>NW_006408559.1:17268873-17298480 GCF_000296735.1 Chrysochloris asiatica
GGTGGTGGTGATGGTGATGGTGGTGGTGATTGTGGTGATGGTGATGATGGTGATGGTGATGATGGTGATGGTGATGATGGTGATGATGGTGGTGATGGTGGTGGTGGAGGAGAACCAGGCTTCTGTGGCTTGCACCACTTGTCTGCATGCCAGAGTTTTATTTGAAGACAGAACTCACAAGGTGAGAGAATAGCATGTAAGCATTTATCATTCCAGGGAGACAAGCAAAGGGCCGGTTTTCCAGTCACAGACCTACTGATGCATGCCCATTATGCAAAGGCTATGGCTCACTGGGCATCACTTTCGTGGAAGGGTGTTAAATTTGTGTTTATTTTTGCCTTAATTAGAAAAAAGCTCAAGATGGTCCTCTCCCATACCACAAGAAAAACAATTGGCCAGAAGTCCAACATTAGGTGCTGTTTGGGTTGTCATTTTGGGGGTTCCAAAGAACTCCTGGGCCTTTACTGATCTCCTTGCTCTCTGGTCATTTGGGCTGTGGCTGGCTCCAAGACTGAGGTCCTTGTCCCCACACCACCTGCATCCACCCCCACATGCTCACCATTGACTTGGACCTACCTCAGTCCTTCGTCTCCCTAAACTGCCCACTCTTGGGACACCCTGCAGTTAATCTGAGGGCCTTCTGTTTTCCAATGGCTACTAGTACAGATTTCACACTCCAAGTTCCTGCATGCTCTCCTTCAGCCCCAGGTCCTATACCTCTCCTTCAGCAGGTGCTTGATTCATCTCAACCAGTAATCTCAGGCCCTAGAACAGGGATGGATGGGGAATATTCAGCCTATTGGTCATATTGTTGATGTTGTTGTTAAGTGCTGTTGAGTTGGTTCCAACCCATAACAACCCTGTGTAGGGTTTTTGAGGAGCAGCTGGTGAGCTTGAACCACCAATCACACAGTTCAAACCGACTTTGCAGTCTAGTGCACTCACCCACAGTGCCACGCCAGGACTCCATTGACCATATAAGGTCCATGAAGTCATTTGGTTTGGCCCTGCCATGGTAACTGCAATTCTAGCCATCCAAAGATAGCAGGCTAAATTTTAAGTTGATAAATTTGGAGTCCTGGTGTGGCACTGTGGGTTAATGCACCAGACTACAAAGCCATTTAAACTGTAAGGTTGGCGGGTCAAGCTCACCAGTTGCTCCTTGGAAACCCTATGCAGGGTCGCTATGGGTTGGAACTGACTCGATGGCATTTAACAACAACAACAATTTTGTATGGCTTGTGAATGATGTTATAAATATCCAAATGATCCTTGGCAGAAATAAAGGCTGCTCATCCCGGCCCTAGAACCACAACTTAATCTGCTAACCTTCCTTGCTGGTTGAGAGGGCAGAAGGTGTAGGCACAAAATGTCTGTGAATTCCTACAGGGAGAAAATACCCTCTCCTCCTTCCTGCATGGATCTAAAAGGAGGGGGACATGAAACAGATTGACTATTTTATATGGTATGGTTACGAATCGGTCTGCGAACTACAAGGTCAGCAGTTCGAAACTACCAGCTGCTCCGAGGGAGAAAGATGAGGCTTTCTGCTCCCATAAAGATTTACAGCCTCAGAAACCCTATTCAGGGTTGTTATGGATCGGAATGGACTTGATGGCACTTAACAACAACAACAACAACAAATCCTTCAATGCCTTCATACTATTTAATATGGTGCCCTATCATGCTTTTTGCAGGACCAAATATTTTACATAAGTTATATTACTTAATGATACAAATCCTGCAAAGGTATGTGATTTCTTTTTGAATTCAAGAACTGAAAGTCAGGGAGGTTAGATCACTTATTTCGGCTCACAGCATTATTAAGGAATACAGCCTCAGTTCAAGCTCACACATGACCTTTGAGTCTGGTAAAGTTCTACAGCACCTGCGTGAAGCTAGCCGTTAAGGTGGTGAATAATGCCATTCCTTTAGAAAACCAGCTTCACAGAGAACCACGCTCAACTCTAGACAACCACAGGCCTGTGCACGGGAGGCCAAGTCAAGCTTTGATAGAGGCATAGCAAAGATCAAACCCACTTCTTCTTATATCAATTAGAAATCTCTGAGAAATACTCTTGCTTGAAAAACAAATTTTGAGTTTATTTGTAGATAAACATCAACTTTTCACAAAATGGCAAGGGTCATAAATTGTGTGAAAAGCAAAAGGAACTTCTTAGAGGAAACGACAAAAACCAATGTCTGAAAAGCAAACAAACAAAACACTAGAATTTGAACCCCCCGCCCCGCCCCACACACAATAAACAGCAAAAATTGAAATAAAGAAAATTACATAAAGATGATATGTAATGTGGCCCATGAACACATAATGCAGCTTTGAAAATATCTGGAAAGACTGCATGGTAGATTTCTTCTCTTTTTTACCAGACTTTTGAAGCCCCCTCATAATAGTCCATGCTGAGTCAGCTTAGCAGAGACACAAACTCACGCCTTTCAGACTGAGACATTTAATAGTAAATTATTCTCTTTTGCTACAAGGGAAAAAAAACATTTTGGTATTGTCTGGGCACCTAGCAACTTCACCTGGGAGCAGGGTTGCATTACCCACTAAGTAAGGTAAGCATGAACTTGCTTGTGCTTCCTTCCAACCAAAGATGTTGTGAAAGCTTTACGAAATTATTCACTACAGGTTGTTGTTGTTGTTGTTGTTGTTGTTAGGGACTGTAGTGTAAGCGCTGCCTTATAGCGACCCTGCTCACGATAGAACGAAACATTATGTGGTCCTGCATTGGCTTCACAAGTGTTGTTAGGCTTGAACCCGTGGCTGCTACCACTGTGCCAGTCTGTTTCCTTGGGTGCCGTCCTCTTTTTTTTTTGCTGACTCTATTCTATCAAGAATGGTATCCTTCTTCAGTGACTGGTCCCTCCTATAACATGTCTGAAGTATGAGAGGCGAAGAGGTCTCCCTGGGAGACAGATAAAGGCTTTCTGCTCCTGCAAAGATGTATAGCCTCGAAAGCCCTACACAGGGACGCTATAAGTCAGATGCAACTCATTGGCACTTAACAACAACAACAACATATTATGTATTGGAGATGCTAAGCTTGTCCCTGTTTTTTTCACTGATGAGCTTTATAGTTCAAAGTTTTACATTTAGATCTTTGATCCATCTTTAGTTTGATTTGGATATGGACTGAGGTGTGAGTTCTGTTCCATTTTTCTGCTAAAGTATTTCCAGTTTTGCCAACACCATTTGTTACTGAGATGATCTCTTCCCCATTTCATGATCTGGACCTTTGTCAAGAATCGGCTGACCATAAGTAGATGAATTTACTACGGGGTTCTCAGATCTGTTCTGTGGGTCTGTGTGTTTGTTGTCATACCTGTGTCAGGCTGTTTTGACTACTCTGGCTATACACTAGGTTTTGATATTGTGAAATGTAAGGCCTCTTTCTTTCTCTTCTTTAGTAGTACTTTGCTTATCTGGGGTCTCTTTCCATTCCATATAAAGTCGGTGATTAGTTTTTCCATCTCTTTAAAGAATGATGCTAGAATCTGGATTGGAATTTTATTATATCATAGATTGCTTTGGAGAGTTTTGACATTTTCACAATGTTAAATTTTTCTAGGCAGGAACATGATATGGTTTTCCATTTTTGTAGGTCTCTTTTGGTTTCTTGTAATAGTGTTTTGTAGTTTTCTTTGAGTCTTTTGTTTCTTGGGCTAGATTTATTCCTATTTCATCTTTTGAGTGACTATTGTAAATGCTGGAGTCCTGGGGTGGTGCTGCGGGCTAATGCGCTGGACTGCAAGGTCGGTTTGAACCACAAGGTCTGTGGTTCAAGTTCACCAGCCACTCCTCAGAAACCCTATACAGGGTTGCTATGCATCAGAATCGACTTGACAGCATGTAACAACAACAACAACAACATGTAAATGGTATTATTTTCCTGATTTCATTTCCAGAGTTCTCATTTTTAATGTAAAGGAATCCAAATGATTTTTGTATGTTGGTCTTATATACTTCCACTTTGATGAAACTTTCAATGAGTTCTTTTTTATTTTTTTATGACCTGATCAATTTCTTCTTTTTTTATGGGTCTGGTCATATTTTCTTATTGAGCCTTTGAGATTTTCTTTGCGTAAGATTGTATCATCTACAAATAGAATTTAACTTCTTCCTTGCTAAATTGGAGACATTTAAATTCCCTCCCTTGTTTTATTGCTCTGGCTAAGACTTCCGGGTCAGGAGTCAATAAGGAGTGATGTTAAAGGGCATCGTTGTCTGATCCTTCACAGAGGGAATGCTTTCAGGTTTTCTCCATTGAGACTAGTGTTGGCATTGGTTTTAGATATGTGCCCTTAATTATGTTAAGGAGGTAACATTTTCATCCTGTTTTACTGAGTATTTTAATCAGGAATGAGTGTTATATTTTGTCAAATGTCTTTTCTGCATCAATCAATATGATCATATGGTTCTTTTCCTTCACTTTATTTACATAGTGGGTTGCATTGATTGTTTTCCTAATGTTGAACCATCCTTATGTACTTGGTAATGATATATTATTATTATTATTATGCTCGGGATATGTTATTGTATTATGTTGAAATTTTTAGGTGTTTGTTCATGAGTGATATTGATCTGTGATTTTCTTTCTTCGTGATGTCTTGTCTGGTTTGGGTAACAGGTATGCTCACTTCATAAAATGGATTTGGGAGGATTTAATCCTTTTCTATACTCTGGAAATATTTTGAGTAGAATTGGTATCAACTCTTCTCAGTATTTGGTAGAACTTCCCAAAGATGCTTTCTGGACCCAGACTTTATTTGGGAGCTTTTTATGACCTGACCAATTTCTACTTTTGTTATGGGTCTGATGATATTTTCTCTTTCAGTTTGTGTTAGCTTAGGTTCATAGTGTGTTTCTAGAAATTCATCCATTTCTTCTAGGTTTTCAAATTCATTGCATTACAGTTATTTATTGTTGTTGTTAGGTAGCATTGAGTCAGTTCTGACTCACAGCAACCATGTGTACAACAGAATGAAACACTGCCAGGTCCGGCATCCTCCTCACCATTCCTGTTACATCTCACCCCATTGCTGTCACACCTCTGTCAGTCCCTCACATTGGGGGTCTTCCTCTTTTATGTCAACCCTTTATTTTATCAAGCATGGTATCTTTCTCCTGGGAATGGTTCTACCTGGTAATATGTCTGAAGCATGACAAAGTCTACTGACTTCTAAGGAACATTTTGGCTGTACTTTTCCAACAAATAGCTTTGTTTGTTCTTCTGGTAGTCCATGGTACTTTTAATATGGATTGGCCAAGTGGCACCATCAGTGGGCTCAAGCGTGGTAACAGTAGTGAGGTTGGCCCAGGATCAGGTAGTGTTTCGTTCTGCTGTGCATAAGGTTGCTATGAGTCGGTACTGACTCCATGGCATCTAACAACAACAACAATTAAAGTGTGTTGATTCTTATACAGTCTTCCTTATTCACTGTCCAACTTTCACATACACATGAGGTATTTGAAAATGCCATGGCATGGGCTAGGAGTACCTTAGTCCTCAAACTGGCATCTTTTCTCTTGAATGCTTTAAAGAGATCTTCTGCAGAAGAATTTCCTAGTGCAATATGTCTATTCATTTCTTGACTGCTGCTTCCATGAGTGTTGATAGTGGATCCAAGCAAAATGAAGTCTTTCAAAACATCATTCTTTTCCCCATTTGCCATGATGTTATTTACTGGTCCAGTTGTGAGGGTTTTTGATTTCTTGACATTGAGTTGCAATCCATACTGAAGGCAGTAATCAGCAAACTTATATCATCTGCGTATCACAGATTGCTAACGAGTCTTCCCCCAAACCTGATGCCATGGTCTTCTTCACAGAATCTGGTTTCTCGCATGCTTTGCTCAGCATACAGATTGAGTAAGTGTGGTGAAAGGATACAATCATGGCGCACACTTCTCCTGATCTTAAACCATTCAATGGCCCCTTGTTCTATTCTAGCAAATGCCTCTTGGTCTATGTACAGGTTCCTCATGAACATAATGAAGTGCTCTGCAATACTCATTCTTCACAATGCTATCCATAGTTTGTCATGATCTGTGTATCTGAAATATTTACATAGTCAGTAAAGCACTTTCTGGTTTTCTCTGTTTTCAGTCAAGATCCCTCTGATGTCAGCAATGATACCCCTTGTGTCAAATCCTTCTCTGAATCGGGATTGAATTTCTGGCACTTCTCTGTCTATACGCTGTGACAATCTTTTTTTTGAAATATCTTAAGCAAAATTTTACTTGTATGTGATATCAATGGTATAGTTGGGTGATTTCTGTATTCTGTTAGGTCAGCTCTCTTTGGAATGGTAACAATAAAGATCTCTTCAAATTGGTTGGTCAGGCAGCTGTCTTCCACATTTCTTGGCATAGATGATTCAGTGGTCTAGTGCTGCATCAGTTTGTTGAAAGATTTTAGTTGTATTCCATCATTTGCTAGGGCCTTTTGTTTTTTGCTGATGCATTTCATGCTGTTTGGACTTCAGCCTTCAGTATCATCAGTTCTTGATCATATGCTACCTATTGGAATGGATGAACACTGAGCATTTCTCTTTGGTGCAGTGACTCTGTGTATACCTTCCATTTTCTTTTGATGCTTTCTGCATCATTCAATATTTTGCTCAGATAATCCTTTAATATTGCAGGTGAAAGCTTGAATATTTTCTTCAGTTCTTTTAGCTTGAGAAATGCTGAGCATGGTCTTCCCTCTTGGTTTTCTAACTGAATGTCTTTGCCCAATTCATTATTATACTTGACTTTGTCTTCTCGAGCTACTCTTTAAACATTTCTCTTCAGCTATTTTGCGTCTTCTCTATGCTTACGAGCATTTTTCAGAATCTTGTCTGACTCCATCTTGTTCTTTCCTTTTTTTCCTGTCTTATTAATGACTTTTTGCTTTCTTCCTGTATGATGTTCTTGCTGTCATTCCTCGACTCTTCTAGTTTTCTGTCTTTCTAGTTTTTAATTGTCTAATGCATCAGATCTGTTCTTGATATGGTCTCTAAATTCAGGTGGTATACATTCAAGGTCATGTTTTGACTCTCATGGACTTCTTTTAATTTTCTTCAGTGTCAGCCTGACCTTGCGTATAAGCAATTGATGGTTTGTTCCAGAGCCAGCCCCTGGCCTTGTTTTTGATGATATTAACCATTTCCACCATGTTTTCCCACAGATGTAGTCATTTTTATTCTTGTATATTTCATTTGGTGTGGTCCATATAAATGTTGTTGTTGTTGTGAAGTGCTGTTGAGTTGATTCTGACCCATAACGACCCTGTATAGGGTTTCTGAGGAGCATCTGGTGAGCTCGAACCGCCGACCTTGCAGTCTGGCGCATTAACCCACAGTGCCACATATGAATAGTGACCTTTTATACTGTTGAAAATCAGAATTTGCCCACATTAGATTAGACTAAGGACTATGATGTTTAGGGTAGGTTAGTCAAACACAATCATTTATTTTCTACAACTTTTGCTTCCGGTTAAACATTAGAATAAAAATGTAAACTCCCTAGGTAAAACTTTAAAAAGTCAATGTTTGAAAATTTCAGAATGAAAATGTATTCTTAAACAATATAACCATCCACAAACTTACAGATTTTGTATTCAACCCATAAGATTTATTTGAGAAAACTATTAGTAGAACTAAGATGAGTGACAATCATACTACAAGCTGGTGAATAATGTTACCCTAAAAGACACATGAATGCTTTTCTGTGTGAAAAACAACACTGACTGTAACAATGATTAAAACTCTCACCACTGAACTTTCAATATAATCAATATTATTAAAACATGTGAAAAAACACAAAACAGTATTTGCAATGAAGAAGTGGTTGCTCTTACAAAATTCTATCGTGCCGTCTCCAGCATCAGCATCATTTCTATCACTAAGGCCATATTTCCCAAATACTGATCCTTCCTTTTTGTTTCCAACTTTTGTGTTCCAACCATTGATAATTACTAATGCATCTTGGGACACCATTCCTCTACAATTGTTTGTTCCCGGCATAGTAAGCCATATGTAATTATTGATTCAAAATGGTCAATACTAATTCATTTCAAGTCATCAATCCTTATAAGTTTCATCTCATTGTTGGTAACTTCCAATTGTATTCAATTTATAGTTTGTACATTACCTGTTTTGAGTATTAATGGGTGTATGTAGCTGTTTCTCCTTGGTTTGAGTTGTGTCCCGTCAGTAAATGAAAGGTTTACTTCATTCACGTCACTACAGACATCTCTATTTTTCAGAGCTCTCTTCCTAAGTGGTATTTTGAGTGTCTTCCAGCCTGAGGGTTCCATCTTTTGGCACTATAGCTGACAATGTACTGCTGCCATTTAGAGTGTTTCCATCTTCTGGCACTGCATCTGATAATATTCCACTGTCTTCCAAAGGTCTTCAGTGGCTAACCATCCAGAAAAGAGTCGTCTGCCTCTCTTTTGTCCTACTCTGCCCTGATGCCTCCTAGTGACCCTGCTGGTATTTAAAATACTGGTGGTATAACTTTCTGCATCATAGCACCATGCAGCCACCACAGGACGACACACTGACCGTGGAGTGGTGGGAGTTCTGTAAAGTACCTTGTTATTCCCTTATTATTCTTTTGATTTGACTTGGTTCTCTTATGATGTCACCCATTTCTTTCCTTATTTGCATGATTGGCATCTTCTCCTTCTCTTATTTTGTTAGACTTGCCAATGATTTATCAATTCTATTAATATTTTCAAAGAACTAGCCTTGAGTCTTATTGATATTTTTCTACAGTTTTTCTAGTTCATTTCTTTCTGCTCCAATTTGTATTAGGTCTTTTCTTCTGGTGACTTTAGGCAGATTTTACGGTGCTTGTTCTAATTGTTGGCGATGTTGGGTTTAGGCGATGATTTAATTTGTTTCCTCTTATTTGGTGTGTGCATTTATTGCTATCAATTGTCCTCTCTGTACTAGGAGCAACATCTTGGATGTGAAAACATGTGAAAGTGTTCACTACAGATTAGTTCGCAGCCCATGCTTACCTTGCCTGTTGGATAATCCAATGCTATCAGGCAGCTATTTCTTAGTGTGGTCTGACAAAAATTTAGAAAGAGAATGAAATGGCTAATTTGTGGCCATAAATTCAACTTCTCACTGTCAAAAAACATGCTCTGAGAATAAAGTTTCTGGGCCAACCCACTTGTCAATTCCCCCTGCACTACCATTTAGGTCCCCCAGCTCTGCATTTCAGCTGCTCCTGTTACAAAGCTGGAACTCGGCGCCTTCCTCAGCCCATGCAGGAGTCCAGGAGATGCTTTGCAGATACTCTTCTACCACATAAATATATTTCCTTGTAATCTTTGAAAGCAAACAGCAGGAGGCTTCAGATTCTCTGAATCAACTTTTACCTACCTACAGATGGTTTCCGATGAAAGGGTAGGATGTGGAGGTTGGAGGGTGTGCGTAAAAGGACATGTTTGATGACCACCATTTTCAACAGAAACCAGCTAAACAGAAGAATCCCGAAAACATCCCTGATGAAAAATCAGGACACGTGGGTGTGATCTGTAGCCTTTCATCTTACAATCCCAGAGTCGGAGAGAAAGCAAATGCGCTCTACCAGGTCCCTTGCTCTCCACTTGCTTTGAGAATGTTCACAAAATGATGAAAATCGTATGTTCCCTACAGAGTAGTAAGAATGAGTAAGCCCAGCTTACTTTGCTTATTGGGTAATCTACCCCTGCACAAGATCCACACAAACAGTAAAACAGATAATATCCTCACAGCCTTCTAGAAAGTACATTGCTGCTTTTGGTAAGTGTTATCAAGTCTTTTCTGACTCATAATGACCCTGGATAGGGTTCCTGAGGAGTAGCTGGTAAGCCACTGATCTTGCAGTTAGAAGTCCAGTACCTATTCCACAATGCCACACTAGGACTCTGTAGGATAAACACTGGACTATGCACAAAGTCAGCAGTTCAAACCCACCAGTTGCCCCGCAAGAGAAAGATGAGGCTTTCTGCTCCTGCAAAGATGTGCGGCCTCTGAAACTCTATACAGGGCCATTATGGGTTGGAACCAATTCGATGACACTGAAACTAAAAACGCCCATATAGATAAAGAAATACAGATATTTGAGAAGGAACATTAAGTTAAAAATGGTATTGGAAAACTGGCTGCCTTTTAGTTTAAATAATTTATGTTGTTTTAAATCATATATGGAAAGCATATCGAGTCAATAGAGCTGCTGCTGCCTGTCCACTCTCATATAGACTCTATTCAGGGGGATAAGTCAAAAGTTAATTCTAAAGCAGTGATGGTATTGATGAAACTCCTAGCTGTTAGGAGAGGCGCTTTCCTGTGGTTAATGGGTTATACTTGACAACAGTCTGTAAACACATTTTTAAGGTTGATGAATGATGTCTGATGTCCGCTAATTAGCTGTGTCCCCCGGAGCAAGCCGTTTAACCTCCAAGGATCTCAATTTCCTCCTTTGTAAAATAAGGGATAGACACATAAGGACATGTAACTTGTAGAGGTATGAATACCGGTGACTTGAGTGGACGGTGGTGGTGGTGGTGGTGGTTAAGTACCGTGGAGTCGCTTCCAATTCATAGCAACCCTGCACAGGGTTTCCGAGGCTGTAAATCTTTACGGGAGCAGAACGCCTCATCTTTCTCCCATGGAATGGCTGGTAGTTTCAAACTGCTGACCTTGCGGTTCACAGCCTGATTCATAACCACTATGACAGTAGCCATCTTAAATTGCCCGGGAAACACACGCTGTGCAAGACTCTGTGATCTGCATCGCCCACACTCATGGGGAATGAAACCCGGAGAAGTCCTGCAATTTGGACACTCCCAGATGACGGCGCCCCGAGGACAACTAGTTTTCCAGTCTTGAAGACCTGCTACTTCCTGTGCGCACCCTGGGGACCCTTCTGGGAGAGAACAGCTGTGGATGATGATAAAGGAGAGAGAGCAGAGGAAACCACTGAAAGACCTCACAGAGACACTGTTCCATGACAGAACACATGGACGTCTACTTTCCTAAACATGAGAGCTAGGCAGGCTCTCTTTCCACTTGGTAGGTGCCATGGAGTCTGTTCCAATCCTAGTGTCTCTAGGTACAACAGAAGGAAACAATGCTCAGCCTTGCGCCATCCTCACCCTTGTTCTGTCTGAGCCCATTGGTGCAGCCACTGTGTTAGTCCAGCTCATTGGGATTGTTCTCTTTTCGGTTGACACTCTACTTTACCAAGCACTCTTTCCCCTTACCCAAACCCACTGCCAAGGAGTCATATTGAACCTTGTAGGGTGCCCGAGTATGTACATCTTTATGGAAGCAGATCGCCTCATCTTTTCCTCATGGATCAGCTAGTAGCTTTGAACTGCCCTCTAGTGCTTCCATGATTCCTTTTCTTTCCTCTGGCAGCTTCCAATCAAGGAATTTAAGGTCGTCTTGGTGGCTCAATGCTTAGGCACTTGGCTCAACCCACTCAGAGTCTCCACTGGAGAAAGGTCTGACCCTCTACTCCTGTAATGATTATGGCCTAGAAAACCCAATGGGGCTGGTTTTCTCTGTCACACGGGGTTGCTGGAAGTTGGAGTTACCTCCATGACAACTTAAAACACCTCCACCAAGGCATCACTGAGGCACATAGGGTTAAATAGCAAGGAGACCTAGGGTAAACATCAAACAGACACACGTGACTGAACAGATGAGCATGCACATTCATACAGGGTCTCTGTGAGTGAGTTGGGACCAACTCGATGGCACACAACAACATCAACATTCTTACAATAATAGGGGAGACCAGGGACCTTCAAAAAGCTCAGTGAGAAATGGAATTGAAGGATAGTCAAAAATTTCCATGGACTTTTTGAAGGCCCTCATTCAGGTGGTCTCCAGTCAGGACCATCCAATTTAAGGACAAGTCCTAGTCCTCTGCCTTCGAGTTGATTCCAAATCCAGTGACTCTAGAGGACAGAGCAGAACTCACTGCCTTATAGGGCTTCGGTGGCGATAACTCTCCAGAGCAGAAGGCCTTATCTTTCTCCCATGGAGCACTTGGTGGTTTGATGCACCAACCTTCTTGGTTAAAAGCCCAATGCTTAACCCAGGGCCCCACCAGGGCTCCTTAGGGAAACTCCTGGTGGTGGGGGCGTGTCATGGACTCAGTCACTCACAGTGACCCTGCACTGTTTTTCTGAGGCTGTAAATTTTTATGGAAACCAAAAGCATTCTCTTTCTCCTATAGGACAAACTCCTACTTGGCCTTTAATGTGATGTAAATTTGCTCTCACTTTGAAACAATTGAACCAACCTCCACTCTCAACCTCTCCCAACACATTCTACATTACAATCAAGTGCAGCTTGAGAAGACTCAGAGACTTTTCCTGCAATGGAGTTCTGGAGTGGTGTGTGGACCACACACTGGACCACAAGGTTGGTTTGAAACCCAAGGTCCATGCTTCAAACGCACCAGCCACTCCTTGGAAACCCTATACAGGGTCACTATGAGTCAGAACTGACTCAATGGCACTTCACAACAACATTAAGAACAGCAAACTCCAAACCTACAGCTATGCAGAGCATTCTGACCCTAGCGATGCTGGACAGGGTTTCCAAGACTATCAGCCTTTACAGGAGCAGACAGCCTCACCTTGCTCTTGAGGAGCGGCTTTGAACTGCTGACCTCTCTGTTAGCAGTCCAGTGCTTATCCTACAGACAAACCAGGGTTCCTATCTTGTGCTAAAGAAGAACTGTATACACTTGTTCCACTGTAGCCACACATTTTAAAAACCACAGCAAGGACCAGAGCTCATCCTTAACACCTGGGACTATGTGTCAAGGCTTCTTACAGGATTGGCAGAAAAGGAGACGCTTATACGTGATAGGTAGACGTATTTGCGAAGGACATTAAAAGGCTACTCTTTCGTAATTGGCTGAGAGTATATTTTCTTCAAGTATTGAAGACCCGCCCATTGCCTCTGAGTCAAGTCTGCCTCTAGTGACCCTGTAGCACCAAGTAGAACTGCCCATAGGGTTTCTGAGATGTAAATCTTACAGGGGCACACTGCCTCAGCTTTCTCCTGTGGATCGGCTGCTGGATTTGACCCACCAACCTTGCAGTTAGCAGTACAATATTTAACTCACGGCACCACCAGGCTCCTTAAAACACTGAAGGGTGGTGTTAAAATAAATACACTTGCATTGTTAGTATCATTTACCTAAGATACAGTTCTCTTGTTGTGGTTATGTGCTGTGGAGTCGGTTCCGACTCATAGTGACCCTCTACAGGGTTTCCAAGGCCGTGGAGCTCTGGTAGCGTAGTGGTTACGAATCGGGCTGCGAACCTTAAGGTCAGCGGTTCGAAACTACCAGCTGCTCCGCGGGAGAAAGATGAGGCTTTCTACTCCCGTAAAGATTTACACCCTCGGAAACCCTGTACAGGGTCGCTATGGGTCGGACCCGACTCGATGGCACTTAACAACAACAACAACAACATCTCTATGGGAACAGAAAGCGTCATCTTTCTCCCGTGGAACAGCCTGTAGATTTGAACTGCTGACCTTGCGGTTCGCAGCCCAATTCGTAACCACTACGCTGCCAGAGCTCCTTTACAGTACTCTAGAAGACTGTCATTAAACTCATATTGGTCACTAACATATTTTACTGCAGAGTGTCGGCGAAAGTGGCTAGCTAATCTGCCAAACTATAGAAGTTTCAGAAGCTGCTTAAATCTTTTGCTTATGGGATGATGGGATCGAGTTAAACTGGGAGAGGAGAATAGTTCTGCATGCGACACAGGCTTCAGCTTTAGCAAGATGCCACTGAAGCACAGCACTGGGTACGTTTTGGCATCTCCCAGAACCTAGACACGAACTAGACATGAACATGGCCTCATAGGACTGGCATATCTGTAGGGAGAGACACTAATTTTTCATACTATGGATGGGAAGGAGCACCAGCTAGATGAGAGTGGGCCGCTCTATATTCCATGTGTCACATCTAAGACGAAAGATGGACTCTGCATTTTAGTTAATGACTTTCCACCGCTTGTCTTCTAGAAGTTGCAGTCTTCCCAAGAACAGGCCACCTATGTGAATTCCAAAGTCTCAGAGCCACACGTGTAGGTGTTTACTGCCTTTCCGCACGAGGAGGTTGGAACCATAGTGTGGTTGGCTGAACATGTGGAAGCAGGAAGGAGGAAGCCTATTTTGGGCTAAACCAATGGCGAGGTTCATGGGGGTGTCCATCATGACCCCTTTCTTCTCGTGCTCCCCATGTTGTCATGGTCCTCCTCATTCTCAACCCCATGGCTGATAAGACTGTAAGTGCTCCCTTTCTTTAGGAGGATGTCCTGGGATGGTTATACTTACTCATGGTCAGGGGCTCCTTCCATCTCTAGATTCCTGTTTAAAATAGCTTCACAGTAACCACGGTGTCTCATCCAATCCCGAGCACGGGCGCTAGGAGGCCATAGGGAAGTTCAGATCTCGTCTTTGTTGGGGAGTCCTGTTCACCAGGTTGCCTCCGACGTGGATCGGCTCTGACTCATGACAACTTCATGTGTAACAGAGAGAACCGATGCGGGGTCCTGAGCTGCCTTCACCATTGTTAGTTTGCTCAGTCCATTGTTGGGTCCACTGTGTATTCTGAGGGTCTTCCAACCCAGGAGGCCTGTCTTCTGGACCATGTCAGTTATAATCTGTTCTGTTATCATCCATGGGGTTTCCATTTAATCATTTTTGGAAGGAGTTGGTCAGTTCTGTCTCAATCTGGAAGCTATGTTGTAAACCTGTTCAACATGGGTCACCCTACTGGTATTTGAAATATTAATGATAGAGTTTCCAACATCATAGCAACAGATGAGCCACCACAGTCTGACAAACTGACACATGGAATGAAGAGGTGCTTCTTATAATATCTACTGCCATTGAGTCGATTCCAACTTATAGTGACCCTATTGTTATTGTTGTTGTTAAGTGCTGTCGAGTCCCGACCCATAGTGGCCCTGTATAAGGTTTCCAAGGAGTGACTGGTAAGCTGAAACTGCCTACCTCGCAGCTCCAACTGACTTTCAAGTCAGGCACATTAACCACAGTACCACACCAGACCCCATAGGACATACCCTGTAGAATAGAGTACACTTGCTTCATAGGGTTTCGGAGGCTATAAATCTTCATAGGCACAGACTGCCACATCTTCTTCCCGAGGAGTGGCTGATGGGTTTGCACCACTGACCTTGTAATTAGTAGCCCAAGACTTATCCCATGGTGCCACTGGACTTCTTCTTCTAATAGATAATTTTATATCACATTTAAAAACAACAACAACAATCTAGAGTACTGTAAGCATTCTTGGAAGTTCAAGGAATAATCACATACTTTGGCTGTGTTCTAGTCATAGGAAATGTGACTTTATAAAACCTAAGAAGAGGGGGAAACCTGTGTGCTGCGGTGAGAGGCTCCACCGTTGATTCTCATGCTGAAGGAAAAGCTGGTTGTTCACATCCATGTTATTGTTGTTGTTAGGTACCATCACGTTGGTTCTGATTCATTGCCATTCTGTGTGGACAAAACGAAGTGCTGCCCAGCCCTACAGCATCCTCACAGTTGTCGCTATGTTGTGTCAGTCATTCTTGTTGGGCATCTTCCTCTTTTGTGCTGACGCCCCATTTTACCAAGTATGAAGTGCTTCTCCAGAGACTAGTCTCTCCTGACAACATGACCAAATTATGAAAGATGAAGTCTCATCATCCTGACTTCTAAGGAGCATTCTGGTTGTACTTCTTCCAAGACAGATTTTCTTGTTCTACTTGCACTCCATGGTATTTTCAATATTCGTCACCAACACCATCATTCAAATGGATTAATTCTACAATCTGCCTTGCTCATTGTCCAACCTTCCCATGTAGCTGAGGCAATTGAAAATGCTATGGCTTGGGTCAGGCACACCTTACTCCTCAAAGTGACACCTCTGCTCTTGAGCACTTTCAAAAAGTCTTTTGTAGCAGATTTGCCCACTGCAATATGTCATTTGATTTCTTGACTGCGGCTTCCATAAGCACTGGTTACTCCAGGTTGTTGTTGTGTGCCGTGGAGTTGGTTCCGACCCATAGTGACCCTGCACAGGGTTTCCGAGGCTGTACATCTTTATGGGAGCAGAAAGCCTCATCTTTCTCCCACAGAACAGCTCGTAGTTTTGAGCTGCCGACCTTGAGGTTAGCAGCCAAATTTGTAACCACTACATGACCAAAATTCTAGTCAAATAGTAATGAAAATATAGACATTCTGATTGAATTTATAATATCCTTTCGTGGTTGCATTGAAATACCAGCAACAGAAGGGAAGATAGGCAAGTTGTCATGCCGATGAAAGAATGACAGATGTTTGAATTAAATTGAAAGAACACTGTCAATGAAAACAAGGAAGATGTGACTTAAATAAATGAGGACTGTTATCCTTGGCAAACACGGTTTTCATAAAACCTTTAATCATTTAAAGTGACTGTATTTGCTCCTTTCCCATCAAGGTACCGGTTTCATGGAGTTATGGAAGGTCTCTGTTTTGTCAAGGTTTGTTGTGTATATTTCCATTCTCAGTGGGGGTGGAACAATAGCAGAAAGCGGGGAGGGAACCCAGGATCATGGACAATGCATCCCTCGTTACCTGCGGTGACTGTACCACCCATATCCTGATGTGGGTTTCCAAGGAAACTGTCTGCATGTCTGTTTCTCCAAAAGAGGTTAAGGTCCTTGATAGTAGTGAGCAGGGCATATTCATCTTGTATCTTACGTGATCCTCACACCACATCCCAGATTGTCTTTAACCTCAGCAACCAGTACATTGCCAACCATTGTTAGATGTCAGCGAGTCAGCTCTGACTCATAGTGACCATACGCACAAGAGAATGAAAGACTGCCCAACCCTGCGCCATCTTCCGTCATCCAGTGTTACGTTTGAGCCCATTGTTGGAGAACTTCCTCCCCTTTGCTATCCTCCACTTTACCAAACATGATATCCTTCTCCAGGGACTGGTCCCTTGTGATAACATGTCCGAAGTATGAGAGAAGAAATATCTTCATCCTGACCTCTACGGAATCTTCTGGTTGTACTTGTAACACAGATTTCTTTATTCTTCTTGCAGTCCGTTGCATTTTTCTTTTAAAACTTTTTATTGTGATTTGAGTGAATGTTGACAGAGAAGATCATCAGTTTTACATTCAACAACTCATAAACTTTGTTTCGTCTCAATAATTGTAATGCCGTCCAGGTGACAAAAGTTATCCCGCATTTTCCCTGCAGTTTTTCTTTTCGTTACATCCTCATTCCCATCTCTTCTCAACTCTGTCCTTAGGCAAATGTTGGCTTTTGATCTTGAATGGTTGGCCATTGCATGGTGAGCATACTTTACTAGTGTTGTTGTCCTATCTATCTATCTATCTATCTATCTATCTATCTATCTATCTATCATCTATCTATCTATCTATCTATCTATCTATCTATCTATCTATCTATCTATCGCTTAGCTGAAAATTGGGCCACAAGAGTGCGTTCCGTTCTAGACCTGAGGAGTGGCCGAGAGCTGTAGTCTCAGATTCCTCCAGTCTTTTTCTGACAAGTAAGCTGTCTCTATTATTATGATGATCATTTTCTCCTGCTCTACCTGGGGGTTTCTAATGCGATCCTTTTCAGAGCAGTTGTAGTGGTAGTTAGGTACCCCCTAGTTCAGGGCTCAGAGTGGCGGTGACTGATGTTTGCATGTTCTATTGATCCATTGGATAGTTGATTCCAAGTGCCTTCAATTCTCATCACTCTTCTGTATTCTGCACATGGAGAGACCAAGAGTTGTAACTTAGATGGCTGCTCATGAGCTTTTAAAGTTCAAGTTGCTGCTTACCAAAGTAGGATATAGAACACTGTCTTCTCAGACTATGTTATGCCGTTTGACTATGGTGTCCCCTAAGATGACAGTCCTGAGAACCAAGGTCCAGCAATTCATTGCCTTAAGATGTTTAGTAATTTCTAAGAAGTTTTCCTTATCTTGCCTCCTATCTGTTCCGTCACATTCATAGATATTTGGCAGCAAAGATAATACCCATGCAAATATCCTGTCAAACTCTTACATATTTGTTCATATACTCCCAGTCTCTGTTAGGCCTGTGTATCTGTCCATAGACCATTGTTGTTCCAGGGTTGTGTCATAACAGTATTTACCTCTATCCCCTTTAACCCTTGCAGTCCTCCCTGTGTCTTCACCTGTTTTCATCATTCAGGATATATATTCAGGGTCATATTTTGGCCCTCATGAACTTGCTTTCATTTTCTTCAGCTTCAGTCAGATCCTGCATATGAGCAATTGATGGTCTGTTTAGCAGTCAGCCCCTGGCTTGGTTTGGTTGATGATATGGAGTATTTCTACCATCTTTCTCTACAAATGTAATCAATTTGATTCCTGTGTATGCTATATGGTGAGGTCCAGGTGGATAGTCACCTTTTATTTTGCTGATAAAAGGTATTTGAAATGAACAAATCATTAGTCTTGAAAAATTCTATCATGCGTTCTCCAGCATCATTTCTATCACCAAGGCCATATTTTCCAGTAACCTATCCTTCCTCTTTGCTTTTAACTTTCACATTTTCAATCACCAGTAATGATAAATGCATCTTGACGGAATGTTTGGTCAATTTCAGACTGAAGAAGTTGGTAGAATTCTTCAATTTCATTAGCACTGGCTTTAGTGGTTGGTGTGAAAGTTTCAGTAATATTGGTATTAATTGGTCTTCCTTTTGGGCATTTGTTGTTTAGTGCTGTTGAGTCGATCCCAACCCATAGCAACCCTGTATAGGGTTTCCAAGAAGCAGCTGGTGAGCTTGAACTGCCGACTTTGCAGTTCAAATGGCTTTTCAGTCTGGCGCATTAACCCATAGTGCCACACCAGGACTCTTTTGGGCATATAGGTATTATTATATCACAGACATCATTGTACTTCAAGACAAATCTGAAAATTTTTTTTTATAATGAATGTGATGTCATTCTTCTTAAATTTGTCATTCCCAACATAGTAAACCATATACTGAGGTATTATTGCAGCCACCAGATGGAACTTGGCTAAAAACAGAAATTACCAGAAGGATGTTTATTTGTGCTTCATTAACTATACAGAAACATTTGACAATGTGGTCATAACAAATCATGGATAACATTGTGAAGAACTTAATTGTGCTCATGAAGAACCAAGAGGAAATTGAACAAAATTAGAAAATAATGAACGGTTTAAAATCAGGTAAAGTGAGTACTGTATCCTTTCACCCTACTCATTTACTCTGAATGCTGAACAAATAATCTGTGAAGCTGGATTATATGAAGAAGAATATGGCATGAGGAGGAAGACTCATTGGCACTCTCTAATATGCAGATGATATAACCTGGCTTGCTGGAAGTGACTAGGACTTGAAATACTTAGTCTATGAGGAGCAATGACTACAGCCTTCTGTCTGGAATTCACCTCAATGTAAAGAAAATGGTAGTTTCCACAACTGGACCAACAAATAACATTATGATAGAGAGAGGAACTATTGAAGTTGTCAAAGACTTCATTTTGCTTGTACCTATAATCAACATTAATGCAAGCATCAGTTAAGACATCAAAAGACATATTGATTTAGGCAACTCTGCTGCAAGACCTCTTTAAAGTGATTGAGAGCAAAGATGTCAGTTTGAAGATTGAAGGGTACCTATTCGAATCCATGATATTTTCAGTCACCTCATGTGGCATTGTAGGATAAACACTGGACTTCAAGGTCAGTTTGAACCAAAAGGTCGGTGGTTCAAACTCACCAGGTGCTTCTCAGAAACCCTATACAGGATCACTATGAGCTGAAACCACCTTGATGGCACTTATCAACAAGATAAGCATGTGACAATCATGATTTGTGAAATTTTCTGTGTATATTTTGAACTTCAAAATTTTTATTGAAAAAAAAATCGAAAAAAGAGGAGAAGGCTCTTATAGTCTTAGTAGTTGTGGCAGGCTTGAAGGTTGGCAGAGCATCTGCCCTCTGGAAAGACTACTTTGAGCTAGCCTTGGGGAGTCCTTCCCCACCTCTCCTTTCTACCATTCCTTCCTTTCTCTTAGAGCCTGCTGGGTAGAGCCAGACACACGGAGTTGGAAGCATAGTTGAAAAGCATGATCAATAGGTTTTATTCCTAAGGGCTGTTCTTCTCTGTGGACTGTCCATAGGGTTTGGGGTTCTATGTGCAGTCGTTCCTCCCAGCAGGAATTAGACCAGAGCCAGTATTTTCAATCTGTTCAGGGATTGTCATTTGACTGTTGTTGTCCACCCCACTCTTCAGGTGACCTCTTTTGAAGATGACCTCTGGGTTTGAGTTTTGAAAATTAAAGGAAGAAAAATCCACATTTCAAAACAAACAGACATTAATTACAAATGGAAACTTCACATTTTCTGTAATGAAAACATTCTGCTCACTGAGAAAACAAACTAAGGCAATCTGACAGTTGTCTGGGCCCCCGGGACCCCAAGTGATAAAGCAGTAAATTGAGAGCTCTCTCTCAAGTTCCAAAGCAATTTTCTAAAGCCGGCATCATTCCTTCACGCACCTGCAGAAGATTCAGAAGCCCATGGGAAAGTAAACATTCATTTCAAAAATCAACTTTCAAGTTTCAAAATAAAAGCAGGCAACTTGTTTGCCTATATAAGAAAATGTGACTCTCTGTGGCTGGATGCACCGCAATCAGAATCTCAGAGGAGAGAAATCACAGGTGCCAACTGACTTGGAGACATTCAAACTAGGGGCACGGCAGAACATATACTCTACATCTCAAAACAAAACTCCACATGGTCCAGTTGATTGTGACTCATAGCCACCTTTTAGGACTGAGGAGAACTGCCCCCACAGGGTTTTAGAGACTCTGAGTCTTTGCATGAGCACCCTCAGAGTAGCTGGTGGATTTGAACTGCTGACCTTGCAGTTAGCAGCCCAGTGCTAAACCCACTGCATTGCCAGGGGTCCTTAAGAGAACCAGAGAGAATGGAAAAAAAGAGTCAAAGATTCAGACTCCAGTTCTGCCACTGATGGAATCTTCAGACAGGCATTATGTCCCCTGCTCTTCCAGGAGAGACAAAGGCTCAGGGGCAGTACCTTACAAAGAAGGAATTCAGAGATTCACCTAGAGCTATGGTTGCGGTCTTCTGAGGCCTCTTTTCAGCTCTGTTTCTCTATGTCCTTGTGTGAAGTGGTTGGCCACAGCCCTGAACTAAGGGACTACCTTCATTCAGAGTGTGAGCTCATGAAGAGGAAGGGTTTACAAGCTTCTATGCAAGCAGGGCTGACTTAGATACTGATAACTATATGCCTAGAACCACTTTCCCCTTTCCATTCAGTTACTTTTTGGAAATGTATGATTATGAACTTCAGTGAGGTCTCCTGAAGGCTCTTGGCTGATTGTCCCTTCTGAGAGGTCTCTCATTTGGTTCCTCGGCTTGTACTGGGCTCTGGAGGGCATGGACCACCACTCAGAATTCAAAGCATTTTGTGAGATAAGACACATACTTCATAATAAGAGTGGACAGTGATGACACGAATGGAGTAAAGCCCTCGATACCTTCATTTGTGATTTCCAGCATCATTTCTATCACCAAGGCCATATTTTCTAACTACTGATCCTTCCTCTCTGTTTCCAACCTTTGCATTCCAATTGCCAGTAATTATCAATACATCTTGGTTACATATTTGATCAAATTTAGACTGCAGAGTTGTTCAATTTCATCATCACTGGCTTTAGTGGTTGGTGCATAAATTTGAATAACAGTCAACTGGTCAATAGTCAAATGTATGATTATGAACATTAACTGGTCTTCCTTGTACACATATGGCTATTATCCTATCACAGACAGTGTTGTACTTCAAAAGAGATCTTGAGACATTCTTTTTTGATGTGAATGCAATGCCATTCCTCTTAAAATTTTCATTTGCTGTTTAGTAAACCATGTAGTTGTCACATTCAAAATGGCCGAGACCAGTCCATTTCAGCAGACTAATGCCTAGGGTATCAATGTCTATGTGTTCCATTTAATTTTTAACTATTTCTAATTTTCCTAGATTCATACTTCATATATTCCATGTTCTGAGTATTAATGGATGTTTCCAGTTGTTTATCTTCATTTTGAGTTGGTGATAGAAACAATGCTGGAGATTGCCTGATAGAATTTTACAAGACCAGTGGTTTATTCATTGCAAATACCTTTTAAAAATGACATAAAAGATGACTATACACATGGACCTCACCAGATGGAATACACAGAAATCAAATTGACTACATCTGAGGAAAGAAACTGTGGAAAAGCTTCACATCAGCCCAAACAAGGCCAGGGGCAGATTGTATGCAACTGTTCATATGCAAATTCAGGCTGAAGTGGAAGAAAATTAAAACAAGTCCACAAGAGCCAAAATATGACCTTGAACATATTCCACTTGAATTCAGAGATCATTTCAAGACACTAAAGACTGAAGATCAGAGAAGTTGTTGATGACATCAAGAACACCATACAGGAAGATAGCAAGAGGTCATTAAGAAGACAAGAAAGAAGGAAAAGACCAAAATGGGTGTCAGAAGAGACTCTGAAACTTGCTCTCCAGAGTAGAGATGCTAAAGCAAATGGAAGAAATGAAGTGGTAAAGGAGCTGAATAGAAAATTAGCAAAAGGCAGCCAGATATTATAATGAAATGTGCAAAGACCTGGAGTTAGAAAACCAAAAGGAAAGAACACATTCAGCATTCCTCAAGCTGACGGAACTGAAAATTCAAACTTCAACTTGTAGTATTAAACGATTTTCTGGGAAGATTATTGACTGATGCAGAAAGCATCAAAAAAGATGGAAGGAATACACGTAGTCACTGTACCAAAAAGAAATGATCGCTATTCAACCATTTCAAGAGGTTGTATATGACAAAGAGGCAATGATCCTAAAGGAAGAAATTGAAGGTGAATCGAGTGCATTGGCAAAGAACAAAGCACTGGGAATAGGTGGAATACAAATTGAAATCTCTCAACAAACTGATGTGGCACTGGAGGCACTCACTCATCTATGCCAAGAAATTTGGAAGACAGATACCTGGCCAAAGGACTGGAAGATCTGTATATGTGGCCATTCCTAAGAGAAGTGACCCAATGAAATGCAGAAATCATTAGACAATATCATTTATATCCATTTGAGTAAAGCTTTACTACAGATAATACAAAACCGCTGCAACCATACATTGACAGTGAACTTCTGGAGGTTCAAGCTGGATTCAGAAGAGGACATGGAATGAGGGATACCATTGCTGACATCAGATGGATTTTGGCTGAAAGCAGAGAATACCAGAAAGATGTTGACCTGTGCTTTATTGATTATGCAAGGGCTTTCAATTTTGTGGTTTATGACAGGTTGTGGACAACATTGCAAAGTATGAACATTCTAGGACACTTAATTGTGCTCACGAGGAATTTTACATGGACCAAGAAGCAGGTGTTTGAAAAGATCAAGAGAGCACCAAATGGTCTAAAATTAAGAAAGATGTGGGCCAGGGATGTATTCTGTCATCAAATTTATTCAATCTGCATGCTGTGCAAATAATCTGAGAAGCTGGGTTCTATGAAGAAAAACATGGCATCAGGATTAGAAGAAGTCTCATTAACAACCTGTGATATGCAGATGCTACAAACTTGCTTGCTGACAGTGGAGAGGACTTAAAGTACTTACTTATGGCACAATCTTTGGTTCGGGTTACACGTCAACATTAAGAAAACAAAAATCCTCACCACTGGACCAATAAAGAAGATCCATATCAACGGAGGAAAGATTGAAGTCGTGAGACTTCATTTTGCTCAGATCAATCATCATCATTCTTGGAAGCAGCAGTCAAGAAATCAAATGATGTATTGCATTTAGGCAAATCTTCTGCATAAGACCTCTTTAAAGTGTTGAAGAGCAAAGATATCAATTTGAGGACTAAGATACGCTTGACCCAAGCCATGGCATTTTCAATAAACTTTTATGCATGAGAAACCTGGGCAGCGAATAAGGAAGATCACAGAAGAATTGATGCATTTGAGTTTTGGTGTTGGAGGAGAATATTAAAAGTACCATGAACTGCCAAAAGAACAAACAAATCTGTCTTAGAAGAAGTACAACCAGAGTGCTCCTTGGAAGCCAGGATGGCTAGACTTCGTCTTCCATACTTTGGACATACTGTCAGGAGGGCCAGTCCCTGGAGAAGGATATCATGTTTGGTACAGTGGAGGGTTGGAGAAAAACAGGAAGATCCTCATCAAGATGGATTGGCACAGTGGCTGCAGCGGTCTCAGGCATAGCAACGAATGTAATGTTGGTCCAGGACCAGGCAGATTTTTTGTTCTATTGTGCATCAGTTGGTTTGCTATGAATTGATACTGACTCATGAACTCAGTGGCACTTAATAACAACATTATGTATGCAAGGAGCTGTGGTCATGCTGGGCTGCTAACTAAAAGGCCAGAGGTTCAAACCAAGGGTTAGAACCAGTTCCTTTCTGTTTGACACCCTGCTGCCTATCCTGGTGTGGCACTGTGGGTTAATGCGCTGGACTATAAAGTAGGTTTGAACTGCGAGGTCAGTGATTCAAACTCACCAGCCACTCCTCAGAAATCCTGTATAGGGTTGTTACAGATCAGAACCAATTCGACGGCACTTAGCAACCACCACAACAAAATATGCAAATATTATACATTTCAATAATGGTTGTGGCTTCCAACTCATGGCCGTGGTATATTTTGTATTTATTTTAATCTTTAAAACTTTCTCTTCATTTTTCAAATTTAATTTTCTTTATTGTTTTTTGTTTTTTGTTTGCTGACCTGTGAAATGAAATCCAGAACCTGTGTAAAGTGGAAATCTGTCAGAATGGGAACCCTGAAATGTTTTCTTCTAATCAAGAACAATGGAGAAGTGGTTTCTGAGCCATCGGAGATGGAGAACACGTGGCCTGGGAAAACAGAGAAGAGCTGTCCAGTTTGGCTCCCTGCGTTTTACTGTATAATTACAATTGGATTTTATAGTGTCGTTTTACAGTCCAGCATGGAGTTTCCCTTGCTGCTCACCTGGATTTGTGTCTGTCTAGGAGTTTGCTCCTTGATGCTGAAGAACTCTTAGATTTAAAGGTTAAATTCTGAGACTCGGAGTCCAGAAAAAAAAAAAAAAAGAGATGAAAAATAAAGAACTTTGGGATAGTGTTGTTGTTATGTGTTGTGGAGTCGGTTCCGACAGGGTTTCCGAGGCTGTAAATCTTTACGGGAACAGAAAGCCTCATCTTTCTCCTACGGAACAGCTGGTAGTTTCGAACTGCTGATCGTGAGATTAGCAGCCCAATTCGTAACCACTAGGTCTAAAGTATGCCACAAAATTTATGTATTACTATTTCCTTGTGGGTAATTTTTCTTATGCTAAAAGCATAATTAAGAGCCCCCTTGGACTTCTGGCCTCTGTGTTTATACCTGAGGTCGTAGACTGGACATTTTTTGCTATGTCCTTAGCATTCATGGTTTTTGTTCTTAATGACTTTGAGTTTTCACCTGTGCAGTGTACACTTGACCCTGTGTCCAACACAAGGAGGTGATTCCTGATTTCCTTAAGTCAACTCATCTGAACGCTTGGTTGACTTGGTGGGTTTGTGGATAAGACTAGGACGCAGTCAAGGCTAGTGAGTTATTAGGAGGTATTTGTTAGCATCTTTTCAGTAAACTACTTTCTCTTCATTCCATGGCAGCCACAAAACCAGCACCCAATCAAACAACAAAGCAATTAACCACCCAAACCAAAAAAAAACCAAATCCGTGCTCTTTTACCTCCTGGTCTTAAAGCTAGAAATGTAAAGTCTTCTTGTTGTATGTGCTATGCATTCAACTCCCACTCATAGCAACCCTATCTGGGTTTCTTCGACTGGCTGGGAGTTTTGAACTGCTGACTTTGTGGTTACCAGTCCATTGCATATTCTAAATCACTACACCAGGGCCCTATAAAGTCTTATTTATCCTAACAATCGTCTTGCTGTCCTTAGAACCTAATGGGACTTGGTTGCTGGGAGGAAGTCAACATTGTAAGGAGCAGAGGAGTTAGAGAGATGAAGAAGGAAGTCAGAAGTTTGGACCAAGCTGTTCCTGAGCAAAGATGCTGTCTGGGGGCGGTGGTGGTGGGTACGGGAGACATGACCAAGGATATTGAAAGGTTGAACCAGGAAGTTTCTGAATTGCCTCTGCTCTTTTGAGCTTTATGCACCAACACCATCTATTTATTTAAAATCATTGTGACTGATTGACTTGCTTGCATTCAGGACCAACCTCTCAAACACAGGTGATCCAATCACACATCCTCCCCGCAGAGGGGTAGCTGTGACCTTCCCAGTCTTCTAGTCCTCTCTTGTCCCCTGCAACTGCTCAAGACTCTTCTGTTCTTTGCTGAGAATTTTTATTAGACACAGGATTATATCTAATGGTTCAATGGTCACCTTTTATAAAGTAGCAGTCAGGATTGGTTTCATAATATGGCTTGTCTAACCCAACACAGCCTGATATTATAATCTGAATATGTATTCACCATAAAATTATTATGTTACATTGTTTTTTTTTTAATAGGAAGTCTTTAAAAGTAGGATATCTCAGTTTGGACTAGACACATTTCAAGTGCTCATAGGCCACATTTGCCTTGCATAAACATAACACCTTTTTGTCTTTTTGGTGAGTACAGTGGAAATTCACAGGTAACATTTGGATTGTATCTATAAGGCATGCCTGCCTCCTCTTCTCAATCTCTGTTTGGGAGGACATTTTATTCTTTTACTTACAGTTGGAATTACAGTTAAGATAACATTTACCATTCTTATCTTTTCATTTCACACTTTATACTCAGTAACCTTACATGAGGCTATGCTCATCACCATCATCAATATTTTAAGTAATTGATTCCTGAACAATGTTTATGACGTAGTATCTGTTGTTTTATTGCTTCCCCAGAAAGCTAACCAGAATGTGAGTATGCTAGTTTTTTTATACTCTCAACAAAGTTAAATTTAAAATGAGAATTTATTGGCTAACTTAGTAACGTAAAGTGATATCTCAAGTTTGCTGAGATCAGCATATCTCTTATTATTATTAAGGATTATTCCATTTCATGTTTTCTCAACAGTTTTTGTAATCTACATTTTTTTAAATGAAAGAAGACAGCTACTTTTTTTTTCTTTCTTTTTAAAACCTTTTTCATTGTATATATGGGAGCTCAGTGGCTCTCTATGACAACTACTGGACTGTGAACCACAAGGTCAGTGGTTCAAGTCCACCAGCTGCTCCATGGGAGGAAGGTGAGACTTTCCGCTCTCACAAAAATTTACAGCCTCAGAAACCCTATGAAAGGTCTCTGTATTTGGAAGTGACTCTATGACACTTAACAACAACAACAAATCAAATCAAAGGGGTTCGTGGTGGTTCTGGAGGATAAATATTGGACTGTGAACCATATGGTCTACAGTTTGAGCCCACCAGTTGCTCCATAAGAGAACGATGAGGTTTTCTGCTCTAGAAAAGATTTATGGCCTTGGAAACCCTATCCAGGGTCACTAAGAGTCAGAATTGACTTAATGCCACTTAACAACTGATGGGATTTCATTTATACTTTCATTCATATATATATATATATATATATATATACTGTAGTATGGACACTTCTTAGGAGATTTACTTTTTTTGGGGGTAAATCACTAAGATTTTATTTAGTTAGCACACACTCTATGAAACTAGGCATATTTTCAGAATTGGGTTTGTTGTTGTTGTTGTTATGTGCTGTGGAGTCGGTTCCGACTCATAGCGACCCTGTACGGGGTCTCCAAGGCTGTAAATCTTTACAGGAGCAGAAAGACTCATCTTTCTCCCAAGGAACAGCTGGTAGTTTCGAGCTGCTGACTCTGAGGTTCGCAGCCCGGTTCGTAACCACTACGTTACCAGAGCTCCTTAGAACTGTGCTTTGTTGTTGTTGTGAAGTGCCATTGACTCAGTTCTGACCCACAGTGACCCCGTATAGGGTTTCCAAGGAGCAGCTGGTGAGCTTGAATTGCCGACCTTGCAGTTCAAATGCTTTGCAGTCTGGAGCATTAACCCACAGTGTCACACCAGGACTCCAGAATGGTGCTGATTGTTGTTGTTGTTATGTGCTGTGGAGTCGGTTCCGACTCATAGTGACCCTGCACTGGGTTTCCAAGGCTGTAAATCTTTACGGCAGCAGAAAGCCTCATCTTTCTCCTGCAGAATCGCTGATAGTTTTGAACTGCTGACCTTGCGGTTGGCAGCCTGACTCGCAACCACTGTGCTACCAGAGCTCCTTAGAATTGTGCTTAGACCATCAAAAATACCCAACTCTTTACCATTGAGTAATGTTGACTCTGAGTGACTGTCAATCACCTGTCACTGGTCACACTGTGGTGGTTGCGTGTTGCTGTGAAGCTCTGCCACCATAATCTGAAGTTCCAGCAAGGTCCCCCATGGTGGACAGGTTACAGCAGAGCTCCCAGGGAGAAGGAGAGATGGACTGCTTCTGAATGTTTAGCCACTGGACACTTGAACAGCAGTAGAATGCTGTCAGACATAGAGCCTAGAGATGAAAACCTTATAAACAGCACCAGAACATTGTCAGAGACAGTGCCCGACAAGGAGCCTCTCAGGTTGGAAGGCACTCAAAATAGGACTGAGGATGGAGAACTAGGAATATCATTGCAGACGTCAGATGGATATTGGCTAAAATCAGAGACTATGCGAAAGATGTTTACTTGTGCATTATTGACTACGCAAAGGCTTTTGATTGTGTGGATCATAACAAGCTATGGATAACAGTGCAAGGAATGGATATTCCAAGCATTTAATTGTGTTCATGAGGAACCTGTATAGAGACCAAGAGGCAGTTTTTAGAACAGAATAAGGGGACACTGGTTTAAAATGAGGAAAGGTGTGCTCCAGGATTGTATTATTTCACCATATTTATTCAATCTTTATGCTAATCTAATAATCCACGAAGGTGGATTCTATGAAGAAGAACGTGGCATCAGGATTAGAGGAAGATTCAAGAACAATCTGTGATATGCAATTGCAATAACCTTGCTTGCTGAAAGCAAAAAGGACTTAAAATATTTACTGATGAAGATCAGAGACCACAGTCTTCAATATGGGTTGCTCCTCAATGTAAAGAAAACAAAAATCCTCACCACAGAACCAATAAACAACATTCTTATCAATGGAGAAAAGATTGAAGTTCTCAAGGACTTCATTCTTCTTGGATCAACTATCAACACTCAAGGAAGCAGCAGTCAAGAAATCAAATGACGTATTGCAGTAGGCAAATCTGCTGCACAAAACCGTTTTAAAGTGTTGAAGAGCAATGATGTCAGCTTGATGATTAGGTGCACCTGATCCAAGCCATGGTATTTTCAATAACTTCATATGCATGTGAAAGCTGGACAGTGAATAAGGAAGATCGTAGAAGAATTGATGCCTTTGAGTTATGGTGTTGGAGGAGAATATTGAA
>NW_006408559.1:17299345-17307981 GCF_000296735.1 Chrysochloris asiatica
AATCTTTCAAGAAAGTGAGGTGGCACTGGAGGCACTCACTCATCTATGCCAAGAAATTTGGAAGACAACTATCTGGCCGACTGATTGGAAGAGATCCATATTTGTGCCCGTTCCAAAAAGAGGTGACCCAATGGAATGCAGAAATCATCAGACAATCTCTTTGATATCCCATGTGAGTAAGTTTTACTAAAGATAATATAGTAATGGCTGCAAGCATACATTGACAGAGAACTTCCAGAGCTTCAAGCTGGATTCAGAAGAGGATGTGGAATGAGGGGTATCATTGCTGATGTTTGATGGATCTTGGCTGAAAGCAGAGAATACCAGAAGGATGTTTACCTGTGCTTTATTGACGACCCAAAGGCTTTTGATTGTGTGGATCATGACAAGCTATGGACAACATTGTGAAATATGAGTATTCCGGAACACTTAATTGTGCTCGTGAGGAATCTACCTGGACTAAGAGGCAGTTGTTCAAACAGAACATGGGGACACTGAATGGTTTAAAATTAAGAAAGGTGTGTGACAGGGTTGTATTCTTTCACCATACTTATTTAACCTGTATGCTGAGCAAATAATCTGAGAAGCTGGTTTATATGAAGAAAAATGTGGCATCGGATTGGAAGAAGGCTCATTAACAACCTACGATATGCAGATGATACAACCTTGCTTGCTTGAAAGTGAAGAGGACTTAAAATACCTACTGATGAAGATCAAAGAGCACAGCCTTTGGTATGGGTTGCACGTCAACATAAAGAAAAAAAAATCCTCACCACCAATAAACAACATTCTTATCACTGGAGAAAAGACTGATGTTGTCAAGGACTTCATTTGGATCAACCATCAACACTCATGGAAGCAGCAGTCAAGAAATCAAATGATGTAATGCATAAGGCAAATATGCTGCATAAGACCTTTTTAAAGTGTTGAAGAGCCAAGATGTCAGCTTGATGACTAAGGTGTGCCTGACCCAAGCCATGGTATTTTCAATAACTTCGTATGCATGTAAAAGCTGGACACTGAATAATGAAGATCATAGAAGAATTGATGCATTTGAGTTGTAGTGCTGGAGGAGAATATTGAAAGTGCCATGAGCGTCAAAAAGAACCAACAGTTCCGTGTTGGAAGAAGTGCAGCCAGAGTGCTCCTTGGAGGCCAGGAGGACCAAACTTCATCCCTCATACTTCGGACATGTTGTCAAGAGGGACCAGTCTCTGGGGAAGGATATCATGTTTGGTAAGGTAGAGTGTCAGAGAAAAAGAGGAAGACCCTCAGCGAGATGAATTGGCAGTGTGGCAGTATCAATGGGCTCAAGCATGGCAATAATTGTGAGTTTGGCCCAGGACTGGGCAGTGTTTTTCTGTTGTTCATAATGTTGCTATGAGTTAGTACTGAATTGATGGCATCTAACAACAACAACAACAACAAGAAGAAGGTTGGTATGGGATTAAGGCTTTAGAATGTCCCTGCTTTATTAGAGGATGTGACTGAAGTTATTACTCTCAGTTTTCTTAGGGTTATGGTATATGTCCAATATATAGGAATGCTTGGGCAAAGTTCTCTGCCTTGCTCTGGACCCTCTGTCTAACTCCTTTCTGTCTGACTTTTGCTTGCTGGCCATTTGATCTGACCTGATTCACCTGCATCAACAGTCTGACCTGCTGAGGTGGGTTCCTTGCCATTGCAGCCATGTCTGTGAGAAGTTCTCTGGAGCAACATCTGAACTGCAGATATGGGACTTGTAGCCTGTGCTATTGTGGCAGCCATTGCCTTGATGGTTGGTGGGATCTATGAAATGTTGCAGCCAATTGCAGAACCCTGGGACATGAGAAGGGGAAGAGTGGTGGTTGATGTCAGGGACTGTGGAATGGTATCTTGCTGTTGTTAAGTGCCATCAAGTCAGCTCCAACCCATATCGACCCTGTATAGGGTTTCCAAGGAGTAGCCAGTGAGCTTGAACCACTGACCCTGCAGTGCATACTGACTTTGCAGTCCAGTGTGTTAAACCACAGCGCCACCCAAGGCTGGTATGTTGTTGTTGTTGCTAAGTGCTGTGGAGTCAATTATGACTCATAGTGACCCTGCACAGGGTTTCCGAGGCTGTAAATCTTTAAGGGAGCAGAAACCTCATCTTTCTCCCACGGAGTGGCTGGTAGCTTCGAACTGCTGACCTTAAGGTTCACAGCCCGATTTGTACCACTATGCTACCAGAACTCCTCATTCTTATATTAAAGAAACATTTAAAAGTAGATAAATAGTTTCTACCTTTCCAAATGGCAAGGTAGGGTTTATTGAATTGGTTTTATATTCAAGGAAGGAAGGAAGGAAGGAAGGAAGGAAAGAAAGAAAGAAAGGAAAAGAAAGAAAGAAAAGCATTTGGTGACTGCATCTTTAAAAATGAAATGATACCAATATAATGAAAATTTTAGTAACTTCCTTAACATGTAATTTGGTGCAAAAAAAAAAAAAAAAAAAGCACTGGAATGTTCTACTGCCTATGATAAATCCACTGCCATCACGTTGCTTCTGACTCAGCGATGTTATGAAAGGTTTACAAGGATGTAAATATTTTTGGGAGCAGAAAGTCTCCTCTTTTTCCCATGGAGTGGCTGGTGGATTTGAACTGTTGAGCTTGTGATTAGCAGTTGAACATGTAATGCCCCAGGAGCTCTGTTTATTCTCTGTGACATCTCTCCAATGATATTAGACACAATTAATGACACAGATAAAAAGAATGTGGGGGAAAAGAATTAATTTTTATGTGGGCAATTAAGTCAAATGCTCCTGCAATTTTCTCTACATCCCTGCTCAAAGAAATCAGTCAGAACATTAAGCAAGAATCACAATTTGGCTTCATAGTACTGAGCCCAATTTCGTTCCCCCATCTTGGATTTCACCCCCACACATGTCTGTACTTTTTGAATTAAAAAAGGGGTTCTATTTAAAATTACTTATAGCTTAATTATTTAGTGATTTGAGGAATGAAAGCATTTCGTGCCATCCACACTGCTTTTTGAAAGTTCCTAATGAAATATGCAATTTTGGTAAAAGCTTTAAAATCTCAGTAAATTAAGCTCAGACCTATCCAATGCTAAAATAATGACAACAATTTTTATCTCCATTGTTACTTATTTTTGGCACTGCAATCTTTCTCAGCATCTAATTCATCCATGCACTATTTTACAGGAATCCAAAAGACCATTTCCCAAATAGCAAATTATACCTCTCAGAAATCAATTACATTTCAGGACAACACTCACACTGCACATCTTTTTATTAGGAAATAAAACCACAGGATATAGACAGTAATAAAACTGGAATTATCATACTAGCAAAGTCCATAAAAATATCCAATAATTTCAAAATCAAAGAGAGACACAGATCCGAGATCTGCTCCTAAGCAAGATGAGCAGTATTCTTGCCAGGGTTCATCCCGCCTCTGCATTACTGATCTCCAGCACATGGGTAAGGAAACCAGGGGTCTCTTGCTCACTCCCCCGGTATGAGATGCTGAGGAAATTGCTCATATCATGCAAACCTTGGCACCCTGACTCTACCCCCTCTTAATTGATTAATGAGGGAGGTCTGAGGAAATAACGTTAGAACAAAATCTCATTAGATGTAAATTGCATTTGTTGGAGTGAACATAATATCTCAGTTCTGTTTTGATGGGTCTTAGGAGAATGCCTTAAGCATCATTCTAAGTAGCAGACCCGAGCCGAACAGTGTAATGGTACCATTAGAACACAACCTCGTTTGTGGTTTTTGCTTCAAAAGGTTCTTGGGGAAAACTTCACCAACTGTTAATAGGGAACAAAAGAATTCTTCCAAGTATGTGTGTTCCAACAAATATTTCAGATGGGGGTTATTTAAGGTAAACCAACAAAAATAAAAAATTTTTAAAAACCCCTAATTCAGTGTCTCTGTAAAGGTTAAGTGACTCTGATCTGCTGCTTCTATAAAAAAAGAAAGGAGTCTTGGTGTGGCACTGTAGGCTAAGACTGGATCTCAAAGTCCGTTTGACCCACAAGGTTAGCGGTTCAAACTCGCCAGCCACTTCTCAGGGTGGCTATGAATCAGAACTGACTTGAAGTCACTTAACAACAACAACAACACAAGAAAGAAACCCAAGAAGTCTCCGTGTGACATCTAACAAGCAAATCATGTCCCCAGTAATTGAGGACTTGTGATGGTATCTTCTCCATTCATTATAAATATTGTTTTTACACTTTCATATATTTAAAATAGCAATAGAGAGAAAGAAGAACATAGAATTAGTCTTTCTCCATTCAGAAGTTAAAAATGTTTAATTTTAACATAATTGCTGTTAGTCCTTTTATTTTTTTCCTTTCTTACACAAAACACTGTAGTAAAATTCTTGAAGCAAATTCCATCACATTCACTCTTTCACTTCTTCAAAAACAAATGGGCAAAACACACACTCATATACATGTACACACGGGATGGTTTCAAAAGCTCACAGAAAAACTTCATTAGCTTTTAATTCCATTTTTCCATGAAGTTTTTGAAGTCCCTTTGTATATATGGTGGGGTTTTTTTGTGTGTGTATCTGTGAGTGTTTATATATATTATACCACACATATTCTGCATTTGCTATTTGTAATCTGCCGTTGTTTAAACGTAATCTTTGTTTACATATAGGTAGACATCTAGCTGACTTTTTTAATTGCTATGAAGTATGTCAGCATAAAGACACTGCAATTTCTTTACTTCTCTGAATCTGGACAAATGGATTCCTGGTGTGGTGCTATAACGTAAGCACTGGATTGCTGACCACATGGTCATAGGTTCAAACTCACCAGCTGCTCCTCAGAAACTCTATACAGGGTCGCTATGAGTCAGAACCAACTCCGTGGCACTTAACAACAACAAAAGCAACAACACCATTCCACAATGCCACACCAGCACTAGAAATACGCTGCAAGAACCATCCTTGTACACACGTGCTTGTACACACGAACAAGCTTTCTTTCTGGGGTGGAGTTGGGGAGAGGTCATGGAAAGAGAAGATGTATGTATTCTTGTTGTTAAGTGCCATCGAGTCGGTTCTGATGTATAGTGACCCTGTATAGAGTTTCTGAGGAGCAGCTGGTGAGTTTGAACTGCTGACCTTGAGGTTCAAACTGACCTTGTGGTCTTGTGCTGATCCTACAGTGCCTCACCACCACAGATGGAGTCATTTGTCAGAAATGCATCGTCTCCCAGTTTGGAGGCACCATCTCTCTGAAGGCTCTAGGGGAAGGTCCTCCCTACCTGTGGGTATTTGCTGGTAGCCCTTAGCGGTCCTTGGTTTGTAAATGCGTAACTCCAATCTCTGGCTCTTCTGTCCCATGGTGTCATCTCTGTGAGTCTATATTTTGTCTCCTTTTCATAAAGGGACACCCCTCACATTGGACAGATATCCATTCTACTCTAGCACTGTTGTTATCTTAACTTGATGACATCTTCAAAGACCTCTTTCCAAATACGGTCACATTCACAGGGGGCTTGGACTTTAACACACCTTTTTAAGGGACATAATTCAATACACAGCATATGAATTCCAGGTTACTAGTATTTCTAATGTCATTGTTATTGCTGTGTGCTGTTGAGTAAATTTTGACTCATAGTGATCTTATATTGTTGTTGTTATGTGCCGTGGAATCATTTCCTACTCATAGAGACCCTGTACAGGGTTTCCAAGGCTGTAAATCTTTACGGGAGCAGAAAGCCTCATCTTTTTCCCGCGGAACAGCTGGTAGTTTCGAACTGCTGGGTACAGTAAAACTACCCCATACATTTTCCTAAGCTGTCATTTCTCATGGAGACACTGGTGGGTTTGAACCATCGACCTTTTTGTTAGTAAGTGTTTCCTTGATCATTGTGCCACCAGAGCTTCCTCAATTGTATTGTTAAGTGCCATCGAGTCAGTTCTGACACATAGCAGCCCAGTGTAGCTTGCAAGGAGTGACTGGTGGGTTTGTGATTAGCACCCTGCTCTTCATCCTACAGTGCCTCTGTTACTTGACCTCTGAAGTGGGTGTACTTTGGTCTGCCCCCACCTAGAGTGTGTGAGAATCCCTTCCCCTCATAGCTCCACTAGCGCTTTATTTCAGACTTGCCTTTGATTTGGTGGATGTGAAACATTATCTCAATTATTCCAATCAGTTCCTTGATAACTGCTGAGGTTGGGCATTTTACTTCCTGCTAGCATATCCTCTTGCATCAATTACCTTTGGCTATTTCTTTTTTATTTATTTATTTATTGCCATTAAATTCATGTAGTTTTCTTGCTGATGGTCAAGAATTCTTTATATACTCTGAATAATAATTTGCTTCTTGTCTTTTCTTGATACTTAATATTGTTTACAGTTTCTTTAGCCATACAGAAATTTTAAGTTTGGATATAGACAGACTCTTCTCTTTGTTTAGTCTTTCGATTTTTGTGTTTTAATCACATGTTCTCAGAGGGATATGTGAAGGCTTGCTCTTTGTTTTCATTTCTAAAGACTGTCTTAGGTTTGTATAAACCCTCAGCCGTTGAGCCCATTCCAATTTATAGTGACTCTGCAGAGGGTTCCCAGGCTATCAATATTTATTAGCCAGAGCCTCCTCTTTCTCCCTCGGAGTGACTGGTGGGTTCGAACTGCTGACCTCGAGGTTATCCTACAGTCCAGTGCTTATCCTACAGTATCACCAGGGCACCTTCTTCCTTTGCATAGACCTTCATTTTTCTGTGTGAATTTCATTTTGCAGGTTAATTTGAATAAATGTATTTCATATAGTTTTCCTATAGTATGCATCTTCATTTATTAATAATTATTTTACAACCTTTAAGGGATTTATGTAATTACATCCATAGAGGTGTTATTCATCCTTATCATCTTAGAATACACCCCCATTCGTCATGGTATGTTACATTTTATAGATGTACTTTAAGATTCAATTTACTAATATTTTATTAGGAATTTTTGTCTCTAAAATTATAACTAAAAATGGAGTATAGTCTCTGAAATGACTTTCTTTGGTTTTAGTATCATGTTAATAATAGTTTCATAAAATGAATTGGGTACCCCTCTTTCTCTCTCTCTCTCTCTTTTAAAAGAAGTCTTTAAATGATAAAGATTAGAAAAAACACACCTTTGAGATCTCTATGCTAGACTAAACTATGTTAACTGGCTCTGTGGTCTGTGACCCTTTTACATCCTCACATCTCTGAGATGCCTTTGTTTTACCCTTCTTTTAAAATGATAATTTGTGAGCTTAAGAAAATTTCAGATTCACAATTATTCAGCTTCAGAAGTTTGAAAACATTTGTTCACAGTCTTTCCAGTATCTTTATAATGATGTGATGTCTGATTCGGTATGATTTCAATGATCTTATACAAGACCTCCCTTTTGCCCTCAATGGTTTTATAGAAGGTATTTTTTTAAAAGCTAAGTGCCCTTGAGCTGGTTCTGACTCAGCCATCCTGTAGAAGGTTTCCAAGGAGTAGCTGGTGGGTTTGAAACACCAATCTTGTGGTTAGTAGTCCATTGCTTATCCTACAGCACCATACCAGGACTCTTATGTGTGTGTGTGTGTGTGTGTGTAGTGCTGTATGATAAACACTAAGCTACTAACCATGAGGTCCGCAGTTCAAACTCACCAGTTGCTCTTCAGAAACCCTATACAGGGGGGTTAGGAGCCAGAAATGACTTGATGGCACTTCACAACAATCATAACAGTGCAGTGGAGAAGGTAGAACATTGTCTTTGTGGACAATGTGATACCAATTTACCTTGATGTCCCCTGGAGACGATTGTCCTAAGGGCTTATTTCTGTGTTTGTTTTAAAGCTTTCTAAAGTTTTTGTTGTGAATTGAGTGATAGTTTACATGGAAAACATCAGTTTTACACTCAGCATTTCATTGTAATCACTGCAGTCTCCTCCGTGCATCATCAGGCCTCATCATTCAACAGTATTTGCTTCTAGTCACTCTTTTTTTTTTTTTTTTCCTTGACTGAAGAATCTATAATCATTTAAACAACCAAAAGGCACATTCTGTAAACCTGCCTCCTGGCCACAAGCACACAGCCTTTCTCTTTCCATGAGTCTACAGTCCTCAACTACTCTATTTTTTCATGTCCTCATCTCTGCCTCCATCTGTGAGAGCGCTGCTTCTCTGGATAGGGTCCCACATTCTGCTCCTGCTCTTTTCCTTTGATGGTCCTAGGGTCCTCTGTTCCTGGACTGTAAGATTATCTACTCCCCCCTTTTTGTTACAAAACTTCTACTTTTACTGTTGTGACAGTCACAATTACTAAAGATAACAATTACTCACTATTGAATCATAGGAATCTTATCCCCATCTCTTTTCACCAGACCCAGCCAGACAAGAGGAGAACTATTCAATGGGGATTCTACCTTCCTCTGCACACTCTGAAAGTAAACTCCCTCTTGAAAACTTGTAAGCCAATCACTTTGTGCCTTTATCCTCCCTCCCCCATTTTAGGTAGCCTGTCCCTATCAACTCTATATACAGAGGGGATACGATTGATACTTGGTGTGAATATTTTTCCCTCTCAGTTGGTATTTTGAAATACTACATTCATAAGTATAAGTCAAGTTCATCAAATTGTAGCAATTTATACTT
>NW_006408559.1:17308156-17310912 GCF_000296735.1 Chrysochloris asiatica
GTCCTTGTCCATGGGTTCAGGGACCCAGGTCTTACCATATTTCAGAACAACCAGCTCTTCCTCTTCTCTCTCTCATCTCCAGGTCAGCTGGAGTCTGTGGAACATGGTCAAACTCAGCCCATATCTTCCTTGCTGCCTTTCCCTCTCTTCCACTCACCAGCAAACAAATGTGGTCACCAACAAGCTTACATGTCTGCTCATGTATTCTCTTTGAGTTTTAGTCTTGGAAGGGGATTTGTCCTGAAGAGACTTGATTGCTTACCTTGATGGCTCCCCAGGGAACAGCTTGCTTGTTCTTGTAGTCTCTGATCAGACTGTCATTTTTGATTTTTAGATTTTTCCTGTTGTTCTTTCTTTCTAGAAGTATCTTCTGTTCCTCTAGCTGTTCCAGGCTGGTCTGCTTATCCTTTCAAGAGGGAATGTCCCACTTCAGAAGGCTCTGGATAGGGCTCAGGGTTCCACCTAAGGTCTTACACACTACAAAGTCTCTGCAGTAAGCCTAGTTCACTGGGAAAGTTCTAGAACCCTTTTTAAGTATTCCAATCAGTTATAGGCTGAAGATGGGCTTACAAGCTTTCTGTAGTCATGTCTCCTGACATTCCTTTCTATCCCACTCAAGTGTCTAGTTTAAAATAGTAGGCAAGGGAAACCAACATTCATAAGACAGTCAAGCATCTTAACATCATTTCCCCTCTTTTACCCATTCAGATTATGCCTCAATCCCTGTATCACAGAGCCCTGTTGTTCCAAGATTGAGCATACATCAACATTTACCTCTGTCCCATTTAGCCCATGCAAACCTGCCTCAGTGTTCCCCTACTTACCTCATTCTTCTACCCCCTCCCACTTCATGTGTATTGCCCTAAGGGCTTATTTCTTGGTTAATTTCTAGAACACTGTCAGTCACTATTACTTCAAATATTTTCTCTGAGTCATATTGTCTCTGTTTATTTAAGAACACCCCTTAGACAAATATTGGAACTTCTCATTTTGCACTTCCAACCCTAACTTCTTCATTTCTCTATGTTGTATTCAAGGAATATGTCTCCCCTGCCCCAACGTATTCATTTTCTTTCCATCTGTATCTTGGATTCTCTAACTAGTCTAAATGTGTTCTACTTCTATTGTAGTCACTTCACGTTTCATATCTAGGAATTCTACCTGGTTTATTGGCATTTCTTTTTTTCTTATTTTCTACTTGCTTGCTCCTATTAAGATTCTATCCCCCTTTTGGTATTTCTTTGAACATTTTAGACAATGTTATTTTAGAGCCTTTTTGGCTTGCTCTATTCTACTTGGTTTCTCTTCTGTGAATGTGCCTGCTTGCTCTTTCCTTTTCACTTTGCCTAATATGGATTTGAATTTGATCAGATAATTTCTAATCCTCTTAACTCACCTGAGAGAATCATTTTCTTAGGGCATTGATTGTTTCACAGGTAAGGACTCTTAGGAAACCAGAGCTTCCTAAGGATTGGCTCTTAGATATCTGATTTTTTCCAACCATTGTTTTGCACTAGTATTTTGGGCTAAAGTATTTTAGATGGAAAGCTTGAATTCAGGACATACCATCATGATTAGCACAAGCTAATATTTCAGTGTTTCATGGTGCTCTGCTTTTATCCAGGGCCTGAGGTGACTGGTTCTTTCATGACCCTCACCCCTGGTCAGCAGGAGGCAATTCTCATGTTTCTAATGAGGGATGTTCCTGGGTCTCAGCACCATGACAGAGAACAGGTGTGAAAGAGGTCCTCTATCCAAGCCTCTCCAGCTGCTCCTCTCACACCCTTGGCTAGTGTCCCCCAGAGAGCCGTGTTCACCATATTGAACTTCCTAGTCCAGTGACTGAAACCTACTAGGTCTTCAAATAGTGAATGCCATTCATAACCCATTTTGTTTTGAAGATTGTTTCATCATTTATTTTTATCTAATGCCAAAAGTAATTGGTATTTACTAAACTTGTAGGAGATTTTGATAAGAAAGCCCTCTGGTGTGGCACTGTAGGGTAAGCACTGGACTGGTAGCTGCAATTGCTGTGGTTCAAATCCATTGTTATTCTCAGAAACCCTATACAGGGTCACAATGAGTCAGAACTTCACAGCACCCAACAACAATAACAGACATAAAAAAGAGAGAGAGGAGGCAAAAAGAAAGAAAAAAAAAAAAAGAAGGAAGAAAGGGAAAAGAAGAGAATATCAAGGTAATTTCTAATTGTTTTCCATAGAACACATTATTGAGAATAGAATTTAGTATTCTCTTCATCAACAGTTATTGTGTGCCTACTGTTTGCCAGCATTGTTCCAGGAGCTAATTATACCAAGTTGCCCTAATAGTTCAACATTTTATTTTTATATCTTCGTATTTTTATATTTGTATTGAACATAATGAGGTTATTTCAATATTCTTCAAATGAACCAGGCTACCTGATACCTGATCAGAAGTGTGCAGTGTAATTTTCAAGTTGTGATGAGATGCATCACCTCTTTCCATTGGTAACATTCGCTTCAGTATAATGATGTTTTAATTTATTAATTTTTTCTGTATCATATTTTAATGGCTAATCATAGAACTAGATATTTTTATTTTGTCAAATCTTTATGAAACTACTGAGTGTAATCAATATTTTCTTACAATTGGTTATACTTTTACGTTTTCATTTTCACCCTCCTAAAATGATTGTTCTAGTAAGCCCACATGAAACATCACTCCATTGGTGGGCTTATTATACCATCTCTTGAGTGCCAATAAAGCCCACTCTC
>NW_006408559.1:17311213-17313056 GCF_000296735.1 Chrysochloris asiatica
ATCTTCATAAGTAAATGTTTCAAGTCCTCTTCACTTTCAGCGATCAAGGTTGTATCATCTGCATATCGCAGGTTGTTAATGAGTCTTCCTCCAAGATATTAGTTACACATAATTACTCTCCTTCCTGTATCACACATGGCACTTACATATGTCACAGTTTTAGTTGACTAAGTGTCATAGTGTAAATCTTATTAGTACCTTCTTTGCTTTCCTAGGAAGGAACATTGATGTGACGAGTGTACGGTGCATGTTCAGTTTCACTATGGTGTCAAATATCCAAAGGTATAGAGGACTAAAATTCTTTAACAGATAAGTGTTATTAAGATCACTTTGACAAAAGCAAAATCTGCAGCTTCCCTGTAAAGAATTTTCTTTCTTTTTCTATAAAGTACTTATGAAAAAGTTGGATGGTAATTAATCACATTAAAAACTTGGTTCCCAAGAATGGTTTTGGCTATCTCTTCCTTAAAAAAATGTATCCAAGTAAACGTGAACTTATTCTTACTGTAAAGTTAAAGAAGGACTGCAAGTGAACTGGGTCTTCTTCCCATCGTTTATGGCTGTTGATAGTTTTTTGTTGTTGTTCCAGGTCATTTTCTAGGCATTGTTGTTGTTGTTGTTAATGCCCTATAAGTCAGTTCCGCCTCATAGTGAACCTGAACAGGGCTTCCGACGCTGAAAATCTTTACAGGAGCAGAAAGCCTTATCTTTCTCCCACGGAACAGCTAGTAGTTTCAAACTGCCAACCTTGAGATTAGCAGCCCAATTCGTAACCACTACACTACCAGCGTTCCTTTATTAGAGCATTACACATGGGTGAATATCCAGCTTGATTGAGATTGTCTTCAAATCAGTACATAGATATTCATCAGGGACGATTTAGCTGACTAGGAGGCTCTGTGGGATAAACACTGGACTGTGAACCACAGTGTCGATAGTTCAAGCCCACCAGTGGCTCCACGGGAGCAATAAAGACTTTCTGCTCCTATAAATATTGACAGCCTGGGGAAACCTATACTGAGTTGCCATGGGTTGAAACCAATTCAGTTACGCTTAACAACAACAACAACAGGAGTGTCAATGAACTTTATAAGAGAAGGAAGAGGAACCTAAGCTTGTTTGTTTTTTTTCTCATTTTCTTAAAAAACTTTTTATTGTGAATTGAGTAAAGGTCTACGGAGCAGATCCTCAGTTTTACAGTCAGTAAGTCACATACTTTGCTACATTACAGTGATTGCAATTGCCTCCATAGACCATTAGGTAAAAAGTATTTGCCTCTATTCAGTTTAGCTCTTGCATTCTTCCCTGTGTCTCCCACTACCTTCATCTCTTCTCTGCCAACCTCCCTCTTTTTCATATTGCCTACCCCACCACCCATATTAACATGTATGGCGCTGCGAGCTAATGCATCAGACTTCATAAAGTCATTTGAACTGCAAGAAAGAATGGTGATTCAAGCTCCCCAGCTGCTCCTTGGAAACTCTATACAAGGTCGCTATGGGTTGGAATCAACTCGGTGGCACTTAATAACAACAACCCTCTAACTCATGAATAATTTTCCCTTCCCCTATAACCATCATGGAATCCTGGTGTGGTGTTGTAGGATAAGCACTGGACCACAAGTTGGTTTGAATTGCATGGTTGGCAGTTCAAACACATCAGCCGCTCCTCAGAAACCCTATACAGGGTTGCTATGAATCAGAAATGACTTGATGGTGCTTAACAGCATCAACAACCAGCATAGAATGTTTCTTTTATCAAGAAAACCTTTTCTTAACTTTTTACAACAGTGTGTCCTTTTGTGGTTCGCTAATGTCACTCATCACAGGTGAGGTGTTTGTTC
>NW_006408559.1:17313499-17325075 GCF_000296735.1 Chrysochloris asiatica
TATTAATCTCCCCCATTTGAAAACAGTCTGATTTATCTTGAAATCTGCTTCACTTCCATGCCATTAGCTGCTCTTCCTTGTTTGTAGTTAGCATCGTTATAACGGCCGTCTCTGGTTCTCTACCTTCACTCTTGTCGGTCTGTTTGATTTTAAATCCTTCTATACCTGGATTGAGTTCTGGACAGTGTTGCCATGTACATTAACCTCAGGTTGTTGGCTGCTGTTGTCGATTCTTGGTCCAAAGAACAACTTTTAGTATTCTTTGTTAATTTGGTGTGGTTATTAAAAATTCCTTTAATTTTTGATAATCTAGAAATGTTCTAATTTTGCCATTGTATTTGAGGGGCAGCTTTGCTGAGTATATCATTTTTGGTTGGAATTTTTTTCTCCCAGAGTTCTGTAAATACCCCATTGCCTTCTTGCCTTCACGACTCCTTCTGAGAAATCATAGCTTAGTCTTACTGGTTCTACCCTGTTTTCGCACTCAGCATACAGTGTATAAAAAACTAAAGAAACACTTTCAGATACACTAACACATCTTTAACACAATGTTGTTGTTAAGGGCTGTAGAGTTGGTTCCAACCCATAGTGAAGGGTTTCCGAGGAGCGGCTGATGAGCCTGAACAGCTGAACTTGTAGTTCAAACAGCTTTGCAGTCTGGCGCATGAACACACAGCGCCACGCCAGGACTCCTCAACCCAATACAGCATTAATAATAATATGATCTTCTGACAAGTGGGAAGAGAGCGCTGTTATATTGTGAGGATTGCAATCGGTGGCACAAAACAAAATGTATGTGATTTGATGAATGGAAAACCAATTTGCCCCTAAAGAAATAATCCATGATCTTTCCATTGTACTATGCTCAAGTGATGGATGGTTTGAAATGAAATAATGGAACATGCGTAGTGCTGAAGTTGATATGTTTTTGTTGTTAGGTGCCATTGAGTTGCTTCTGACTCACAGCAACCTTCTGAACAAGAGAACAAAACACGGCCCTGTTCTGTACATAGATCTTCATGACATAGATATAATCTTGGAATAATAGGGGGCCCAAGTTACAGACTCAGCGCTAAACCCAAATAGCTGTGTTATCCTAGGCAAAGCATTCACTCTCCATAAACTTCTATTCCTCTGGTCACGGCGGTTTTAGATTAGAAATATTTTACTAACGGAATCATTCAACCTTTGAAGGTTTTGATGAGGACAATGCTCTACTGGATGGAAAAGAAGCAAGAGGGAAAGAAAGGATTCCTGAATGTCCTTGTGGAAGAGAACCACCTCACCACCCTAGATCAGTGGGATTGATATGTGAACGAGAATTCTCTTGACCGGTGGGATTGAGAAATAAACTTCTTGATGATTTAGGCCGCTGCACTTTTGCGTCTCTTTGTTGAAGCAGCTTAACCTTTCCTTGAAATAATATGGCTATCCCAAATCACAGAGCACCAATTTATACTATAAAGTAAGTTTATTCATTTTAATGAAGACACATGAAGTGGAAGCAGACCAAATTACTCCTGCCAAAGATCAGCACATACAAAGAAACTCGTTCACTTTTTACATGATAGACAGAATTGAACCATGTAGTTCTTTTGATTGGAAACATGATGAAACATATAATCAAAGAATTGAGGAATATTAAATATTGAGAGGAATTTAGACATAAAAGGAGAGAAAAAGGAGGCCTAGAGTGTGAGGTTGGCCCAGGCCCAGGCAGTGTTTGGGTCTGTTGTGCAGAGGGTCGCTATGAGTTGGCACCTACTTGATGGCACCTAACAACAACAGACAGTGGAAGTCATGTCCTAAACATCAATTTGCTAATTAGATGCAGGTCTGGGACTATAATGGAGCTGTGCTTTTTTAAAAATGAAAATAAATCTATTTTAATAATTATATTGTTGTTGTTGTTGTTATTTTTAAGTGCCATCGTGTGTCAGTCCTGACTCATAGTGACCCTGTATAGGGTTTCTGGGTAGTGAATGATGGATGAACCATTGACCTTGCAGTTCAAACTGACCTTGAGGTCTGGTGCATTATCCTGCAGCGTCACACCAGGATTACCTAATAGCTACATTGTTGTTGCAGCTCAAACCAAACTGTCATTAACCAGTGCATTAACCCGCAGAGCCACACCACTCCCTGGAACTTGCAATATTCTTCTCAACACCACAACTCAGATGCATCACTTCTTCTACGGCCTTCCTTATCAATTGTCCAACTTGCATATTGTTGTTGTTGTTAAGTGCCGTCGAGTCGGTTTCGACCCATAGCGACCCTGAACAGTGTTTCCGAGGCTGTAAATCTTTACGGGAGCAGATCGCCTCTTCTTTCTCCCGCGGAGCAGCTGGTAGTTTCGAACTGCTGACCTTGAGGTTCGCAGCCCAATTCGTAACCACTACGCTACCAGATTGCAAATACAAGAGCTTGGGTCAGGTGCACTTTAGTCCTCAAACTGGTATTGCTGCTCTTTAATACTCATCAATTGCTCACATGCAAGTTCAGGCTGAAGCTGAAGAACAATCAAAAAAGTCACAAGAGCCAAAATATGTCCTTGAGCATATCCCAGCTGAATTTTGAGACCTTATCAAGAGCAGATTTGATGCATTAGACACTAATGACCAAAAACCGGAAGAGTTGTGGGATGACATCTGAAACATCATACAGGAGGAAATTGATGGTTTGTTCCACAGTCTACCTCTGGCCTTGTTTGGGCTGATGATATGGAGTTTTTCTACCTTCTATTTCCACAGAAAGGAGCTCTGGTAGCGTAGTGGTTACAAATCGGGCTGCAAACCTTAAGGTCAGCGGTTCGAAACTACCAGCCGCTCCGCGGGAGAAAGATGAGGCTTTCTACTCCCGTAAGGATTTACACCCTCGGAAACCCGGTACAGGGTCACTATGGGTCGGAACTGATTCGACGGCACTTAACAACAACTTAACATTTCTACAGATGTGGTAAATCTGATTTCTGTGTGTTCCATCTGGTGAGGTTCATGTGTATTGTTGTCTTTTATGTTGCTTAAAAAAGGTATTTGAATTGAAAAAGTCATTGGTCTTGCAAAATTCTATTATGTAATTGTTAACATCATATCTACCACCAAGACCACCAAGGCCATGTTTTCCAACTACTGATCCTTCCTCTTTGTTTCTAACCATCATGTTCCAATCACCAGTAATTATTAATACATCTTGATTGCATGTTTAATCAGTAGAATCCCTCAGTATTGTAGTTGGAGGACTGACATTGTCTTCAGGTTTGTCACTTGAGAAACACCAAGTATGTTCTTCCATTTGATTTTCTAACTCCAGGTTTTGGCACATTTCATTGTAATACTTGACTTTGTCTTGTCGAGCTGTCCTTTGAAATTTTCTGGTCAGCTCATTATGTCAGGAGTCCTGGTGTGGCGCTGTGGGTAAATGCATCAGACTGCAAAGTCATTTGAACTGCAAGGTCGGTGGTTCAAGCTCAACAGCTGCTCCTTGGAAACCCTACACAGGATTGCTATGGGTCGGAATTGACTCAATGGCACTTTACAACAACAACAACAACTGTTACCTCAACATTTCTTCCATTTGCTTTAGCTACTCTGTACATTCAAGAGCTAGTTTCAGAGTTTCTTCTGACATCAACTTTGGTCTTATAAAAATATTTTATAATTTAATGATTTCTTATGACATCTACTTTGGTCTTATAAAAATAACATTATAATATACATATTTTATAATTTAATGGAAATAGCAATTGGAAAGTGTTTAGTGTTTTTTCTTTTGTTTAATTTTGCAATGGGAAGATCTGGAAAGCTTTCCATGAACTTTTGAAGCCCCCTTGGCATGAAATAGAAGTTGTCACAGAACCTCCAGCACATATCAGAATTGCTGATTTGAGGGAAAACACTGGGTTCCTGGAGGACCTTTCAGCACACAAATTATGCCTCAGTTCACCCACGGACTAGTCCTGGTCTGCACACTTCGGGTGTAAGTGGGAGGGAGTAAGCTGCTTATGTCTGAGTTTCTGAAGTTGAGATTATGCCTGGTATTTGGAGAGTAACCCTGAAACTCTAAGGGGCTCACCTTTCCAGCACATGCTCTCACCTGGGTCGGCTCAGTTACTGAGCAAACAGACTTCGTCAGCTCTCTGCTTCTCAGTCTGTTTCTCATCCAGTAAAATAGGGATCGATAACTCATCTACCACACTACATTTAATTGTCTACCAAAAAGATGTACGTATCCACACTTCCATTTATCTCTATGCCTATATCATTCCTGGGCTTGAAGCTTCTTGAGAGCAGGGGCAGGTGGGATTGATTCACTAACACATGTTATCTAGCATAGTGTTGGACACACCCGAAGTGTTAAAAGCAGTTGTTCAGTAATTAGATGCACACTGTGATTCTCAGATGCTAGGGCACATCAGAAGAACCTGAAGAACTTCTTAGAACACACATAGCGGGTCCTTAGCTCAGGACATCTGCTTTGTCTATGAGAGTACCACATGCAACAAAGTTCACAGCAAAGTCCCAAGTGTTGCTGCTCTTGCTTTTCCAAAGACAAAGTTTTGAGAACCAATGCATCAATGAACATAATTATTTTCTGATAAAAATCACCCTTTCTCTATCCACCAGCCAGATGGCTTTGGAGCGAAAAAAACAATCAGCTCAGAGGAAATCCTGATAAAATTATTAGACTAAGTGAAGGTGTTGTAAGTCACTAGAACTGGAAACTCGGTCTGAAACTGTGGGAGTGAAGTTTACATTAACAGTTTGAATTAAAGTGACTATAAGGAGAATATGGGAGTATGGTGGCTCCATATGATAAGCACCTGGCTGCACACCGCAAGGTTGATGGTCCAAGCCTATTGGCCGCTATGTGGTGGAAAGATGAGGCGTTCTGTCCCTGTGAAAATTTAAAGCCTTGGAAACCCTATACAGGGTCACTATGAGTTGGAACCGACTCCACGGCACTTAACAACAACAAAGGAGAATATGGTCTTCTTGAGGGTCATGCACGTGGACAATGGGTCACGAATGGGTTGAACTTCAGGTTGGATTCAGTTATATATAGTGCAATCAGTTTCTGTCAATTCCAACTCCTAGCAGCCCCCTGTGTGTCAGAGTAGAACTGAAATCCACGGCATTTTCAGTGGCTGAGTTATGCACGTTGATCACTAATCATCAGCCTTTTCTTTCTGCTCTGGGATTGTTCAAACCATCAACCCTTTGGTCATGTAGGGGCTCCAGGGTTGGATGTACCTAAGACCTGGGATAACTTTCACCCTTCTTGGCCTGGTTTAGCTGCGACAATTCTGTTCTGACTGGTACTGGTGAGGTCTGTTCATCAGATATTTTGTGTTTGACCCGTGTCTGTGACTCTCAAACTTTCAGGAAGAGTGTTTTGTGCCTGAAGCTCTGAAGTTACACTTTGGGGATAAACCTGAAAGGAGTAGAATGCAGGGTCCTCAGGCCGTGACTGATGTCAGATCCCCCAAATGCCACAACTGTCCTGTCCCCTTGAGAGTCTTCAGTGTGCACAATGTCCACAGGGGAATCCTTTTCCCCTTGTGACTCTGTGCAGCTCTGCCAGTGGTAAAGCGTCGACCGCCTTTGAGAAATCACACTCTATTAATGGGCTTTCCTTTTTAAATAAAAGAAAGTGATAATAACCCTACAACACCGCCTGTTAGTGTTAAGAAAGTCCTTTTTTCATTTGAGTATATGTTTTTTCTCTGTTTCCATCTCATTTTACTGGAAGCCCAGGCATCATCCACTGACATTTTGGTATGAGAGCAGAAAAAAACTACGTTTCTTGAAGCAGGCACCTCTCGGGATCATCAACCATGATTCTCTCGTGTTGATCTCTCTCTGTTACTGCTGACCATTACCCTGTCTCCTCCTCCTGCTTCCCCTGTAATAATGACATTAGATTTTCATACCCAAATTATGGTCTTCAGACAGTTTCATAATATTGCATGCAAGGAGCTCTGGTAGCATAGTGGTTACGAATCAGGCTATGAACCGCAAGGTCAGCAGTTTGAAACTATCAGCTGTTCCGTTTGAGAAAGATGAGGCTTTCTGCTCCCGTAAAGATTTACAGCCTTAGAAACTCTGTACAGGGTTGCTATGAGTTGGAACCAACTCCACGGCACATAACAACAACAACAACAATATTTTTCAAAAGATAGTTAAAAAATAGCTGAACCAGTCCATTGATAAGGAGCTGCCAGAGGCTCAGGCCAGATCCAAATGGTGACATGCAATGAAGGATATCATTGCTGACATCAGATGGATCTTGGGTGAGATCAGAGAATAAAAACAAAAAGTTTACCTGTGCTTTATTGACTATGCAAAGACTTTTGATTGTGTGGATCCTGACAATCTATGGACAACACTGTGGACAATGAGTATTTTGAAATACTTAATTGTCCTCATGAGGATAATTGTATATAGACCAAGAGGCAGTCATTAGAATGGAACAAGGGGACACTGAATGGTTTAAAATCAGGAAAGGTGTGTGCCAGGGTTGTATTCTTTCACCATGCTTATTCAATCTGTAAGCTGAGCAAATATTTCACGAAGCTGGGTTATATGAAAAAGAGTGTGGCATCAGGAATTGGAGGAAGGGGAAGACTCATTAACAATCTGTGATATGCAGATGATACAACCCTGCTTACTAAAAGTGAAGAGGGCTTAAAATACTTACTGATGAAGCTCAAAGACCACAACCTTCAGTATGGGTTGCATCTCAATGTAAAGAAAGCAAAAATCTTCACAACTGGACCAATAAACAGCATCCAAATAAATGAAGAAAAGATTGACATTGTCAAAGACTTCACATGTTTTCTAGGATCAACCATCAACACTCGTGGAAACAGCAGTCATGAAATCAAACAATGTATTGCATTAGTCAAATCTGCTGCAATGACATCTTGAAAATGTTGAAGAACAGAGATGTTAGTTTGAGGACTAAGTCATGCCTGATCCAAACCATGATATTTTGAATAGCCTCATACGCATGTGGAAGTTGGATAATGAATAAGGAAGACTATAGAAGAGTTGATGCATTTGAGTTGTGGTGTTGGAGGAAAGTATTGAAAGTACCATGGACTGCCAGAAGAACAAACAAGTCCTTGTTGGAAGAAGTACAGCCAGAATGCACCTTAGACTCTAAGATGGCCAGACTTTGTCTCTCTTACATTGAACATATTATCAGGAAGGACCAAGGACCAATTGCTGGAGAAGAACATCATGCTGGGTAAAGTGGGGGTCAGTGAAAAAGAGAAAGTCCCCCTATGAGATGGATTGGCACAACGGCAGTAGCAAACTTTGCAAAGGTTGTGAGATTAGCTCAAGACTGGCCAGTGTTTTGTTCTGTTGTGCTTAAGGTCCCTATGAGTTGGTACCCACTTGATCTTAATGGCATCTAACAACAACAATACAATGGTCCAGGGACGTGACTCTCATAGGTATCTCCAATGTCTCTGAGCAAAACTATCAAAAAGTTGGTCTTCTTCCCCCTCTTCCCCTCCTCTAAACAACTTATGCCTTCATGATGCCCCTAGCAACCGAGCACTCTCCATCTCATCATCCATCTTAGTCTGGCTGGTGACTATGAGGAGAGACATCCATTGTTGGTCTCCATATGATAGCTGGAAGGAAAACCAAACATTCTGATATGACACAAGAGTTGGAGAAACAGAATGTTGAAGAAGTTTGGGATCAAAAGGATCTCTTGTGAGAAAGGTAGGGAAAGAGAAGAAAGACGCAATTTTGGAAGTAGAATTAGCTATAAGAGGAAGTACTGCTTTGTGGTTATGAGTCAGGCTGCTAACCTTAAGGTCAGTAGTTCGAAACTACCAGTCATTCCGCGGGAGAAAGATGAGCCTTTCTGCTTCTGTAAAGATTTACAGTCTCCGAAACCCTATACAGGGTCACTATGAGTCCAAACGGACTCCACGACACACCACCACCGCCACTGCTAAATAACCAGGGACCTTAGAAACAAGAGACTTCAAAAGACTTGTTGCTACTTGGGAAGTCAATGGAATCATTGTGCTTGTTGTCAGCATCATTATCAATGTTTCCCTGCACTGCTCAATGAGGTCTTATGTGCAGGTCTTTATTTGCATCATCTTGTTTAATCCTTATAAGCATCACTATAAATTGTGGAAAATGAGGCTCAGAGAGATTAGGTCAGTTGATTGAGATTATGTAGTAAGTGGGAGTGAGACTGCACCAACACGTCTGTCTGAATAGGACCACAGCATTACTCAGTGCTCACTCGTATCTGTCATGTAGTCCTGGTGTGGCGCTATAAGATAAGCAACTGGCTACTCAACACAAGGTTGGCAGTTCACACCTATCAAAGCCACTCTTCGGAAACCCTATCCAGGGTCACTGTGAGTCGGAACTGACTTGATAGCACTTGCTAGCAGCAAGAACAATGTAATTATTATTTAATGCAGACCGAAGAGAAGATAAATAGGTTAGGGGTTTTAGTCTCCTCTGTATAACAGAAGGGGCTGTGTCAAGAACAGTGTGTGCGGAGGGAGCTCAGCTGTATGTACTTAGAGGTACAAGGAACTGGGGGGGGGAGGGGGGGATGAATTATTGAGGTTGGTCCACTCAAGCAGAATTTGGAAAGAGCTGATTTTGTTCCGCTGTTGTTGTTAAGTGCTGCCTAGTAGGTTCTGACTTTTTGACACCCTGTATAGGGTTTTTGTAGAGTGGCAGATGGGTTTGAACCTCTGACTTTGTGGTTAACAGTCCAGTGCTTATTCTATAGTGTCCTGCCAGGACACATGTATGTTGTTGTTCAGTGCTGTAGACTCAATTCGGACTCATGTTGTTGTTGTTAGGTGTCATTGAGTTGGTGCCAACTCATAGTGATCCTATGCACAACACAACGAAACACTACCCGATCCTGGGCCAACCTCACAATCGTTGCTACATTTGAGCCCAGTGATGCTGACACTGTGTCAGTCCATCTTGTTGGGGGTCTTCCTCTTTTTCTGTGACCCTCCACTTTACCAAACATGATATACTTCTCCAGGGACTGGTCCCTCCTGACAATATGTCTAAATATGAGAGACATAGTTTGGCCATCCTAGCCTCCAAGGAGCATTCTGGCTGTATTTCTTCCAACACAGATCTATTTATTCTCTTGGCAGTTCATGGTACATTCAGTATTCTCCTCCAACACCATAACTCAAATGCATCAATCCTTCTACGGTCTTCCTTATTCACTGCTCAACTTTCACATGCATATGATGCTATTGAAAATGCCATGGCTTGGGTCAGGACACTTTAGTCCTCAAACTGACATAGTTGCTCTTCCACTCTTTAAAGAGGTCTGTGTAATAGATTTGTTTAATGCAATATGTTGTTTACTTTCTTGACTGCTAGTTCCATGAGTGTTGATGGTTGATCTGAAAAAATGAAGTCTTTGACAACTTCAATCTTTTCTCCATTTATTTGGATGTTTATTTGTCCAGTGGTGAGGATTTTTGTTTTCTTTACATTGAGCTGTAACCCATACTGAAGGCTGTGGTCTTTAAGGTTCATCCGTAAGTATTTTAAGTCCTCTTCGCTTTCAGCAAGCAAGGTTGTATCATCGGCATATTGCAGGTTGTTAATTAGTCTTCCTCCTATTATGATGCCACATTCTTCTTCATATAATCCAGCTTCTCTAATTGTTTGCTTAGCATACAGATTGAATAAGTATGGTGAAAGAATACAACCCTGGTGCACACCTTTTGTAATTTTAAATTACTCTGTGTCCCCTTCATCTCTTCAAATGATTGCCTCTTGGTCTTAGTATAAGTTCCTTATAAGCACAATTAAGTGATCTGAAATATTCACTCTCCACAATGTTGTAAATAGATTGTCTAGATCCACACAGTCAAAAGCCATTGTATAGTCATTAAAACCTAGGTAAACGCTTTCCAGTATTCTCTGCTCTCAGTCAATATCCATCTGATGTCAGCAATGATACCTTTGTTTCATGTACTCATCTGAATCTGGCTTGAACCACCCGCAGTTCCCTGTTAATGTACTCTTGCAGATCTTTTAAAATTATCTTTAATAAACTTTTGCTTGCATATGAAATTAATGATGTTGTCTGATGATTTCCACATTCCTTTGGGTCACCTTTCTTTGGCATGGGCACAAATATGGTTGCATTCCAATCAGTCAGCCAGGTAGCTGTCTTCCAAATTACTTGGCGTAGATGAGTGAGTGCCTTCAGCGCTTAATCAGTTTGTTGAATTCCACAGGCTTGCTCTCTTTGCCAATGCCTTCAGTGCACCTTGGACTTCTTCCTTCAGTACCACTGGCTCTTGATCATATGTGGTCTCTTGAAATGGTTGGATATCATCCATCTATTTTTGTTACAGTGACCCTGTGTATTCCTTCCATCTGCTTTTGATGCTTTCTGCATCATTCGATATTTTGTACATAGAAACCTTCAACATTGCAAGTGGAAGCTTAAGCTTTTTCTTCAGTTCTTTCAGTTTGAGAAATGCTGAGCATGTTCTTCCCTTTTGGTTTTCAAATTCCAGGCCTTTGCACATTTCATTATAATACTTGACTTTGTCTTTTGAACTGCCCTTTGAAATTTTCTGTTCAGGTCTTTTACCCCCTCATTTCTTCTATTTGTTTTAACATCTATAAGCTAGAAAGCAAGTTTCAGAGTTTCTTCTGACATCCATATTGGTCTTTTCCTTCTTTCTTGTCTTCTTAATGATCTTTTGCTTTCTTTTTGTATGATGTTTGTGATGTCATCCCACAACTTTTCTGGTTTTCAAATTTACATATCTAATGCATTAAATCTATTCTTGAGATGATTGATAAATTCAGCTGGGATATGTTCAAAGTCATATTTTGCCTCTCATGTTACTTGTTTTAATTTTCTTCTTATCCAACCTTCACTTGTATATGAGCAATCGATGGTGTGTCCCACAGTCTGCTCCTGGCCTTGTCTTCACTGATGCTATGGAGCTATGGGGCTTTTCCACCACTCATCTGTCAGTTTTTCATACTGTGGTGGCTTGTGAGTTGCCGTGAGAAGCTATACCACAGGTATTTTAAATACCAGCAGGGTAACCCATGGTGAACAGATTTCATATGAGCTTCCAGACAAAAACAGACTAGAAAGAAGGAGAGACAAACTACTTCTGAATATTTAGTCACTGGAAACCTTATAACTATCAGAGAACACTGTCAGATATAGTGCTAGAAAATGAGCACCTCAGGTTGGAAGGCACTCACAATGCGACTGGGGAGAGCTGCCTCCTCAGAGTAGAGTTGACCGTGATGATGAGAATGAAGTAACGCCCTCCAGACTTTCACTTGCTGATGGGACACAACTCAAAGTGAAGAGAAACAGCTGTAAACACCCATTAATAATTGGAATGTGGAATGTACGAAGTATGAATCTAGAATATTGGAAACTGTCAAAAATGAAATGGAACACATAAACATTGATGTCTTAGGCATTAGTGAGCTGAAATGGACTGGTATTGGCCATTTTGAATCTGACAACCACATGGTTTACTATGCCAGGAATGACAAATTGAAGAG
>NW_006408559.1:17330565-17333729 GCF_000296735.1 Chrysochloris asiatica
ATTCTGTGTTGTTGTTGGCGGAGCTCTCTGCTATACGTCCACCTGATCCGCCATCTTGTTTGTTGTTCCTGCAGAAAGCCTTTTTAAAATGTTGAAGAATAAAGATGTCAGCTTGAGGAATAAGGAGCGCCTGACCCAAGCCATGGTCTTTTCAATAACCTCATATGCATGCGAAAGCTGAACAGTGAATAAGGAAGATCGTAGAAGAATTGATGCTTTTGAGTTATGGTGTTGGAGGAGAATACTGAAAGTGCGTGGGCTGCCAAAAGAACTAACAGATCTGTGCTGGAAAAAGTGCAACCAGAATGTTCCCTGGAGACCAGGATGGCCAAACTTTGTCTCTTATACTTCAGACATATTGTAAGGAAGGACCAGTCCCTAGAGAAGGATCTTATGTTTAGTAAGGTGGAGGGTCAGAGGAAAAGAGGAAGACCCTGAGCGAGATGCATTGGCAAAGTGGCAGCATCTATGGGCTCAAGTGTGTCAACAATTGTGAGGTTGGCCTAGGATCAGGCCATAGGGTTGTGCATAGGGTCGCTATGAGTTGGTTGTGACTTGATGGCACCTAACAACAAATCATGGAGCTTTTTCATGGTCTCTTCCCACAGATGTAATTTAATATCTGTATGTACTGTCTGGTGAGGTCCATGTTGCTTAAAAAAGTAATTGTAGTGTAGTGACCAAGCCATTGACCTTGCTAAGTTCTAGTGTGTTTTCTCCAGCATCGTTTCTATCACCAAGGTCATATTTTCTAACTACTAATCCTTTCTCTGTTCCTAACCTTTGCATCCCAATCACCATCAATTATCATTACATCTTGATTGCATGTTTGATCAATTTTATGTTTCAGAAGTTGGTTGTTGTTGTTAAGTACTGTGGAGTCGGTTCTGACTCATAATGATCCTACACAGGGTATCCAATGTTGTAAATCTTTATGGGAGCAGAAAGCCTCATCTTTCTCCTGTGGAATAGTTGGTAGCTTCGAACTGCCGACCTTGAGGTTAGCAGCCTGATTTGTAACCACTATGCTACCAGAGCTCCTTTATGAAGTTGGTAGAACTCTTTAGTTTCATCATTGCCGGCTTTAGTGCTTGGTGTGGACTTCTGAATAATAGTGGTACTAACTGCTTTTCCTTGTCTGTGTAAGATGGTAATATACTTGAAGATAGATCTTAAAATGCTCTTTTTGAAGATGACTGTGATACTATTCCTCTTCAATTTTGCATTCCCAGGATCGTAAACACTATGATTTTTAGATTGAAAGTGGCCAGTACAAGTCTATTAGAGCTCACTATTACCTAGGATATCTATCTTTATGTGTTCCATTTCATTTTTGATATTTTCCAATTTTGCTAGATCTGTACTTTGTGCATTCCATGTTCTGATTATAAAAGGATGTTTCATCTGTTTTTCCTCATTTTACATTGTGCCCCATCAGCAAATGAAGGTCCTGAAAGTTTTACTGTATTTGCGTCATCACAGTCAAATCTACTTTGAGGAGGCAGCTCTTCCCCAGTCGTATTTTGAGCGACTTCCAATCTGAGGGACTCCTCTTCTGTCTCTCACACTATTCTGCTGCTATCTAACAGTGTCCCAGTTAGATTTATAGAGTTTCATTGTGTGAACATTCAGAAGTAGTTTGCATCTCTTTCTTCCGAGTCTGTCTATCTCTGGATGCGCATCTGAAGCCTGTCCACCATGGTGTACACTGTTGGTATGTAAAATATTGATGCCATAGCTTTCACCATCACAGCAACACACAAACCACTACAGTATGGCACCCTGACAGATGCGTGGTGGTAGATGGTGTATACGTGTGCATATGTGAGTCATTGTGGTTGTATATGTTTTTGTTTGAGCATGTGTGGGCATGAATATGTGCACATCAGTCTGCTATGTGGTGTGCATGAGTATGTGTGAATGTGTAGCGTATGTATTGCACATGGTGTATTTGAGTATATCTGAGTGAGTGTGGGTACATGAGCACATGCATGTGTCTGTGCACACATGTGTGATGTGCTGTGTGTAAAACAGTCCTCTAGATCCCTCCACTGACTCTAAGGCCCTACAGGACTTCAGCGTGGCCCTGTGGCACGTGGACTGCTGGAGAATGAAGATAATTTTACAAGGCATCGCGGTAAGAACAAGTAGAAAACATGAATCATTTCAAGTCAGTGTGAGGAAAAATACCGAGACGGCAATTCATCTGACCCCAGCTGAGCAAGTCGTGGCCAGCTCAATGGTTGGCCATGTATCTGGTCTCTTCTCACGGATAGAGACACCTGTCCCTGACTATGGTTGAGTGTTGCTGCCCTCTCCTCCACTCTAGCTCAGGTCACGTCCCCTGCCCGAGCCCAGCATGCCCTGCCCTTGGCTCAAGCAGAACATTCTAGCAAGTGTTCTTCTCTGTCTTGGGTTTCCTTTCGCTGTGTTCCTTATCCCTAGGTCTGACTTCTTGGCTAGATTTGCTTTTCCAGGGGATTTTTATTGTATTTTCCTGATCCAGGTAGTAAGTCCTCTCATTTACTCATATCCCAGGGAGTCTGATCAATTAATTGCAGAGATGAATAAATATGAATAACCACCAAAATACACACAGTCAAGACAGATGTGCGACAGGGAACAGTGAAATATCATACATCATTAAGTGTAGCTATTAAACTCTACCCTCACCAGCCTGTTCCCACCTACAATTTACACACTGTTTTATTAACTCACAATTGTCGTCTCTGAATGTTTAGGCAAGTTTTAGGCCCTGAGGGGAGAACTAAGGATTTGTGTGTGAGAGAGTCCCGAAGGACCACAGGCAGGTCCTGTGAGTGTGGAATGAAGGACTTCTCCCTGCTTTCCAGACTCACATGGCTCCACCTCTGAAATCCCTAGAAACATCCCCCAGGGAGTCTTGCCAGGCACACATTTGCATTTCACCCTGCACAGAAAGGAGTCTTTCCACTATTTCCGGTCCTGCTGCTGACAATTAAAAATTTAGTGACCACCAAAGGAGCTCTGGTAGCGTAGTGGTTACGAATCGGGCTGAGAACCTTAAGGTCAGCGGTTCGAAACTACCATCCGCTCTGCGGGAGAAAGATGAGGCTTTCTACTCCCGTAAAGATTTACACCCTCGGAAACCCTGTACAGGGTCGCTATGGGTCGGAACCGACTCG
>NW_006408559.1:17333907-17335573 GCF_000296735.1 Chrysochloris asiatica
ACGCTGTCTGTGATAAGATAATATCTATGCACCTACAGGAAGCCCAGTTAATACCACTATTATTCAAATTTATGTACCAACCACTAAAGCCAGTGAGGATGAAATAGAAGAATTCTATCAACTTCTTCAATCTGAAATTGATCAAACATGCAATCAAGATGTATTGTTCATTACTGGTGATTGGGATGCAAAGGTTGGGAGCAAAGAGGAAGGATCAGTAGTTGGAAAATATGGCCTTGTTGATCAAAATGATGCTGGAGATCGCATGATAGAACTCTGCAAAATCAATGATTTGTTCATTTCAAATCCTTCTTTAGCATAAAATGCGATTATACACACGGACCTCACCACATGGAATACACAGAAATCAAATTGACTACATCTGTGAAAAGAGACAGTGGTTTTCCATATCATCAACCAAAGCTCCATATCATCAGCCAAAACAAGGCCATAGGTGGATTGTGGAATAGACCTTCAATTGATCCTATGCAAATTCAAACTGAAGCTGAAAAAAATGAAAACAAGTCCACGAGAACTGAAATATGACCTTACTATACCTCACCTGAATTTAGAGATCATCTAAAGAACAGGCCTGATTCATTAAACACTAAAGAACGAAGACCAGAAGAGTTGTGGGATCATCATACATGAAGAAAGGAAAAAAGTCATTAAGAAGAAAAGAAAGAAGGAGAAAATCAAAATGGATGCTGGAAGAGATACTGAAAGTTGCTCTCCAGCATAGAGATGTTAAGCAAATAGAAGAAATGAGGAGGTACAAGAGCTGAACAGAAAATTTCAAAGGTCAGCTCAAGAAGACAAAGTCAAATATTATAACGAAATGTGCAAAGACTTGGAGTCAGAAAACAAAATGGAAGAACATGTTCAACATTTCTCAAGCTGAGGGAACTGAAGAAAATGTTTAAGCCTCAACTTTTTTTACTGAAGGATTCTCTGAGAAAATTATTGAATGTTGCAGAAAGCATCAAAAGAAGATGGAAGGAATAAACAGAGTCACTGTACCAATAGGAAATGGTTGATGTTAACCTGTTTCAGAAGGTAGCATATGATCAAGAGCCAATGATACTGAAGGAAGAAGTCCAAGGTGTGTTGAGGAATTGGCAAAGAACAAGGAACCAGGAATTTATGGAATAAGAATGGAAATATTTCAAGAAAGTGAAGCAGCACAGGAGACACTCACTCATCTATGCCAAAAAATTTGGAAGACAACTATCTGGCCAACCGATTATAAGAGATCTGTATTTGTGCCCATGCCAAAGAGAGGTGACCCAACAGAATGTGAAAATCACCAGACAATATCTCTGATATACCATGTAAGTAAAGTTTTACTAAAGGTAATACAGAAAGGGCTGCAAGCATACATTGACAGAGAACTTCCAGAGGTTCAAGCCAGATTCAGAAGAGGATGTAGAACGAGAGATATCATTGCTGATGTCTGATGGATCTTGGCTGAAAGCAGAGAATATCAGAAAGATGTTTACCTGTGCTTTATCAACTATGCAAAGGCTTTCAATTGTGTGGATCATGACAAGCTATGGACAACATTGCAAAGTATGAGTATTCTGGAACACTTAATTGTGCTCATGAGGAATCTGTACCTGGACCAAGAAGCAGTTGTTCGAAAAGAACTTGGGAACACTGAATGGTT
>NW_006408559.1:17338778-17341516 GCF_000296735.1 Chrysochloris asiatica
TGCGGGAGAAAGATGAGGCTTTCTACTCCCGTAAAGATTTACACCCTCGGAAACCCTGTACAGGGTCGCTATGGGTCGGAACCGACTCGACGGCACTTCACAACAAAAACAAGCATGAGGTGTCCCTTCCCCTGCTGAGGCATGAGGTGGGGGCACTGTGTGAGTCCACAGGAGGTCATATGAGCCTGGGCCATTGTGTGTCCAGGGGAGGTCATTTGCCAGTGGGTAGAGTGCAGGATGTGGGGAAGGAATTCTTAGGTCCTAAGACTCTTCAAGCTTTATTAATCTTCTGATCAATTTCTAATTAAGAAGAACATGAATTCTCTATGGCAAGGGGAAAAGGCGATTCTTAAGTAGGTCTTAGGTGCCTCTGCAGCTTCCAATCTGTCAGAAGAAATCAAAAGACTCTGGTAATTTCCATCTCGCTTTTTACTGGAGGTTCGCTCCTCTAGTCATGAAGATGTGCAATAGCTCTGCTTGAGATTTGACTATTGCTCAGGAGCATTTTGGGAAAAAGAAATCGCCTGCAGATCATCTGGTGAAAAGATGACTAATGCTAATTTCATTTCAGAACCTATAAATAATTTTTATATTGTTCCTTTGAAATTGATTTATTACTTTCAGAGTTTTGCTCATGTCTAGCATAATAATGAATCCCATATTTCTCCAACAAGCCAGTAGGGACTATATCATTTTGATACAGTGTAACTCTATAGGAAAAGAAAATTTTTTGTTTTGTTTTTTGTCAAATGCTAAACATAAATATTTTTAATCCAGTCTTTTGGAAGGCAGGTAAGGAGAGAGAAAGAGGAGAAGTGATTATGAAATAAGGGTAAGACCAACTCCATGCCAATGAGCAATTAACAGGAATTCCAAATGCTAGTTCATCCGGGGACAGCTGCCTCCATTTTACATAAGTAAATCTATTTCTCAAATCAGATCTTCATAAATAAACTCTGGGTTTGTTGTGTGTTTTCCCTCTATCATATAAATTACATTTATGGTTAATCCATTTAAAGAACTGCCAGGCTAGAGGGGAATCTTAAGAAAACATTTCACTAAGCCTTCACTGCATGCATGAGGAGCAGGAGACAGAAGCAGGAGACATCTTGGTCCTTAGCCGGTGTTCAGCCTTCCCCCGTGGCCCTTTCCTGACTGAATAGCCATCTGTGCCCTCTTTGCTTGTCAGCAGGTCTTTATCCCTACAATTGAGGTGGAGGTAAGGAGAGACAGACCGCTGTCCTTTTCCATGGAGTGGAATGAGGCTCTGGGAGCACAACCCTGGAGTCAGGACCATTTCACCGTCCATGGACACTGCCCTCTGGGGTGGGATGGAGAAAATGAGCACTGGTTGGCTGAGCCCTGCCCATTCTGTCTCAGATGCAGGCTAGCCCTTTGCCTTGCATACCAGAACATATGTTGTTCAGTGCCATCGAGTTGCTGCCCTGTGCACAACTGAATGAAACACTGTCCAGTCCTGGGCCATCGTCACAATTGTCGTTATGATTGAGCCTGCTGCTTCTGTCACTCTGTCAGTCCACCTGGTTGGGGTAGTCCTGTTTTTCACAGACCCTCCACTTTACTGAGTGTCCTTTTCCAGGAACTGGTGCCTCCTGATAACATGTCTGAAGTATGAGAGATGAAGTTTTGTCTTCCTGGTTTTAAGGAGCACTCTGGTTATACTACTTCCAAGAAAGATTTGCTTGTGTCTTCTGAGAGTCCATGGTACCTTTAATCTGTCTGCCTGCTTCCTTGTTATTATTGAAGAAAGGATGCTGCAGACAGACAGTGATGCAAACCCAGATGTGACTCCAAGAGTTCTGTGGTTTGACTGAGATGTATTCACCCAGGAGTGTCCACCGTACAAACTCTTTGATCTGTGTGCCACTGTCAGGGAGAGGTCAGGACCTCTGGGCCCTAGGCCTCTCTTACTCTGGCTTCATATCTACTCCTTTGCCCTGAGTTCTCTCCTATTAAGCAGGGATCAATGAAGGGGGAGGACATCTGTAGTCCAACAAGAATAGGAACACAGAGAAGAATAGTGTTTGGAGACAGAGCTGAGGATATCAGGACCTCTAATCCTATTAGAAGCAACTGGCACAGACAGACAAGCCATGAAGATGGTGCCTAGAGGTGACAACACAGAAGCCTGTGTCCCTTTACTAAAAAATGATGCACATTCAACATACCACTCCTCCTAATCAATATGTATTGGCCCATTCTTACAGGGAGAGACCCCATACCTTTCTAAGGCAGTGCACCCCAACTCCACAGGGTCTTCTCCACTCAGGGAGACAGACCCCTTCTCTCTTTGATGTGTACTTTAGATTTGACTTAATCCAATCTAAGCTCCCCAATCCTACCAGATCTTCTCCACTGGCAGACCCGCTTCTCTCTCTGAAGTTTACTTTTGCTTCTGAGTGCATACTTCCTGTTCATGTGTGACTCAGAAGTGGAACCTCAGTGGAACTAATTCTTTAGATCTCCTAAGAGCAAGAGGGACCAGGGACAAACGTGGCACTACAGCCATGTGTACTCTCCTTTTGTTAAGTCATCCCTAATGTGCTCTGTTATTCATAAGGGTATCAATGACTAATGATTCGGAAGTAGTTCTTCACTCTTTCTTCCTAGTCTGAAGAAAATGAAAACAAGTTCACGAGAACCAAATATGACCTTGAATTTATCCCACCTGAATTTAGAGATCATCTGAAGAACAGATTTGATACATTAAACACTAA
>NW_006408559.1:17343117-17359304 GCF_000296735.1 Chrysochloris asiatica
GTAGAAGAATTGATGCCTTTGAATTATGGTGTTGGAGGAGAATACTAAAAGTGCCATGGGCTGCCAGAAGAACCAATAGATCTGTTTTGGAAGAAGTGCAGCCAGAGTGCTCCTTAGAGGCCAAGATGGCCAAACTTCCTCTCTCATACTTTGGACATGCTGTCAGGAGGGAACATTCGCTAGAGAAGGATACCATGCTTAGTAAGACGGAGGGTCAGAGAAAAAGAGGAAGCCCCCAATGAGATGGATTGGCCAGGTGGCACCATCCATGGACTCAAGTGTGGCAGTGGTAGTGGGGTTGGCCTGGGATCGGACATTGTTTCGTTCTGCTGTGCATAGGATTGCTATGAGTAGATTCTGACTCAATGGCACCTAACAACAACAATATGCTCTGGTAATGTAGTGGTTACGAATTGGGCTGCGAACCTCAAGGTCAGCAATTCAAAACTACCAGCAGTTCTGTGGGAGAAAGATGAGGCTTTCTGTTCCTGTAAAGATTTACAGCCTCAGAAACACTGTACAGGGTCACTATGAGTTGGAACCAACTCCACGGCACATAACCACCACCAATGTGGAGTCCTGGGGTGGCACTGTGGGTTAATGCACTGGAGTTTAAATGTTGCCAAACCAAAATGGGGGTTTGCCACCTGTCACTGTAGTCAATCACAGAGACAGGGAGATATGTGATCCAAGCTTTATTAACCAAAAGTCAGCCGTCAGGAGGAACAGAGAGAATAATTTCTCAAGACCGTCCTGTCCATTATGAAGAGCGGGCACATTACATACGATAAATTACATTTGTACATTTAATCTATTTTAACATCACGATAGCACTCTTCGGAAAAGGAAGCAGTAACACAATTAAATTCCTCAAACATTCTATCTTTAGGCAAAAAGGCAACAATCAGGCAATAATCCTTCTTAAACATTGCACCTTTTAGGATCCAAACTGTTGAGGTTCTGAAATAACTGTTTGGGTGGGCTTAAGCACATCTTGTTCTCCTTCTAGGACCATGAGGTCATCTCAACTCATTTTTAAACTAACTTTCTTATTTCCAGGGTCCTCAAACTGACTCCATTTTGTTTAGGCAGGTAGATCCATGCTATCACAAAGTCAGTTTGAACCACAAGGTTGGCAGTTCAAGCTCACCAGCCGCTCCTTGGAAACCATAGACAGGATCACTATGGATCAGAACTGACTCTATGGCACTTAGCAACAACAACGTGGCACTGTAGGATAAACACTTGACCACAAGGTCAGTCTGAAACACAAGGTTGAAACTCAGCTGCTTCTCAGAAGTCCTATTCGGGATCACTAGGTGTCAGAACTGTGGGGAAAAAAAACCAAATATTTTTTAATCATGTTTATTGTATTTGGGTAACCTCTCTTTTTCTTTTTACTACTTCCTGGAGTAAAGAATTTATGGTCAGTCTCATTTTCTTTTCTTAAAGTAGGAATGCACACCTTAAAAATTTGAACTAGCCAACTGGATAAGGGAAAAGATCATGCGGTCAAAACCCTAGTCAATGGGTTGAGACACAGCCTTGAGACTCGCGTCAGGGATTAAAAACCCAACTGGGCTGCTCACTTGGTGTGCTCACTGGCCTGTTCCTGTATGTACGGCTATGTGCACGCACCCTCTTGCAGTAGTAAATTTTGCTTTGCCAAGGTAATTTAGTCTCACCAAGTGTCTTTTATGCGACATCGGGATTCATTTCTAACAGAAGTAACTAGAAGGCACTTAACAACAATGACTACAAAAGAGAAAAAACATGGAATCTAACAGTAACAACAACAAAACAAAAAATGGAAGGGAGGAAGAGACGGAGGGAAGAGGAAAAGAGGGAGGTATAAAGAAAGAAAGAAAGAATCACTCTACTGGAAGAAAGAACCCACATGTAGATGGACTTCTTTGGAGACCACCCCAGAGGCTGCTTCTGGAAGGAAGCGGATGTCCAAACCCTTTCAGCTCTAACAGCCAGTGATTATTTGAATAAGAGAAAAGATAAAGTGAAAATCTGGGGAAAGCAAAGTTAAAGCCAACTTTTATAGCCCAACATTATGATTGCCAATGGACCCATTAACAAGCAAATGATCCTAACTGTAAAACTTCTAAATTGCTGTGTCAAGCCCCACTTTCCTTGCCCGGAAGCTATGGTTACCTTGTGCATCATAATGCTGACTGTAAATTAAGAGTCTTGTTTTACTTCCTCCACCTGCAGGGGCCAGTGCTTAAACAGGGCAGGTTAGAAATGGATTTTACAATTCAAATTCAGTTATAGGACACCCTATAACTTCACAGAGAAACAATGAAACCTCCCCCGGCTATTACAATCACAACAACTCCCTGGGTTTGCAGATTCATTCTCTGCAGCCATGGTAAGCAGAGGGATTCAGGTTAAACCCTCATTTAAACACATTAGAATTTTGTTGTTATTGTTGTGTGCCTTAAAGCAGGTTCCAACTCATAATGAGTTGCAATGAATAACTGAGAGCGGTTGGTGGGTTTGAACTGCTGCACTTGTGGTTACCAGTTCAAACCTGATCTGGGGCAGGTAAAGTCAGTGGTTGCTTTATGGTTCCTTTGGTGGGAGGAAAGACGTTGTCACAACCAATGCAGTCATAGAACGTCACTTCCTTTGAGAATTTAAGCAGTGACAGCAATTCACAAAGTCATTTTGTATAAGAAATTGTAGAAGGGGAGTGATTCTTCTGTATCAATTGTTGTTGTTAAGTACCATCGAGTCGGTTCCGACCCATAGCGACCCTGCGTAGGGTTTATGAGGCTGTAAATCTTTAAGGGAGCAGAAAGCTACACCTTTCTCCCATGGAACTGCTGGTAGTTTTGAACTGCTGACCTTGAGGTTAGTAGCTCAACTCATAACCACTACGCTACCAGAGCTCTGTATCAATATAGCCTGTAAAATAAGATAAAAAACTCTCGGAAGACCATGAGTATATACAGGTGGCTGACAAAGGACATTTCTACGTGTGTATTTTTACGGGCTACAGATATATCCTGGAGTCCAGGTGTGGTGCTGTAGGATAAAGAAGCTCAGTTTGAGCAAGATCCACAGTTCAGACTCACCAACTGCTCCTCAGGAACCCGGTACAGTGTCACTGTGAGTTGGAATCCACTCCACAGCGCTTAACAACAACAGATACAGTCATGATTACAGTGTGATCTGTGGGTTAACGCGCTGGACTGCAAAGTCAGTCTGAACTGCAAGGTCAGTGGTTCAAGTTCACCAACTGCTTCTTGGAAACCATATACAGGGTTCCTATGGGTCAGATCCGATGCGATGGCGTTTAACAACAGCACCAATATAGAAAATGATGCAAGGGACAAAGTTATGAAAAGTTTGTAGCCGTAATCAAACAGCTTGAGGAGAGGAGTTGCTGGGTCTGAAGACTAAAGACCAGTCTCAGAGGACATCGAGATCCATTGGCTTAATCCAGAAGGAAAAGTTTCTACATCCTATTTTGGTGAGGGGGACTGAGGTCTTAGGAGTCCTGGTTTGGCACTGTAAGATAAGTACTGGGCTGCTAGTTATGAGGTCAATATTTCAAACCCATTAGCTGCTCCTTGGAAACCCTTTACAGGATCACTATGAGTCGTAACTGATTTGATGGCACGAAACAACAGCAACAATAAAAGTTTGTGAGTGGCCATCTAAGGTGAAACCATTGGTCTCGTCCCATCTGGAGGAAAGAAGACTGAAGAAAATCAAAGATGCATGGAAATAACCAGTCCAAAGGATCAGTGGAGCACTGAAACCCCAGCTTCCACTTGTTTACCATTGCCGACCACTCTGAAAGGGAGCGCAGTAGGAGTTTCTGAATAGAATAGGAGAGAAATGTGTGAAACTCAAACAAACAAACAAACAGAAACAGGAGATTGGTAGAACCTCTGAAGACTGTAGTCCTTAGACTCGGTTAGGCCTGGAACACAGCTATATCTCTGGCTCAATTTTTTCACCCAAACTACAGACAGGCCTATAAGGTAAAAAGCAACACTAGTGAGGTACACATTCTTTAGAACAACCAACTGCCTGAGATCAAAGAGTAGCATTTGCCCAGAGATACAGCTCAGAAGGCAGGAAGGGATAAGAAAGAGGGATGGATAGAAATGGAAGCTATAAGAAAGAACTTAGAAAAATGCTGCTACTTTGTGTGGATTGTAATGAACGTCACAAAACAGAATGTGTATGAAATGTTGAATGGAAAACCAACTTGCTCTTTAAACTTACACCCAAATCACAAAACAAAACATAAAATTCAAGAAAGAAAAGCAGAATGAACATTTATTGAGGTTGTAAAATGTATAGAGGATTTGGCTTCTACCTCTCATTTAATTTCCGAGCACAATTCTTATACCAATGAAAATGACGAGTCTCTAAAGGGGAAATACCTGGTCCCTGGCCATGGTTCACCTGGAGGGCATCTGATTTTAAGGTCTGCTGTTGCAGTGCTGGCCCTGGGTTTATAGTTCTGCAGATGGTTTACTAGGCCCGAATCTCACAAAGGGATTGGTTAGCGTACTATGCAAATAAGGCCTGGGAAATCCTTACAGGGATTGGTCAATTTCCATTTAAACTAGCTAACTAAGGCCTACCTACATAAATGGTCAGTTTTGTCATCCTGCTAAGATGAAAAGGACCCACCCCACAGAGGTTGAGGGAGACCTCATTACCATTAAGAAGAAGAGCTGAGAACAGAATGTGTCCTTTGGACCCAGGATCCCTGTGCTGAGAATCACCTAGACCGAGGAGACAGAGAGATTTAACACTGGAGGTGGCACAAGATGGCAGCACCATAGCACTGTGAGAAGCCCACAGTGTACTTGGTGACCACAGAGCCCGAGAGCTGAGCACCTTCGGGCAGGAGGCCTTCAGGCACTCATCCTGGAGCTGATGAACCATATCGCTTGTGAGAGCAGGCCACAGGCCAGGCCCAAGTGGACCAGCAGCAGAGGTCAACATAAGTCTTGCCTGGTTGGAAGTTGTCCTGAGTGACAAACTGTATCCCGTCTCCTGATTTATTCCAGTTTCTTCCAAGTGGATCCTGATAGTGAGTTGTATCCATGGTTTGGGTCAGGTGCACTTTAGTTCTCAAAGTGACATCTGCACTCTTAAACACTTTAAAGAGATCTTCTGTAGAAGATTTGCCGAATGAAATCTATCATTTGATTTCTTGACTGTTGCTTCCATGAGTGTTGAATCTGTATTTAAGCAAAATGAAGTCTTTGACCATTTCAATCTTTTTTTCTGTTTCTCATGAGTGATGTCATTAGTACGTAATGCATTAAATCTGTTCTTAAAATGGTCTCTAAATTCAGGTCAGATATGATCAAAGTCAGGAGAACCTGGTAGTGCAGTGGTTAGGAATCGGGCTGCTAATCTCAAGGTCAGCAGTTCGAACTACCAGCTGTTCTGCTGGAGAAAGATGAGGCTTTCTGCTCCCGTAAAGATTTATAGCCTTGGAAACCCTGTATAAGGTCTCAATGAGTTGCGGAACTGACTCCACGGCACATAACAACAACAACATGCTTAAAGTCATCTTTTGACTTTTGTGGACTTGTTTTAATTTACTTCAGCTTCAACCTGAACGTTAATATCAGTAACTGATGGTTTGTTCCACAGTCAGCTCCTGGCCTTATTATGGTTGAGGTTCTCCATCACCTCGTCCCACACAGATGCCGTCATTTTGATTTCTCTCCATTCCATCTGGTACAGTCCACATGTATAGTCACCTTTTATGTTGTTGACAAAAATGTATTTGCAATGAAGAAGTCTGTGGTCTTGCAAAATACTACCATGCAATCTCCAGCATAGTTTCTATCACTAAGGTCGTATTTTCTATCTCTTGATTCTTTCTCTTTGTTTCCAACTTTCACATTTCAATCACCACTAATTATCAATTATCTTGATTGTTTATTTGATCAATTTCAGACTGGAAAAGTTGGTAGAATTCTTCAATTTCATCATCATTGATTTTAGCAGTTGGTGTAAAAATTTTAATAACAGTCATATTAAATGCTCTTCCTTGTAGGTATATAGCTATTGTCCTACAATAGATTTTATTATGCTTCTAGATATCTCTTGAAATTCTTCAGTGTGCGGCTCTCAAACATATGGTTGTCCAATTCAAGATGTCAATACCAATTCATTTCAGCTCACTAATGACTAGAATATTGATCTTTATGCATTCCATTTCATTTTGATGAATTCCAAATTTCCTAGATTCATATTTTGCACATTCCACAATTCAATTGTAAATGGATGTTTACAACTGTTTTTTTCTCATTTTGAGTTGTGCACCATCAGCAAATGAAGATCCTGAAAGCTTCATTCCATCCATGTCATTAAGGTCAGCTCTGAAGAGGCAGCTGTTTTCCAGTCATATTTTGAGTGCCTTCCAGCCCGAGGGACTTCGCTTCTGGCACTGTGGTAGACAGTATCCTGCTGCTCTTCATAAGGTCTCAGTGGCTAACCATTCAGAAGAAGTCTGCCACTCCTTTCTAGTCTGTCTTTGTTTGAAAGCTCCTCTGTAACCTTTTCAACATGAGTGACCCTGCTTGTATTTGAAATACTGGTGGTATAATGTTCAGCATTCCAGCAACACACAAGCCACCAGGGTGCAGCAGACTGACAGATGAGTATTGGAGCAGCTCCAATAATGATAAATGCAGTTGCAATACTAGACTACAACGTCACTGCAAAGGATGTATGTTTTGCCCATTTTCTAGGAATCAAAGTTATTTCTTTTATGCCTCCAGTTCTTGGCTTTGCAGAAACTTAACTTCAGTCCATTCACGATGTCCTCAATTCTTGATATTCCCATTCCTGAGATTATCTGTAAGTCTTAGGAGGTAAATGAATACTGCTCTCTGTTTAGGTGCCACCTTAGTTTCCCAGTGCTGCTCTAACATGTACTACAAAGTGGGTGACTCAGACTTCAACAAAAAGACCTATATTGTCTCATAATGTTACAAGCTAGAAGTCCAAATCAGGGCATGGGCTGGCTCTAGTGGAGGGTCATTCCTTGTTAGTATCCTCAAGAATTCCTTTGTTTGTAGATGATCCTCAGATGACACAGCATTTGTTTCTTCCTGTGTGTGTTTGTCTCTGTTTCTATTCAGCTGTTTTTGTAAGATATCACTCAGGAAGGATCAAGTTCTGGAGAAGGAAATCATGCTTGGTAAATTCAGCAAAAAAAGAGGAAGACCCCCACTGACATGGATTGGCACAATGGCAGCAGAAATGGGCTCATGCATTGTGACAATTGTGAGAGAGCACATTTCTGTTGGTGAAAACCATTCACTTGTGGTATTTCTGTTATTGCAGCACTAGGTAACTAAGACATCCACACACACTCTGAAATGTTCGATAAATTATTGTTGCATACTAACCATACAACCAGCACAAGAAGACACTTAGTAAATTGAGTGCAATAAATTGTGTCCTAAAAGAGGCACTATATTTGCCAACCTAGGGATTTCCAACTTGTGGGAGCATCAGAATCATCCAGATTTCTTAGCCCCATTCCTGGAATTTTCAACCTAATAGACTTGGAGATGTATTGAGAATGTATATTACAAAGAAGCAAACAATTCAACTCAGGTGTTTGAACAAGTTTGAGAACTAGTGATTTAACTTATGTGATTGCCCAGGGTGATCCCAGACTACCCCAATGAGCACATAGAGCATGAGACCTTGAGACCAAAATTTCAGTGATAGTAAGAGTGAGAATATGATTGAGACTTGGTAGAACATACATGGAAACATATACTACAGAGTTTCCGTAGGACACATGTTTCATTTGTCTTAGTACAGAGGGATGGAGACAGGGCACCATTATCTCTTTTCTTCTTGATGTTTCATCCTCTGTCCACATCAACAACAGGCCATTTGATAACATGTGCAGTAGTAATAACATTCATTTACACAACGTGGTAATTCCCAACTCAGTCAAATGTTAGCATTTTTCTCTCTAATAATGAAGCAAAATGTTTGCTCCTTATGAAGTAAACGATTTTCATGAGTTGGAGAGCTAATCTGAGAGATATTCTTAGGCCTAAACTGGCCATCAAAAATCATACTATCCCCAAGGCTGGCTTTGAAATTAAGTCCATTTAGTATTTTTAGTCTATGGTGGTGGTTGAGGTTAAAGGAGACAGAATAGCAAGAAGTCTAAAATCATCTCATTTTCTTCATTCATTTGTTTATTCTATTATTTATTAGTTAATGAATTATACATAGAGCATACTGTAACAACAACAGAAAAAAAGTCAGAAATATCTGGATTTAAATCCCACCTTTCTGTATCATATTTGCTAAAGCACTTATGTGTCAATTGTTGTTGTTGTAAAGTGCCGTCAAGTCAATTCCGACCCATAGCGACCCTGTAAGGATTTCCAAGGAGCAACTGGTGAGCATGAACTACTAACCTTGCAGTTCAAATGACATTGCAGTCTGATGCATTAACCCACGGTGCCACACCAGGACTCCTATGTGTCAATACTTAGGTCTGAAATGATCATTAAATAATTGCATGACTATGTAATTTTGGTACGCACATTTTTTTTCTTTTTATTATGATCACACCTCTCAATAAGTATACCTTGGCTTCAGGGTATGAATCTTTACCTTTATTTTGTCTCATTAAACTTGGCTTTTAGTACATGACTCATAAATGTTATCTCCAGTGAAAGAAGAGGCAATTGTTGGAACATAAAGAATTGCCTGTCCCAAGGTAAAAAACGTAGGCACACATGTTCTCATTTTATTGGAATTAAACATCACATCTGAAGTTAGAAAAAGAAGTAGCCCAGTGTTGTTGTATTTTTAAGACATCCCTAAATGTTATCCAGTGCCAGGAGGGACAGCTCATATTACAGAATAAAGAATTAATATACAGCAGGTTTCTGAGAAGTTAGAGAAAGGACAGAAATCAATAGGGTAGGGTTTAATCAAGATGAATGGAAAGTAATTCACCAGGGAAAGACAAACTCTGAAGAAAAAAGTAGAAAGTTGGCTTGAAAATTGTAGGAAAAAGGTACAAAGGTGACACTGGTCAGTAAATTGGATAGTAGACAAGAAAGAGATGCTATTTCAGAGAGGGCGAATGTGCTACAAGCAGGTATTATCTGAACATATCACATGTATGACCTGCGGAAAGGCCGTCCTTCAGCTTATTCCACAGACAGGTAGTCCCTGGGCTACCAATGGGATCCATTCCTAAACACATCTTCTTAAAGTATCAATGATTTATTTTAAACTTTTTATTGTGAACTTGGTGAAGGTTTACAGAGAAGATCTGTTATACAGTCAGCAACTCATACATGCTTTGCTTCATCTCCTTGATTGCAATCCCCACAAGTAACATCAGTTATCCCACTTTCTCCCTGTGTTTCCTGATTCCATTCCTGCCTTCTATTTCCATGAACCCTTCTGAAGTTTGTCATTGGGTAAATACTTCCCTTTGGACCTCAAATGACTGATTATTCTAAAGTGTATATAAGTTTCCCTTACAAATCTGTCTATTTCCCTTACAGATCTGTAGGGGTCTGGCCTTGACAAGGGGGTGAGTACGTGAAGGTGGGGTGTCTGGCAACGATAGAGAAAGAGAGAGAGGGAGAGAGAAAAAACACACAAAGAAGACAGACACACAGGTTTGATGCAAGCTGCCAGACAGACTGCTCAGTGGCAGACATTGCACACAGAACTAACTCTAGGTGGGATGTCTGGAGAGGCAAGAGAGAAAAGAAACACTCGGAGACCAGAGTGAATACAAGCTGACAGGCAGATAGACCTGCTGCCAAGAATGCACCCAGAACTATCTCTACCCCAGTCTTTTATTAACTTTTTTCAAGGAGAAATTCAAGGACAGGACACAACGATTCACAGGAACACCCTTTAAGAGATTTTCTACGTACAACACAATTTTCTTAGCAATCTAACATTTTTATTTATACAAGAAAAGGTTCAACCAAGCTATTATAGATTAATCTTTAGGCCTAAAGGACGTCTCAAATACTTTTAACACTTAGTCACTAGTGGGTATTTGTTAAACTAGTGATTCTTTCTTGCTACAGTTCCAGGGAAGGTGAGAGAAGGGTCACAACCTTTCCAAGAAGGCGAGGTCTCACCTTCACATTCCTTATCCCCTATCCGGATTCCACACCCAAATGCTACAATGTTCACTCTCATCACATTTCCATATACCTTCAGGGGAAAGAAGAGCATCTGGATCAAACTGATTAAACCCAGGGCGGTCTGAGGGAGTTGCCACCATTGTCCTTTACTCCAATATTCCCAGAATTTACGACTCCACCTTAAGTGAATACCCCGGGCAGTTCCTCTCCAGAACCTCCCTGCTTAATCCCAGTAAACCTGTCCTTGTTCGTCTCTTGCTTAATCCCAGTAAACCTGTCCTTGTTCGTCCTCTAAGGAAGTTTTGCTGCCTCAGTTCTAGGGGGAAATTTGGTTTTATTAATGTCCACAGATAATCAAGAGCTCATGTTCTAAGTTAATGTTAAACATAACTGAATAATCAAATAAGGAGCAGTTCTGACACTCATCCCAGGTGGCTATCGCACGTACCTCAGAAAGATTCATTCCCAGGACCCTACGCACTGCCAACACAGTGGAGACATTAAGAGAGGCATTATAAAAACCATTTTCTCAGAAGCTACAATTACTGAAGTTAGAAGCATAGCATGAATATACAGAGCTAGCCCAACAGTGAGTTCATAAAAGCCAATGAACCTAGGACATCCGGAGGTTACTTCCTTGAGCCCTCAGGGTCCCTGGCTAGCAAGCCTGAGAGCGGCCATCATGTTGGATTTTCATCCATGACACCGGTCCTCAGCATCTCAGTACTTGTGGTCTCCTACACAGATCTGCCTATTGTTTGGCTAAAAATGGAACCATAGGAGTGAGTTCATTTCCAGACCTGAAGGGTGATTAAAGGCCATAGTCTCAGGGCTTGCTCCAGTCTCTCTCCCAGTAAGCATAATCTTTCTTCTTTAGTTTTCCCTACTCTATCCAGGACCTTCTAATGTAACACTTTTCAGAGCAGTTGGTAGTGGCATCTTTAAGACATTATAGGTAAGTTGGAACTGGTGTGTGCAATTCTCATTTGGCCTTCCATTAGTACAAGAAAGGCTCTGAGCCTTTTCCATGATCAAAAGCTGCACGTGCCCAAGTGAAAGTGATTGCAGTGAAGAATTTCTAGTGAGTACAGCTTGGTACAATCATTGCACAGTGAGGGCAAATATATGTAATGTTAAAGGGCAAGTGGACGCCAGAGGTGGCACGGTAGAATCAGGACTGGACTGTGAACAACAAGGTTGGCAGTTCAAACCTACTAGCTTCTCCTTGGAAATCCTATACAGGAGATTTGTTACAGATTTAGTTAGCATTCGCTCCTTCTTCATAAGATTCTGAATTCTCACCCTCTCAATTTTAGTCACTGAAATTATGTAGTGAAAATGGAAAAAAGACTAGTATTAAGGTCCCTAATCTTACACTGCTTAAAACTGGACTTCAATGATTATAATTTATTGATCCACATAATGTTATTGTACTCTGTAAAGAAGTAGTTGCGCCCCACCCCCCCTTAAGGAGGAGCCAACATTTATTTAAATGGGCTCATAGAAAAGGTCAGTGGAACAATGAGTCCAGTGGAAAGCTATGGTTGCACCTTAGGACTGGGGGATAATTTTCAGTTGTTTAAATTACATTTGTTAGAAACGCTTAGCTAACTGAGTAAGATGACTTATATTGCTAACCTTGTTTAATTTTCCTTTATACTTACTTTCTCAACAGAATAGCAAGATGAGCTAGGCAAGATCATTTTTAAAAAGCTATTGTTGTTAGGTGCTGTTGAGTTGGTTCTGACTCGTAGGCACAAGAGAATGTAACGCTGTCTGGTCCTTCGCCAACCTCACAATCATTGCTTGAACCCGTTGCCACTGTCAGTGTGCCAATCCATCTTGTTGGGGGTCTTTCACTTTTTCATGACCTCCCATTTTACCAAGCATCATTTCCTACTCCTGGGACTGGTCCCTCCTCATAATGTGTCCGGAGTATGAGAGATGGAGTCTGGCTATTGTAGCACCTAAGGAGCATTCTGGTTGTACTTCTTTCAACACAGATTTGCTTGTTCTTTTGGCAGCTATGTGATATTCAAATAAATTGAATATCCATCAGTTGCAGTTAACTACATACTTTTATAAAAATCCAAATATGGAAAATATAGTTATTAAAAACATCAGCATGGGAGATAACTAAAAACAATAATTTCATATACTCTTTCCCACCTAACTTCTGTTTTTGAAAGCATAGCAGGATTTAAAAGGAAATAAGTAGTTGATAAAGTAATGGAAAGAGTGTGGAGAGATTTGGTTAAGTAAATTAGGGAAAGGACTCAAAACATAAATGAAATAGTGTCAGAAATCTTTTGTGGAGTATTATTAATAAAGTACATCAAGAGAGGTCTGAAGGAGACCTGCTGTGGTGCGTAGGATAAGCACTGGACTGCTAATTGCAGAATCACCAGTTCAAACCCATGAGCTGCTCTACAGAAGAAAGATGAAGTTTTCTGAACCCATAAAGATTTACTGCCTCAGAAACACTATACAGACACGGTTGCTATGAATCGGAATCAACTTGATTACAGTGGGTTGGGTTTGGGGTTAAGGAAGTCCTGAGCCATTTTGTGCATTTTAAGTGCACTTAATTTTCTTGGTAGTTATGTTCTGTGATAAGGGGAATCAATATTCGATTGAGGCAATATTAAACAACAGGTTGTCTGAGTTCATCTTGTTCTTTTGACTTGCAAGGTAATAGCCACTGAATTGGGAAGCATATATTAATATTTGTTTTGAGCTTTGTAGTACCAAATTAGACAATGTGTTCAGGCTAAAATTTAGCAATACCCATTTGGAAATATAACCACCAGCAAACATTAAAGGGGTCAGGGAACAAATAGCAAAATTCTTGATAGGCAGTACGTTTGAAGTCTGCCTTAGTAAAGGCACATTTGACAACGGAAATGGGAACTCTAAAACAGGGACAAGTGCTATGCTACAAGAGAAGGAGTGGGCTAGAGCCTCTGTGGGTAGGTGATACATTCCAGTGTCTTATGCAGCGAAAATGTAAGTTGTGAAGAGTGGGGAGAGACAGAGCTAGGCAAACTCCAGGTCCATCTTAGCAAGACTTACCAATGCCACTGAAGCTCCCAGAAAAAGCTCCCTCATCTTCTGACCCAAAGGAATGAACTGAATTTTATACTTTTTCATTCTGGTTTCACCTTATAATTTTACCACATACAAATGTATCCCTTAGAAATGTATAGTTCATTTTTAAAAATCATTTCTGAAGTTTTAAAAGTGTTATCATAATATACTTGATTTTTACAATTTTCTTTCCCTCAGCATCTTCACATACATGTCTGCAACTACAGTTTATTCATATATAGGATGGTATAGAAGTCTACTGGATGAATATGTCATTGTTTAGTTATCTGGTCCCCTATTTATGTTCATTGGAGTCCTGGTGTGGCACTGTGGGTTAATGCGCTGAACTGCAAAGTCAGTTTGAACCTCAAGGTTGGCAGTTCAAGCTCACTAGCTGTTCCTCAGAAGTCCTATACAGTGTTGCTATGGGTTAGAACAGAACTTAACAATAACATACAGATCTACGGGTGTACTTAAGTTGGAGTTTCTTCAGAATAGCACTCTAAACAAACTTTCTGTGATGCTGGAAAAGCTCTCTGTCTGTGCTCTCCACTGTGGTAGCCATAACCCAGATGTGGCGACTGAGCATGTGAAATGTGACTAGTCCAATCGAGCAGCTGAATTTTTAGCAGAAGTCAAATTGTAAGACTATATGCATTCATCTTCCAGAAAAAAGCAACCCATGGAGTATGGGAAATAAATGGACCCTGTTGATGCCAAGATGGATGGAGAAAGGGAAGATTGTATGTCCTCTAGCTAGGTATTACAGGTGACATGGACTCTGGGGCGTACTGTAGGATAAGTACCACACTGTTTACCACAAGGTGGGTGGTTCAAACCCACCAGCCACTGTGAGTTGGAACCTCCTTAGCAACACTTAACAACAATAACAATATGTGACATATTTTTATTAGTATTTGTTTCTCTGATTATTTTTCTTCTTTTTAAAAAATAGCAGTCTTAAGCCCTATTCTTGGATTTATACTAAAAATGTCAAGACAGTACAGAGAGTTCCCATATATCCTGAACCCAGTTTCCTCTATTATTACCCTCTTCCACTGACATAGTACATTTCCTACAATTTGATTGTTATTAACTAAACTCCATACTTACTCGGAGTCCTTCGTTTTTACCTACGTCCCTTTTTTTTTGGTTCCAGGATCCCACCCTGCATGCCATTGAGTTATCAGGTCTCTTTAGGTTTCTCTAGGCTGGGACAGTTGCTCAGACTTCTCTTGCTTTTTGATGATTAATAGTTTTGAGGAGCAAAAGTCAGGTATTTTGTTTAATGTCCCCCTTTTGGAATTTCTGTTATGCGAACTTATTCTTCACCCTCCTCCACTCTCTCTACTGTGATTCACTGAAAAGTTACTCTCTACCTTCCTTCCTGGGGCCTACTGTGATTCACTGAGAACTTTCTCTTCACTGTACATAAAAGAATCAAAGCATTTGAGTTACGTGTTGAAAAAGAATGCTGGGTGTACACTGGACTGCCAGAAGAACAAACACATCTGTGTTGGAAGAAGTACAACCAGAATGCTCCTTAGAAGCCAGATGACGAAATTTTGTCTCATGTCCTATGGACAGGTGATCAGGAGGGACCAGTCCCTGGAAAAGGACATCATGCATGGTAAAGTGGAGGGTCAATGAAAAAGAAGAAGACCCTCAACAAGGTGGACTGACACAGTGGGAGCAACAAAGGGCTCAAACGTAACAACTGTGAGGATGGCCCAGGACTGGGCGCTGTTTTGCTCTGTTGTGCACAGGGTCTGTATGAGTCACTCACTTAACGGCACCGAACAAGTACAACAAACTTTCACACTGTGATTCACTGCCAAGTTACTCTTCACCCTCCTCTGCTGTCCCTCCCTCAATATTTACAAGGACACCTCCCTGAAGAACTCACGTTAATTGTTATCCATCTCCTCAGGACCCTTGTTTCTTCTCCCTCTTACTTCTCTATTCAATCCTTCTTTATTCATATCAGTATGGACTTGTAGATATCTATTTTCCACTTTGACTTATAATCCAATGCCGTTTCATTCTGTTGCTCAGATTTGTTCTAGATTTGGTCATTGGTGTTTGTGTCCCTTTGACACACTTACATCATTGTGTTTTGTTTGCTTTTGTAGGACAATGCTTTGATTTCTGGCACCACAATATGGTCAAGGCTTACTCTGTATATTTCTTGCTTAAGTTCTAGGATCAATAATGTCTCCAAGGAGCCCTGGGTCCTCTAACTTGAGGATGATATTAAAAATCAACATCTGAACCCTGGTTGTGCACATTACTACCGGAATGCATTTATTTCATGTTAATTAATTAAAATGGAAACTTAAATAATAATAAGAGGTTTCTGGCTTCTGTGCCAGTCAGTGAAGTTCGCGGGTACACACATAGGAGTGGACTTATAGGTCACTGCATTTGGGGATGCTCACGCATCCTCAATTGCTTCCTGAGGAGGATGGACAGCTTTATACTCCCACTAGAAGTGTTTGATTCCTGTGGTTTCACTTTCTCACCAACAGTTCGTATTCTCAGATTTTCAAGTGTTTGCCAATATGTCCATGTAATTATTTTTGTGCCAATATTTTATTTTGCAGTTTTTCAAGGTAGCAATTGAGGAAGCAAATCTGACTAGATTTTTGTGTGCATGCTTTTGTGTGGATCTGTACCTTAACATGTTTTCAAATGTATGTTCCTATGCTTGCTTTAATTTGAAAAGAAGCAGTGTGTGAAGAATAACAAGGAAATGGCAAGCCACTGCATAACATGGATGAACCTTGAGGACATTATGCTGAGTGAAATTAGTCAGTCACAAAAAGAGAAATACTGCATGGGATCACTACTGTAAAAAGCTAAGAAAAATAAATTATACTAAACATGGGTGTTGTTGTTGTTGTTGTTATGTGCCATCGAGTCGGTTCCGACCCATAGCGACCC
>NW_006408559.1:17361027-17368998 GCF_000296735.1 Chrysochloris asiatica
AAGAGAGCGATTATTTCTCCAGTCTAGGAGCAGAGGTCTCTGGGACCACCAATGGATAAGAGCTGAGAATGGGACCCCACCCAGAGAACCGGGGATACCTGAGATGGAGACAGAGATGATGACATGGAGGGATGAAGTGGCTGGGCACTTTGGATCCAGAGAGGGAGAGGAACTGTGGGCCGAAAACTGAGGGGGGAGGGGGGAGTGTAGAGCACGGGGCTTATAGGATATGTCCTTTGGTCGGAAGAGGATGCATGGAGGGGATTGGAACCATGGCAATGTAATGATATACGATGGAATGAATATGGAACTGAGGTTCTCTCATGTAAACTATCATATAACTCACAATAAAATATAAAAAAGAAAAGAAGCAGTGTGATTTATAAAACAGCATGAAGTGGAGGGGCATATACAGTGGCCTGACCTTCCTTCACAGATGTGCCTTTCTTCAGAACAATAATTGTCAGCCTCGCGGGCAGCCTGTCATCAGGGGCACTTGGGAGGAATAAAAGAATCAGTATTAGAACTGCTTTCTAGAAAGGGTCAACACTACAGGTAGACAAGGTGACATGTTAAATGAATGAATTGGTGGAAAACAGACACTCAGGACCATTCTTGGTTTGCAGCAATCTAAAATCTTGGATGTATCTCAATTTCTTTTTCTTTATCTTCTACTATCTGGACAGAATGGGAGGAACCATCCTCCTAGCAGGTGACGATGGTCCTGAGCTGTTCTATCAAAACTCAAAGGTTAAGAATGTGGTGGCTGTTATCATGCTGAATCTCTTCCTAGGGGCTTCAACAAAAGTTAGAGAACTAAAGCCGAAACAACAGCAGGACAACGCACATTCCTAAATCACACGTCAAATCTTAACCTTCTGGTCTGTCCCCAAATAAACTGAGCATGAAACATGGGTCTGAGAAGTTGAACACATCTGTAGAGCGGTCAGGAGAACTGTCCTTCCTTCTTCCCACATCTTTTATCAAAAGCATACGTTTGTACAAAATATACTTTTATTTTTACTGCAAAGTAAAAATAGTATAAGTGTCTACATGTCTGGGCAATTTAAATCAATTTATTGAAAAAGAGTGTTGATAAACATCTTGGAAATACTTGTTCGTAGTAAAATGCTAACGTCAGAGCATATTTTAGAAGTGGAAATTCAGCTCCCTTCTTTCATTATGAAATTGAATCCAAGTGGGTCAAAATCAAGGGCAGGAAAGCTGTAGATCTTGGGCCATGACTTTCTTATCACTAATGCATATGTTTGGCTCAGCTGTGACCTTTGCAGAACCGTTAAGCACAGTGGAATTTTTCTGTAAACTTTTTGAAACCCTCCTGTATGTTAAATTGTGGTTTTCTTAGATCCCTTTGATCAGATGTGTGTGCGTGGTATCTTTCTATTCCTAGTTTGCTGAAGTTTTTGCAGAGAAAGATTTTGGATTTTGGCAAATGCTTTCATGTATCTGTATGCTCAGAAAGTTTTATTTTTTCAGTTTGTTAATATAGTAAATTACTTTGACTGATGTTTAGCAGTTCTACTGAAATATAATTCATCTACCATGTAATTAATCAATTTAAAAATTCAATGGTTTTTAGTATATTCACAGAATTGTACAACTATTACCATAATCAATGTTTATCCCTATACATCAAATTTGTATCACGAATGTCCAACAGGAAAATAGCAAAAAGTTATTAAGAAGACCAGAAAGAAGGATAAGTAAGACCAAAATGGATGCCTGAAGAGCCTATGAAACTTTCTCTACAGTTTAGGGATGCTAAAGCAAATGGAAGAAATTAGGACATAAAAAGTTGAACAGACAATTTCAAAGGACAGCTCGAGAAGACAAAGTCAAATATTATAATGATATGTGCAAAGACTTGGAGTTAGAAACCCAAAACGGAAGAACATGCTCAACATTTCTCAGGCTGAAGAACTGAAGAAAAAATACAAGCCTCAACCTGCAAAACTGAATGTTTCTTTGGGCAAATTATTTGAATTATCTAAAAAGCACCAAAAGAAAATGGAAGGCTCCTAAGCCCACAGACAAGGACATAACCATGGAAGGCCAGAGTGGAGAGTGAAGCGTCCATCAGATATGAAGTGAGGGGAGATGCACAAGAATGCCCATACTTGCAGACAGTACCCATTTGACCTAGCTTTAAAGGCTGGATGATTGGAACTCAACTAAAGGAAGAAAGAAAAGAAGAAAAAAAAACACATTTTTTTTTTAATTGTCTATGAAGAAAACCAGTGTAATTCACTACAATTTGATGAACTTGGCCTATACTTATGGATGTAATAGCTGAAAATACCAACCAAGAGGGAAGGAATCATCAGAGCAAGGATCATTCCCATCCCCTCTGTACATAGGGTTGATAGGGATGGGCAACTTAGACATTGTCTACCTAAAATGGGGGGGGGAGGGGTGGCATAAAGGCATGAAGTGACTGGTTTACAAGTTTTCAAGAGGGAGTTTAGTTTCAGAGGGTGCAGAGGAAGGTTGAATCACCACTGAGTAATTTTCAACCTATCTTGATGGGGCTGGTGAAAGGAGCTGGGGATAAGACTCTTGTGGTTCAATAGTGAGTAAGTTTTATCATGACACTATGATTGTTGCAACTGTAAAGGTAATAGTTTTGTAACAAAAAGAGGGGAGTGGTTGATCTTGTAGTCCAGGAGCAGAGGACCCTGGGACCATAAAGGGAGAAGAGCAGGAGTGGAGTGTGGGACCCTATTCAGAGAAGCAGCGATGGCAGAAATGGAGACAGAGTGATGATGTGAGAGATGGAGCAACTGGGGACTCTAGGCTCATAGAGAGTGAGGGGCTCTGTACTGGCAGCCAGGGGGCAGGCTTGCAAGGTATGTCCTTTGGGTGTTTGAATGATTGCATATTCCTGAGTGTTTTGGTGTACATCTCCACCCCAATAAAGAACAACAACAACAACAAAACAAAAAACAAAAAAACAAAAAAACCCCAGAAGGAATAGAAGCAAATACTGTTGAATGATAATGCATGGAGGGGATTGTAATCATTGCAATGAAATGAAATATGGTAGGATGAGTATAAAGCTGATATTCTCCCATGTAAATTGTCACTCAATTAACAATAAAAACTTTTGAAAAATGGAAGGAATACTCAGTCACTGTAACAAAAAGAAATGGTTGATGGTCAGACATTTCAAGAGGTTGCATATGATCAAGAGATAATGATACTGAAGGAAGGAGTCCAAAGTGCACTGAAAGTATTGACAAAGAAAAGGACTCTGGGTATTGATAGAATACAAATTGAAACCTTTCAAAAAACTGAGGTAGTACTGAAGGCACTCACTCATCAATGCCAAGAAATTTGGAAGCCAGCTATGCAGCCAACCAACTGCAAGAGATCCATATTTGTGCTCATGCCACAGAGAGGTGACCAAACTAAACTATTCAAAGCCATCAAATAATAACATTAATGTCAAATGCAAGTAAAATTTTGCTGAAGATAATTTAAAAATGGCTGCAAAGTACATCAAATGGGAACTTCCAGAGATTCACGACAGATTCAGATCAGGATGTGCAACTAGGGATATCATTGTTGATGTCAGATGGATCTTGGCTGAAATCAGAGAATACCAGGAAGTTGTTTACCTGTGCTTAATAGACTATGCATAAGCTTTTGACTGTGTGGATCATGACAAGTTCCGGACAGCATTGCAAAGAATGAGTATTCCATAACTGTCCTCTTGAGAAAGCTGTACATAGACCAAAAGGCAGTTGATTGAAAATCAAGAAAGGTGTGTGTCAGGACTGTATTCTTTCACCATACTGATTCAATCTGTATACTGAGCAAACAGTGAGAGAAGTTGTATTATATGAGGAAGACCATGGTATCAGGATTAGAAGAAGTCTCATTAACAACATATAATATGAAGATGATACAATCATGCTTGCAGAAAGCAAAGGGAACTTAAAATATTTACTGATAAAGATCAAAGACCACAGTCTTAGGTATGGCTTGCACATCGATGTAAAGTAAACAAAAATCCTCACCACTGGACCAATAAATAACAGCTCTGTTAGTGTAGTGGTTATGAATTGGGCTGCTAATCTCACAGTCAGCAGTTTGAAACTACCAGCTGTTCCATGGGCGAAAGATGAGGCTTTCTGCTCCTGTAAAGATTTACAGCCTCGGAAACCCTACGCAGGTCCACTATGAATCAGAACCGACTCCACGGCACATAACAACAACAGTACCTATAGAAAAAATTGAAGTTGTCAAAGACTTCATTTTGCTTGGAGATCCACAATCAAACTCATGGAAGCAGGTCTCATGAAATTAAATGATTCATTGTACTGAGCAAATCTGCTGCACAAAAACTATTTAAAGTGTTAAAGAGCAAAAAATATCACTTTGAGTACTAAAGTACACCCAACCTAAGACCTGGTATTTTCAATAGCTTCATATGCATGTGAAAGTTGGACAATAAAATTAAGAAGATCATAGAAGAACCCATGCATTTGACTTATGGTGTTGGAGAAGAATATTGAAAATATCGTGGACTCCCAGAAGAACAAATTTGTGTTGAATGAAGTACAGTCAGAATGCTTCTTAGAAGTCAAGATGGTGAGACTGTTAACATGTCATAATTCAGACATGTTATCAGGAGGGACCAGTCCTTGGAGAGGGCTTTACGATGATGAAGAAGACCTTCACAAGATGTACTGGCACAATGACAGCAACAATGGGATGAAGCATGTCAGTTGTGAGGATGGCACAGGATTGGGCAGTGTTTTGTTCTGGTATGCACAGGGTCTTTATAGTGAGCTGACTGAACCATACCTACCAACAGCAACTGTAATGTGATGGTGTTACCTGTTGCATGTTTTCTGGATACCTGAAAACTCGAATTGCTTTCACTGCAGCCAGTGTTTTTATAATAGCTCATTTTATCAAATATTCTGGTGTTTTAGCTGCAGTGTTGTGGTAGTGAGTATTTGTGAACCCATATCAATAAGTTTTTGAGAATGAAGTAGTAATAGAAAGAAAAGAAGGGAAAAAAATTAACAGGACTTAGCGTAGTGATTACGAATTAGGCTGTGAACTTCAAGGTCAGCAGTTCAAATCTACCAGCTGTTCCACTGGAGAAAGATGAGGCTTTCTGCTCCCGTAAATATGTACACTCTCAGAAACCCTGTACAAGGTCTCAATGAGTTGGAACCAACTCCATGGCACATAATCATCACCACCATCTTCTCAATAACTATTAACATATTTCAATGTAGAAAGATTTTACAAAACAGTTTTTAGTAATTATATAATCTAAGAAATACTATATCTAATCATTTTACAACTAAACTTGTCACCTATCTTTCTATGATTAAAATTGATGACAAACATTACCAAGAGCAAGAGAATACTGTGTATTTTAAAATCAGGAAAAGTGTACATCAGGGTTGGATCCTTTCACCGTACTTATTCGATCTGAGCACATAATCCAAGAAGTTGAGCTATATAAAGAAAAACATGTGATCAGGATTGAAAAAAAAATTAATATATGTGATATACAGATGACATAACCTTGTACTAAATAAAGAGGACTTGAAGAGTTAAGATTACAGCCTTCAGTATGCATATACTTATATCTTAAGAAAAGGAAACCCCAAATTCTCGCCATTGGACCAATAAGCTGCGTCATGACAAATGGAGAAAAGATTGAAGTTGCCAAGGATCCATTTTACTTGTATCTGCAACCAATACCCATGGAAGCAGATGTCTAGAAATCAAATGCCATTGCAGTCAGAAAATCTCCTGCAAAAGACCTCTTTCATGTTTCTGAAAGCATATATGTCACTTTGAGGACTAAGGTGAGCCTGACCCAATTCATAATATTTTCAATCACCTCATCTGCTTACAAAAGTTGGACAATGGATAAGGAAGACTAAGGAAGAATTGATGCATTTGAATGATGGTGTTTGCGAAGAATACTGAATGTACCATGAACTGTCAGAAGCATAAACAAATATGCCTTGCAGAAATTCAGATAGAATGCTTTTTAGAAGCAAGAATGAATATACTCTTTCTCACTTACCTTTGAATATATTTGGAGGACCATTTCCTGGAGTAGGACATCATGCTTAGTACAGTAGAGGAACAATGAAAATGTGGAAGTCCCCCAATGAGATGGCTTGTTACAGTGGCTACAACAATGAGATCTAACATAGACAAGGTTTTGAGGAAGAAACAGAAATGGGAAGTGTTTCATTTTGTTGTGGTTGGGGTCATTATGAGTCAGAACCACTTTGATGGCACCTAGCAATGACAACATCAACAAGGTTTCTGTATGGTCTGGTGTGGGAGAAATTCCATGGTAGGGGAGGAGGGTGACTCCATGAGTTTCCATCTCTGGTGACACTAACTCTAGTGATACCTCTGGCATGTCTGCAAGAAAAACACACTGGCCAAAGAAAGGGTCTGAGTTATGGGTCCCTTTTTTAGTTACTTTTCAACAGTGAATCCAACAATTGATACTTTTATTTTATGTTTTAATTTTGTGTGTTTGCTTAATATGGGTACCCCTGAATTGTGCCACAACTGTGGCAAAGTAATTAGAGAGTTTCACCCTATGAAGCTACCTGGGAGTTGGGAGAGGGTGTTCCTTCATTTATTCAGCTCCTTTCCCTCAAACATATTGTGATGGCTGACATGATCCTTCACCTATTTGAATTTACAAACCTGCAATGAGAAATGGAGTTCTGAGAGAAAATGATTTAGTTCTGTTCAGTTGATGTGAACAGAGGGGACCATATATGTAAACGTTTTGAAAACATCCAAGTAGTCAAGAGATAAAAATTCAAATTCTTCCTGCATCTCTTCTCTGCTTACAGCATCACTATATGAAAAGACATATTGCAATGGGAAAGGAAATCAATATCAGTCTCTGAAAAACCCAAGGAAAAACATCTTGAATGAGGTCTGGCATTCAATAGAAAGTTCACAGTTATGGACTTCTAATTGTCCAGTCAAAGTAAATACTGATTCTTGACCTTCTTTAGATCATAGATCATTAGAGGAATTCTATAGCAGTGAGCAAGAAAGGAAGGAACAAATTTAGTGGTCTACTATAAAAGCTATTGAAAGTTAGTAAAGAAAAAAAAAATGTTCAGAATAGAATTCAAAACATACAAGGGAGCTGCAAAAAGTTCATGGACAAATGGAATGAAAAGATAGGGTCATTTTCCCACATACTTTCAAAAATAAAGACATTAAGTTCTAATGTCTATTTCCTAAATAATAATCACAAAAATAAATTACTGTTAGTCATATTTGATGGAAGAAGTCAGGTGTGGTGCTGTAGGATAAGAACTGGACCACAAGGTCAATTTGAAATACAAGGTTTCCTCAGAAATGTACGAAGAGTCACTATGAGTCCTGGTGTGGCACTGAATGGTAAATTCTTGGCCACAAGGTTGGTTTGAACTGCAAGGTTGGTGGGTGAAATTCACCAGCCGCTCCTTGGAAACCCTGTACAGTGTTGCTGTGGGTCAGAACCAACTTGATGGCACTTAATAACAACCATATTTAATTAGTCTGCTTAATGTCTTCAGAATAAAGAAGATCATAGAAGAATCAATGCACTTGACTGACAAGAACAAATGAATCTGTCTTTAAAGAAGTACAGACAGAGGGAGGCAGGGCTTGATGGTGGCAAGGGTGGAGGTGTAGTGAGGTTCACTGTCAGCAATACCACAGAATACCAGGCAAAGCAGATTCAAGGCAGAGCTCCAAAACTTGGAACCACATAGGTAGAAATATTTAAAAAGTTTGAAGACTTATAGCTAGTGGAACTTGCAGCGAAAGTAAGAAATCGTGTACTTTTGAATCTGCTGGGCTTGGCAGCCCAGAGCCGACAACTTGGGCAAGACTAAATGGCAAGAGCAAGCGGGGGAGCAGACACAACACGGAAAAATGCCAGGGGAACCT
>NW_006408559.1:17370240-17387689 GCF_000296735.1 Chrysochloris asiatica
ACAACATGAAGAGGAATAAATTAAGAATTATCAGCATTCCAGAACAAGAAGAATCACACAAGTCCACAAGCAGAGATTGACATACATGACAGCACCTCTCAGAACTAAATCAACAGAAGGAAGAGTCAAGAACAGAGCAAAGCTATAAGAACAAACTCAGAGAATCTGGGAGGTCAGTCTATGATCAAAACAATTACAAGGTAAAAGAAGGTAAACGCATAGGAACAGAGATCCAGATGGTTGGTGAGAAGGTCAGGTAGATTACAGGATAAAACAGACTGCGCTAATGGAGGGAAAAGTTAATGGACTATTGTTGTTGTTGTTAAGTGCCGTCGAGTTGGTTCTGACCCATAGCAACCCTGAACAGGGTTTCCAAGGCTGTATATCTTTACGGGAGTAGAAAGCCTCACCTTTGTTCCACAGAATAGCTGGTAGTTTTGAACTGCTGACCTTTTAGTTCGCAGCCTGATTCGTAACCACTTTGCTACCAGAGCTCCTTACTTAGGTGGCATTTTTTTTTTTTCTTTCAGAGTTTTGTATATGTCTTCCCATTGCCTTCTTCATGCATAGTTTCTGCTGAGAAATCAGAGTTAATCTTACTGGTTTTCCTTTGTAGATAATTTTTCAATTTTTCCAAGCTGCTCTCAGGGTTCTTTCCTTGTCTGAGAGATCTATCATGATAATTCTTGGTGATTATCTTTTTGGGGTCTATTCTGTTGACGGTTCATTCACCTTTTCTTGAACTGTTATCTTCTCATGTTTCATGGTGTTAGGGAAATTTTCTTCCAAAAGTTCTTTGACTATCTTTTCTGTGCTTTTATTAGTCTCTTCCTGTTCTGGAATTCCAATAACCAGTAACTTATTCCTTTCCATGTTGTCTCACATTAATCTCAGGCTTTCTTCAGATTTTTTCTTATTGTTCTTCTAGCTTACTAGCATCAACAGACTTATCTTCAAGCTCACTAATTCAGACTTCCATTGATTTAAATCTAATCCTTGGTCCTTTTAATACATTGTCCATTTCTGAAATCTTTATATCAACTTTCTGGATTTATATTTGCCAGTTTTGTATTGTCTCCAATCTTTTATCTATTTTGTTTGATATTTCCTGTCATGTTTTTCTGAATCTTTTCTTGTTTCTTTGACCTTTCTGTCAGTCATTTGGAATTGCCTTAATTTCAGTCTTCTGATTTTTTTTTTTCAGGTAGTTCTAATGCCTGTTTTTTTCCCCTCAAAAACATTTTCTAACTCTGTTTATTGGTCACATTTGCTTGAGTCACTCTGTCTTGTTTCTTAGTGTGAACAGAAATCATCTGTTGCTTTGGAGACATTGTGTTGTTGTTGTATTTGTATAAAGTTAATGTCTGTATTTTAGTGTATTCTTAGGCACTTACTGTCTTTGGTGATTGTGATTTAGGGATGAGATTGTGCACTGTTCTCTGTTTCCTGTCCATGCAGATTCAATTTAGGATGAATTTGGCTGATGTTGGTTGTTGCTGATCTGGTGTATAGCCACTACTACTGGACATTGCTCAGGCATGGAGCTTTAAAGGGTTTGGTTGCAGCTGTACTCTGTGGGCATAGATGCTGTCTCCTGTTGGGTGAGGCATGAAAAGAAAACACACACAAAACAAACAACAGTGAAAAAAACGATGCCAGTAGATAAATAAAAAAGCTGGCAATGGCCAGAAAAAGAATGTAAAAGCCAAACAGAGAAAAAGGGGAAAGGAAAAGAAAAAAAATAAATAAAAAGAGAGAAAAGAAAAAGAAAGAAAAGAACTAAACACAATTAGGGAGAGGAATGAGTAAAAGGAAAAGAGGCCAGAGAATATTAAAAAAAAAAAAAAAAAAAGGTAAAAATAAATAAATAAAGCAGTAGTAGCAGTTGGGAAAGAGAAGCAGAAAAACAAAAAGAAGAAAAAATGAAAGTGGAGAAGAAAGTACAGAAATTAAGGGAGAGGAAGAAGAGCAAGAAAGAATAAACATGCAAAAGCAATGGCAGGGGAAAATAAGGGCTATTGCCAGATGCAGAGAGGAGAAAATTCTGTGGTCTCTGCCAGCCCAGGACCTCCCATTATTGGTAGGCCAGGGAACGAGACAGTATTGCAGGCCAACATGCATATGGAGCACAGCAGACGTGAGAAGAAATTTTGAAGTCACATTAGGCAATGAGCTTGGAAATAGTCAAGTAGGTCAAGTTTGTCTCTTGGGCTAATTGTCTTTACTTTCTGTTCCCTCTGCCTTCTCAAAGTGTTTAAGTAGAGGTACCTCTTAAGCACCCACACACATAGCTATCCCATGCAGTTCCTTACTGGGAAAGGGAGCTCAAGTAGAAATTTCAGAATTTAAGGATAAGATCAGTGGGAAAATCATATCCCAGGAGAACAGACCTCAGTGGGCTATTATTTAAGGGCCATTTATACTTTCTATTGATACATCAGTATACTCTATATCAGTATACTCTATGCTTACCTGGGACTTTATCTCATATATTTTGGGCATGCTGTTGGAAGGACCAGTTCCTGGAAAATGACATTATGCTTGGCAAAACGGACAGTCTGTGATAAAGAGGAAGACCCTTCAGAAGATGGATTGACACAATGGTGACAACAATGGGCTCTAACATGACATGACATGTGATGATGGCACAGGATTGGGCCATGCTTCAGTCTGTTGTACGTAGGGGCACTATGAGTTGAAACTGACTCCGCAACGATGAACAACAAAACTCATATATGAGACGGGATCCCCTGGGATGCAGACTACGAATATAATGACTATGATGAACTAATTACAATGTGGAATAATTGTTTCCTTGTTAGTAAATTGAACATTAAACTAGGCAATCCTTAAGGTGTTTTCCAGATCTAAAATTTTCATAATTCTCCTTAATTTCTCTGAAATAAGATATTGCAAAATATTATCAGATAGTGGAAATAAACTTGGTGGAGAGAGAGATTTAAGAGTACAATGTGGGAAATCTGTCTTTCAAAAGACTTGCATTTAGGCTCAAACCAATGAAACAAAATGCACAGAACAACACATAATCAAATATCAACAATGCTATCTATTTTCCAAAGAGATCTGGTATTATTAATGTTAACTACCATCATATATTGAGCATCTTTCTACACATTACCTTTAGCGTTGGCATACTAAAGGCAAATGGTAATTATCCTATTTTATGTTGAGAGAATGAAAACTCAGATAAATGCAGGAGAAAGATCAAAGTTACCTGAGTGTAGAATGTTGAGTTCTAGTTTATTTCATGTTGTCTGAGTATAAGAATGATGGTCAGCTCACTACAGCACGCTGCCTACATTACACATGCTTTCTGCTACACCTCTTTAAGTTATTTTCAAATAAGAAATGTCGTCTGGGTCTACATGCTTGTAACTATTAGATATAAACAACGAAAGACGGAGGTAGGAGACTTTATAGCCTCTTCTACCTGAGCATCCCACCACCCTCCAGCAAAATTTAAGGTCACGCTAAACATTTTGTTCTGTGATGGTTTTTACATGGAAGAAAAAGATATTGTAGCTTTTTTCCTATTTCACCATGTAAAACTCTTAATATTCCAAAAAAAATTTATTTAAACATTTCCTTATTTGGGCACATAGATTGCTTCCCTCTTATTTTTTTTAATTTGAATCAATGATGCAATTAGTATATTTGTACATAAATCTTGTCCCCTTGTATAAAATTTCTCTGTCAGGCAGTGTGTCCCGGAAATGGAATGTTGTCCTGTCATTTCACGAACTCCAAGTCCTGATATCCCAGCCTCACTGCTGGACCTCACTGATTTTCACTTGTCTTACCCTGCTTCCCTTCCTACTTTCCTCCTCTCTTACCTCCTCCATACATCTCCTTTCCTTGTTTTTGTTTTTTTGGCTGAGGATTTTTTTGTGTTGGCTAAGGAAGGTCTTTCACTGAACATCTGGTCTAAGATAGCCTTTTTTGCTAAATTCTGCCTCGTGTTTCCATTTCTTTAAAAATTGTCAGGGATAAATTTGTACCTCAGAACTTCTGACTTAAAGATTAACATTAAAAGAAATGATTATAGAGAAAGTAGTCCTGTATGTGAAGGATTTATATTTCATTATGTGTACTTGTATGTTGACAATTAAATTGATTTTGATTTGTTTTATGCTCATGATAGAGAAGTGAATAAATGAGGATTTCCCCTGGAGTTTATGATATCTATTATGAGATATAATTTTTTGAATGCATAGAATTTTAGAAATGATTTGGAAATTTAAAAGAAAGTTCATAGTGAAAAGAATAGAAAGAACCAAGATTTTGGAATCCAGCATATTTGTTTGAATTTCAGCACTGCCACCTTTGAATTGTGTGGTTTGGGGAAAGTCACCTGATTTTCATTACTTTCACTCCTAATGTTTTAAGTTTGAATAATAATAGCAATGTTGCTGTTGTTGTTGAGTGCCACAGCTACCCTGTATAGGATTTCCAAGGAGCAGCTGGTGAGTTTGAACCACAGACCTTGTAGTTCAAATGGCTTGGCAGTCTGGCGCATTAACCCACAGTGCCACACCAGGATTCCAATAACAACAATAGCAAATACTAACTGTCCTTTAAACTCTGCCTAAGGCAGCAGTCTCCAAAATGAGTTCCCAGGAAGGTAATGCATTTTAATTTTGTTGTTTGTTTGTTTGTTTGCTTGCTCAGGGGAGTTACACGGTCAAAATAACATAGGATAACTCTGGGATAAATCAGATTTCTTAAGTTTTGTTTTGTTTTTTTATTTTCCTTGTTGTTAAGTGTCATAGATTCAGTTCTAACTCATAGTGACTCTGTATAGGGTTTCCAAGGAGTGACTGGTGGGTTTGAACTCCCAACCTTGTGATTAGCAGCTCAATGCTTTTCATACAGTGTCACATCAGGATCTTTTCAAATGATTTTACTGCTAAATTCAGTCAAGTTGGTTCCAACTCATAGCAACCCTGTATAGGGTTTCAAGGAACAGCTGGTGAGTCTGAACTGCTGACCTTGTGATTCAATCTGACCTTGTGGTTTACTGCTTTATCTCACAGCACCACACTTGGACTCCTTTCAAGTGATTTAATATGTTAATATGTTTGGGAAACCTGAAAGTCAGAAAATACTTTGCAGCAGTTTTAAATTTATCTAATCCCTCAAATCCTATTTCTAAAAAGAGCATATTAGAAGATTTAAACTCCAAATAATTTATTTTTTGAGAAATACTGTTGTAAGATTTAAAGATAATGTATACACTTTCCTGGACAATTTAAAAAGCTCAATAAGTAGTTTTATTTTACTGTTGAAAGTCAACTTAAAAAATATAACACAAAGGACTACATAAAACATACAAAAGGCACCAGCGAAGAAGGAAAAAGAAAGAATAGTAATTAGAAAAGTGTCCCCCTTTCAAAAGGCTTGAGAAATCTAGAGGTTATTTCATGTACAAACTTTAGATTTTAGAAAATAATTGGTCAGTTTGGAAAATGATTGTCAAAATAGTTTTCAACAGAGTCATACTGAATTTCTCTTGTCTTTGTCATCATTGTCCCATGTGCAAACATATGAACCTAAGACTGCTAACTGGAATATGGATTGTAGGAAGAATGAATCTAGGAAAATTGGAAGTTGTCAAGAATGAAAAGAAATGTCTGAAGACAGATATCCTAGGCACTGTTGTTGTCTTTGTTAAGTGCCCTTGAGTCAGTTCTGACTCATAGTGAGCCTGTATAGGGTTTCCAAGGACCAACTGGTGGGTTTGAACTGCTGAGATGTGGTTTGAAGTCCACCGCTAATTCTACAGCACCACCCCAGAAGTCTATCCTAGGCCTTAGTGAGCTGAAATGGACTAGCACTGGTCATTTTAAACTGACCAATCATATGGTCTGAAATGCTGGGAATGGCATCACATTCATTTCAAAATCTACCCTGAAAGACAATGTTGCCATTGGTAGGACAGTTCATAGTCCTACAAGGAAAGCCTCTTAATGCAACTATTATTCAAATTTACTCACCAACTACTAATGCCAAAAATGAAGAAATTAAAGATTTTTTATCAATTTCTGCAGTCTGAAACTGATGAAACCTGCAATCAGTGTGCAGTAATAATTGCTGGTGATTAGAATGTGAAAGTTGAAAACAAAGATGAAAGATCAGTAGTTGGTAAATATGAACTTGGTGAGAGAAGTGCTGCTAAACATTTCATGATAGAATTTTGTTAGGTCAACAGTCTGTTAACTGGAAAAATCTTTATTGCAACAACTTAAATGGTGACTATACATGTGAACCTTGGAATCTTGATGTGGTGCTGTAGGATAAAGCACTGGACCGTAAGGTCGGTTTGAACCATAAGGACAGCAGTTCAAACTCACCAGCTGCTCCGTGGAAACCCTACACAGGGTCGCTGTCAGTCAGAACTGACTCGATGTCACTTAACAACAACAACAACATGTGACCCTTGCTGGATGGGATACACAGGAATGAAATTGATTATATCTATGGAAAGTGATGATGAAGAAAGGCAATGATAAGCCAGAGTAAGGCCAAGAGCTAAGCGTGGAACAGACCTTCAAATGCGCATATGCAAGTTCACATTGCAGCTGAAGAAAATTAAAACAAGTCATGGGAGTCAAAGTGAGACTTTGAGTATATCCCGTCTGAATTTAAAGACCATCTCAAGAACAGATTCGATGTATTGAACACCAATGACCAAAGACCAGATGAACTATGGGATGAATCAAAGACATTACATATGAAGAAAGCAAAAGGTCATTAGAAACACAGGAAAGAAAGGAAAGACCAAAATGAAAGTCTGAAACTTGCTTTTGAATGTTGGGTAGGTAAAGTGAATGGAAGAATTGATGAAGCAGAAGAACAGAAGATAAGATTAGAAAGGGTGACGAGAAAAGAAAGATCTTGAGCTAGGGGGAAAAAGGAAAGAACATGCTGGGCATTTCTCAAGCTGAAAGAACTGAGGAAAAAAATTCAAGTTTTCAGTGAGGATATTGAAGGGTTCTATGGCAAAACCTGAGAAGCTGGATTATATGAAGAAGAACATGACATCAGGATTAGAGAAAGACTCATTAAAACCCTGTAAAAGAAGAGGACTTGAAATATGGATGAAGAGCAAAGACTACAGCCTTCAATATAGATTCCACCTAAATGTGGAATGTGGAAACAAAATTCCTCACACCTGGCCCAATAAGTAACCTCATGATAAACAAGGAAAAGGCTGGCATTGTCAGGTTTTCGATTTGCTTATATCCACAATCATTGCTAATGGAAACAGCAGTCAAGAAATCAAACAGCATATTGCATTACACAAATCTGCCTCAAAAGTCTTCTTTAAAGTGTTCGAGAGCAAAGATGTCAGTTTGAGGACAGAGGTCTCCCTAATTCAAACCCTGTATTTTCAATAGCCTCGTATGCTTGTGAAAGTTGGACAATGAATAAGGAAGACCATAGAAGAATCAATATATTTGAATTATGGTGTTGATGAAGAATGTTGAAAGTATTGTGGACTTTTAGAAGAACAAACATACAGCCAGAATGCTCCTGAGAAGCGAGGATGGCGAGACTTCATTTCACAGATTTTGGACATGTTTTTAGGAAGGATACGTCCACAAAGAAGGACATCATCCTTGGAAAAGTAGACTGTTAACAAAATAGAGGAAACCCCTCAAGGAGATGGAATGGCGTAGTGGTAACAATAGGCTCAAATATAACTACTACTAGGAAGGCACAGTCCTGGGGAACGCTTCATTCTGTTGTGCACAGGGTCACTATGAGTCAGAACTGGTTCAACAGCACCTAATAACAACACAATGGACAAAATACTGAATGACAGGAAGTATCAAAAGAAGATGAAAAGAATATGCAGTTACTGTACCAAAAAGAATTGATGACTATCAACAAGTCCAGGAGTTAGTATATGATTAAAAGTGATAGTATTAAAGGAAGAAGTCCAAGTTGCTCTGAAAGCCTTGGGAAAAAACTCAAGGTTCCAGTAACTGATGGAATACCATCTGAGATGTTTCAATAAACGAATCCAATGCTGGAAGTGTCTAAGCCAAGAAACTGGGAAGACAGCTACCTGGCCCACTGTCAGAAAGAGTTCCAAAGACAAGCTATCCAGCAGAGTGTGAAGATTATTTAACAATATCATTAATATCAAGCCTTGGCGATACAAGTGGTTAAGTGCGCCACTGCTAAGTGAAAGGTCAGCAGTTCAAACCCACCAGCTACTCTGTTGGAGAGAGATGCAGCAGTCTGTTTTCCTAAAGAGTTATAGCCTTGGAAATCTTATTGTTGTTGTTGTCAGGTGCCATCAAGTTGGAACTGACTCATAGCGACCCCATGCACAGCAGAACGAAACAATGTCCGATCCTGGGCCAAACTCACTACCACTGCCACATTTGACACCATCAATGATGCCACCTGGCCGATCCATCTCGTTGGGAGTCTTCCTCTTTTTCTCTGACCCTCCACCCTACCCAGCATGACATCCTTTTCCAGAGACTGTTCCCTCCTGACAATATGTCCAAAGTATGAGAGACGAAGTTTAGCCATCCTGGCCTCCAAGGAGCACTCTGGCTGCACTTCTTCCAAAACAGATCTATTGGTTCTTTTGGCAGTCCATGGCACGTTTAGTATTCTCCTCCAACACCACAACTCAAAGGCATCAATTCTTCTACGAAATCTTATGGGGCAGTTTTTCTCTGTCCTATAGGGTCCTGGTGTGGCGTTGTAGGCTAAGTACTGGAACACTAACTACAAGATTGGTGGTTCAAACATATCATCTGTTCTTTGGAAATCCAACACAAGACCGCTATGAGTCAGAACTGACATGACAGCACTTAACAACAACATAGGTTACTAGGATACCTAGTAGCACAGTGGGTTAAGTCCTGCACTTCGAACCACAAGATCAACTGTTCAAAGCTACCCTGTGGAAGAAAGATGAGGTAGTTGGTCTGTTCCCGTTAAAGGTTTACAAGCTCAGAAACCCTGTAAAGCAGTTCTACTCTGTCCTGTGGAGTCCTGGTGTGGTGCTGTGGGCCAATGTGTTAGACTGCAAAGTTGCTTTGAACCACAGGTTGGCAGTTCAAGCTCACCAGTTGCCCTTTGGAAACCCTATACAGGGTCATATGGGTCGGAACTGACTTGACAGCACTTGGCAACAACAACAACAACAACAATAGCAGTGAGCTTGGTTTGGAGTTTGGATCATTCATTTCATATGCAGGTCAAAATGTGAAGATAATTCAAAATAGTTTTAGCAGTACATTGACAAAGAACTGCCAGACAGTTAAGCTGGACTCTGAAGGGGACATGGAACAAGGGATATCATTGCTGGGATTTGGGCTGAAATCAGAGAATACCTGTGTTTCATTAACTATACAAATACATTCAACTCTATGGTTCCTGACAATTTATGGATAACATCCTAAAGAATAGGAATTTCAGAACACTTAATTGTGCTCATCTAGAACCTGTACATAGGGCCCCTGGTGGCACTGTAGGATTAGCACTGAACTTCTAACCATAACGTTGGCAGTTCAAATCCACCAGCCACTCCAAGGAGAATGATGGAGTTTTCTGCTACATAAAGATTTGTTTGTAGTTGTTAAATGCTGTTGAGTTGGTTCTGACTCATACTGAACCTGTATAGGATTTCCAAGCAGTGGCTGGTGATTTTGAACTGCTGACTTTGTGGTTCAAACTGACCTTGAGGTCGAATGCTTATCCTATGGCACCACACCAACATTTATAGAGTCAGAAACCCTGCCCAGGGTCACTATGAGTCGGAACCAATTCAATAGATTGGTTTTTGTTTTGTTTTGTTTTGTTTTGACACTGTACATAGACTAAGAGGCAGTCATTGGAACAGAATAAGGACATACTGAATGATTTAAAATCAGGAAAGGTTTGTGCCAGGGTTGTATCCTTTCATTATACTTATTCAATCTGTACACTGAGCAAATAATCTATATATAAAAAAAAATACGGGCTATAGAAAGAAGAGTGTGGCATCAGGATTGGAGGAAAACTCATTAATAATGTCATATCAGATGACCCCACCTTGTTTGCTGAAAGTGAAGATGACCTGAAGCACTTACTGATAAAGTTCAAAGACCATAGCCTTCAGTATGATTTGTGGTTGGCAGTGCTGTTGAGTCAGTTCTGACTCATAGTGACCTTGTATAGGGTTTGCCAGGAGTGGTTGGTGAGTTTGAACCATCTATCTTGCAGTTCAAACAGGCCTTTTGGTCCAGTGCTTACTGTATAACATTCTCACAACTAGACCATTATGCAGCATCATGATTAACAAAGAAAAATTGAAATTGTCAAGGATTTCATTTCACTTGGATCCACAACCAGTGTCCATGGAAACAGCACTCAGAAATTAAACAATGTATTGCATTGGGCAAATCTGAAGCGATGGCTGCTTTAAATGTTAACGAGCAAAAATGTCACTGTGAGGACTAAGGTGCAAGCTGTGATATTATCAATCACCTTATTAACAGGCCATCGCTGGTCAACAAATAAAGAAGACTGAAGAAGCATTGATACATTTGGCTCAGGGCATTGGAGAGGCATGTTGAATATGCCATGGGCTGCCTGAACAAACAAATCTACCTTGGAAGAAGTTTTGTCAGAATGATCTATAGAAGGTTGGCAAGACTTTGTCTCACGTAATTTTGGTCATGTTATCAGGAAGGACAAGTTCCTGGAGAAGGACATCATGCTGGGTAACGTGGAGGGTCAGTGAAAAAGAGGAAGACCCTTTGGGATGGATTGGCACAGTGGCTGCAAAAATGGACTTGTCAAGCATGGCAACAATCATGAGGCTGGTTCAGGTCAGGCAGTGTTGTGGTCTGTTGTTCATAGGATCTGCATAAAGTCGAACCAACGTGACAGCCTCTAAACACAACAAGCACAAATAACTTAGTTTTTAAGTCCGAGGAAGAAAGTCATAGAAGAACTGTCTCGATATCAAGAATTAGGACAAACATTTACAAACCAGGCATGTTGAGAACAGGACCATGGACAGAGGAATCGAGAGGTGCTATTGATTTCTGGGTTTGCGATACCTCCCTCTACTTTGGCAGATTCCAGTGAGATAATGACCTATGTTGATAATTTATTAATTCAGTGCATTTGACTTAAATACAGTAGGAGTTGCTGAGTTATTTCTGGTATCTTCTAATTGTCTAGTGCTACTGGTGTTCTTCTATTGATTGCACTTTTCCATTGTGTGTTCCAAGGCGTAGAAGGGCAGACAGCAATCATGAAATATGAATGAGATGCTGCCTCATTAACCTTTGGGTTCAGTGCTTGGAAGGAAGCGTCGAATCTATGTCATCCACAGGAGAGACCTGTAAACCCTGCAGGGGGCTGAAGGCCTGGAGGAAGGGCTGACACTGAGACTGAGAGCTGGCCAGGTGCCTGCTGTGGCACACAGGACATGGCCCTGAACCAGAAGTGCCGCTGGTGTTTCAGAGAACATTGATGTCACTTGTTGAGCTTGCTGAAGTCAGAACCCTGGGTTCTGTCTCTATAGAGGCTGGTTTAGGGGTCTGCAATTTAACTGTACCGGGTGTTCTGCTTCAGGTGTTTCCTGGACCACCTAGGAGCACCACAGTAGGTCTGCCCAACAAGGAGGGAATCCAGCTGACATGAAATTTCTTACGGTTTTCACCACAACATAGAGAACATAGTTTTAATGTGCTTTTTCCACTAAAATAAATTTCCTACCAAAGTTTTACATCAAAGCTGAAACAGTAAAAACAAAAAGACCCTAGCCAAAGTTTTGTACATGATAATTACATAACAACAGAAGATATTTTATCTACACAGACGTTGCCAGGTAGAGTATTTACAGCTTGTCTTGAATTTTTATCATTATAATTATGTGAGCACTGAGTGTTGCAGAAAAAACAATTTATCAAATTAAAAATTGTAGATGCTGATGAAATTCTGTATGGCTCTAGAAGGTGACTACAGATACATCCATGTAAAGAATAACTACATGGTGCTGCGGGTTAATCGCTGGATTGCAGGGTTGGCTTGAACTGTGAGCTTGGTGGTTGGTGGTTCAAGGGTGGAAACCCCATACAGGGTCACTATGAGTTGGAATCGACTCAGCGGCACCCAACAACAACAATAGCTTTATTATGATACCATGAGAGACAAAATAGACAAAAGTGACAGCAACAGTGGTCTTGGTAAAGAATATTGATTATACTGTGTGGCCTCTTGCTTTGGGCATGACGTCAGGACACACCAGCTGCTAGGAAAGGACATCAAGAGGCCCAGCTAAGCCAGGAGGATTGACACACAGTGACAACACCAGACTCTCACATACTAACGATTATGAAGATGGTGCGGGACTGGACAGTGTTGCCGTCTGATGTCCATCACATCACACAGGTGAAGCTAGGCAACTAACAACTGCATCAGAAGATTGGAAACCATGCTTATTGGGTGCAGGTGGGAGTACTTGAAGAAACAGGAGATGGAACTGTTTCTAGCCACCGGCCCTGACAATTCTTGGTATTTCTTCGTGGCTCCCTCAGGCACCAGTCCTAGTCTGGTTCTGACCCAACCAGGTTTACCTGACCCAAGCCATCATCTTAGTGGTGATTGGTATGGTAAATTATGAAGGTGAGTTAAAAAATTCTCTGCATTCTGGCTACATTAAAACACATGTTCACGTCCACGGCTGATGACAACATTGAACATTCACATGAAATGATTCTGTCGAATAGACGAGTGCCAGTGGATTATGTGGAAAATCATTTGAAAATCAGTCATGACTCTGCCTATGAAATAATCCATGACAGACTTGGGTTTTGAAAAGTTAGTGTGAAATGGGTACTGAAAAAACTCAGAAGAGCATAGACAAAAGTGTTTGGATGTCTGCAAACACATTTTGGACTGATACTGAAAGAAAGTAAAAGTTTCTTTTAAAAAATCATTATTGGTACTGAGATATGGATTCATCACTATGAGCCTGAGAGTCCACAGCAGAGTATGGAACGGAAACATCCTTAATTGCCGACCAAGAAAAGGTTCTAAAGTCAGCCAACAGCTGGAAAACTGATGCTGACGATTTTCTGGGATTCTCAAGGGCCAGTATTGGAGCACCATCAGGAAAAAGATTCAATACTCAACAGTGCTCATTACAGTCAGATGCTCACTGAAGAGGTCTGCTATCCAAGGGCATTGTGATCTTGCATGACAAGGCATGCCCACACACCTCTGTTCACACTGTTGGCACTCTGCAAAACCTTCCTTTTGAGGTGTTAAAGCGTCCTCCCTGTAGTCTTGATCTTGCTCCATCACACTTTCACTTGTTTGCTTCCCTGAAAGCAGCCTCTTCAAGGACAAAGATTCACCACTGATGAAGAAGTGAAAACAGTGGTGCATCCGTAGCTCAGCCTAAAGCATTTTATAAGGGAATATTAAAGCTTGCTGACAGATGGACAAAGTGTACTGAAAAGCAAGGAGATTATGTAGAAAAATGATGTATTTGTCTTTCCTAAGCGTTGTTTAAAATAAATTCTGTTGCCAGAGTGCAGATAATTTTTTACTTACCTTTGTATTTAGTCAATGTCTTTTTGTCGCTGTTTCTTTCCTGTGTCCCCAACAACCCCCTTAAATCCATTAGCTTCTCATTTTATCACCGAAAGCATAGTTAATTCTTCTTACAGAAGTCTCTTTCTCATATTCAGAAGCACATGCTATTTTTACTGTCTTTCTTCCCCCCTTTCAAACTCCTGCCTCCTGCCACCAGAAAATCTGGAATCACCTTCACCTTCATGTCTTCAGTCAGAAATGTCAAAGAAGAACTGATGTGATGAGGATTACGACAAAGATGCATAGTATAAGGTTTTGAAGTATTAGGTGTAATGATAATAAATCAATAAGAGTGTCACCAGGATAGAAAATCTGCTAGCCACTGCCATTGAATGGATTTTGACTCATAACAAGTCCACAGCCACACTCTAGGCAGAGTGAATGGCTCCTTGATGTTTCTGAGATGATAAATCTTTAAGAGAGCAGACTGCCTCGACTCTCTTTCAGGAAGCACAGGTTGAGTTTGAATCACTGACTCTGTGATTAACAGACCAACACTTCACCCACTGCACCGCCAGGGCTCCTTAGGAATTCCTATGATGTCTCCATCTACTTACTGGCTCATTCTTCATGACTTAGAATCACGTTTCCATAAACATTCATAGAAGTAGCCATCAAGAACTCAAACAATGTATTGCATTAGGCAAATCTGCTGCACAAGACCTTTTTAAAGTGTTCATGAAGAGCAAAGATGTCAGCTTGAGGACAAAGGTGTGCCTGACTCAAGCCATGGTATTTTCAATAACCTCATATGCATGTGAAAGCTGGACAGTGAATAAGGAAGACCATAGAATAATTGATGCTTTTGAGTTATGATGTTGGAGGAAATATTGAAAGTGCCATGGGCCGCCAAAAGAACCAACAGATCTGTGTTGGAAGAAGTGCAGCCAGAGTGCTCCTTGAAGGCCAGGATGGCCAGATTTTGTCTCTCATACTTCAGACATATTGTCAGGAGGGACCAGTTGCTGGAGAAGGATATCATGTTTGGTAAGGTGGAAGGTCAGAGAAAAAGAGGAAGATCCCAGTGAGATGGATTGGCAAAGTGGCAGCATCAATGGGCTCAAGCGTGGCAACAATTGTGAGGTTGGTCCAGGAACGGGCAGTGTTTCGTTCTGTTGTGCATAGGGTCGCTATGAGTCAGTACTGACTCGATGGCACCTAACAACAACAATAACGTGTTGGTAGCGTAGTGTATTATGAGCTGGGCTGCTAACGTCAAGGTCAGTAGTTTGAATCTACCAGATGCTCTGTGGGAGAAAGATGAGGCTTCCTGCCTCGGTAACCCTACACACGGTCGCTATGAGTCAAAACTGATTGACAGCACTTACCAGCAGCATGTTCTGTCTGCTCCCATAAAGATTTATAGTCTCAGAAACCCATAGGAACAGATCTGCTCTCTACAATCGGATCGCTGTGAGCCAGAATAGAGCCGATGGCACTGGGCCAGTGGGTATGTTCCCTTCAATCAAACTATGCTCCATTTTATTATTTTTCAGCTTTACTCAGTTTCCGAGTCATCTTGCTTGGTTTTACACTCACACCCATATTTTTTTGCTTTCTTTAATTCATTAAATTCAGGGTAATCCTGGTGTCCTTGGAGTAGTTGAAAGATAGTGCTTCATGCTAAAACATCGATTTTTCAGGGGAAAACCTTCCTAGTTAAAAAAACAACTGTCGTTTAATGAACTTCTGAGTGCAAACTAGGAGAACATCTGCAAGTGTGAGGAAGAGCATGGAAACCACCTGGAGTCAACAGAGCAGAGGCTCACGCAGGTGAAGGTCACCTGTCTCCGGAGCAGATCAGCTGGGGTAGACCCATCTCTTCAGACAAGAACTCTTTGTGTTGGGCTGCACAAAGCTGCTATTTGACCTGAGAGATTGTGTTAATTAATCATTTAATGCATGCATCAAACGTTTACTGGGTTACTGCTATGGGCCCATGCAACACATCTGAAACACCAAGATGAGGACAGAAACGTGTCTGCGCTCATGTTTTTTCACAGTAAGATTCATAATATCACTGGTTTGTGTGTTTTTTATTAGGATAAAAAGGTAATCCATCATTTGAAGGAATTTGTTCTAAAACAACTAATACCAGAGTCTAATATTGGATGAGTCTGTGTCCAAACAAAACAACAGCCTAACTTGGGGCTCGAATTCCTGATCATGTCTAAAAGCCTCATTTGAAATGATTTTATCTATTAATCAATAATTCAGTTTATTCTAGGAAAAAATTGATTACATATAACCCTCATCCTTTTCATTCTTTTTTGTAAAAGTCTAGTGTTGCCTGGGAAGGAGCTCTGGTAGCATAGTGGTGATGAATTAGGCTGCTAACCTCAAGGTCAGCAGTTCAAAACTACCAGATGTTGTTCCATGGGAGAAAGATGAGGCGTTCTGCTCCTGTAAAGATTTGCAGCCTCAGAAACCCTATACAGGGTCACTCTGATTCAAACCAACTCCATGGCACACCACCACTAACACCACCACCACCACCACCACCAGTGTTGTCTGGGAGAAATTTAGAGGAACCAACAAACAAAGTTTAGTACATCAAATTTTCATGCCATTCAAATGACAAAATGCCGGTGATGTGTCAGGGCATTTTGGCTAATTGTGAAAAAGACAAATATGATCTCTGCTTCAATAGAGTTTATGTTTATTGGTGGGGACTGATAACAAATAAGTGAAAACATAAATAATTAAATGTTGTTGTTGGGTACAGTTGAGTTGGTTTCAACGTAGTGACCCTTTGCTCAACAAAAGCAAACCCTGCCTTGTCCTGTGCCATCCTCACAACCATTGTGAAGTTTGAGCCCATTGTTGTTGCCACTGTAACAATTCATCTTCTTGGGGTCGTCCTCTTTTTCACTGACCCTCCGCTTTATCAAGCATGCTGTCTTCTACAGGAATGGGTCTTTCCTGACAATATGCCCCAAAATATGAGGTGAAGTCATACCATCCTCACTTCTAAGTATGCATTCTGGCTGCACATTTTCCAAGACAGATTTGTTTGTTCGTCTGGAAGTCCATGGTACTTCATTATTTTATGTCAGTATTTTTTGTCAAACACCATAATACAATTATTATGAACAGAATAAAATGATAAGAATAGAGGATCTGGGAGGTCAGTCTATGATCAAAACAATTACAGTGTGAAAGAAGGTAAACACAGAGGAACAGAGATCCAGGTGGTGAGAAGGTCAGGCAGATTATAGGATAAAATAAACTGTCTTAAATTGAGGGAAGAGTTAATGGAATATAAGGTAACCACAACAGTGGGAGGTTTAGTTAGGGTGTTGGGGAGGACAATAAAAGAAGGGGGAAGAGGCGGAAGAACAAGATATGGGAACACTGAGACAGGTTTGCATGTCCTAAGTGGGACAGAGGTAAATAGTGATGCATGCTCAACCTTGGAACAACAGGGCTCTGGGATACAGGGATCTAGATATAGAGGGGAAATAATACTAAGATGCTTGACTGTCTTATGAATATTGGTTTGACTACTTGACTACTATTGTAAAATAGACACTTGAGTGGGATAGAAAGGAACGTTGGGAAACATGATTAGAGAAAACTTGTAAGCCCTTCTTCAGCCTATAACTGATTGGAATACCTAAAAGAGGTTCTAGAATTTGCCCAGTGAAATAGTTCTCTTACAAAGCCTTTACAGAGTATAGAACCTTAGGTGGAATCCTGAGTCCCATCCAGAACCTTCTGAGGTGGGAAATTCCCACTAGCAAGGACAAGCAGACCAGCCTGGAACAGCTAGAGCAACAAAAGATACATCTTCAAAAAAAGATCATCA
>NW_006408559.1:17389694-17391758 GCF_000296735.1 Chrysochloris asiatica
CCACACACCTGGATGGAGAGTTAGCCTGAATGATACATGCTTATGTGTTAAATAGAAGATGCTACAGCTTTTTTACACAGCATAAGGAGCTCTGGTAGAGTAATGGTTACAAATCAGGCTGCAAACCTTAAGGTCAGCAGTTCAAAACTACCAGTTGTTCCATGAGAGAAAGATGAGGCTTTCTACTCCGGTAAAGATTTATAGCCTCGGAAACCCTATACAGGGTCGCTATGAGTCAGAACTGACTCCACGGCACATAACAACAACAACAACAACATTCTTGCAATGTCCATGTGTGTTTAGCATCTAAGTCTGGTGTGGTGCTGTAGGATAAGCACTGGAATGCGAGCCACAAGGTCAGTGGCTCGAGACCACCTGGTGCTCCTTGGAAACTCTCTGCAGGATCGTTATGAGGCAGAACCGACTTGACAACACTAAACAACAACACGCCTAATGATGTCTACTTCTTAGCTTAATAAACTGATAAAAGTAGCAAGCCATTATGAGAAGGCAGAATCTGAGGCCAGACCACTCTCTATGACCTTGGTGCCCAAGCTCATGAAGCCTTCTTTTGCTCTCACCTCCATGTAATTTCTAATGAGTGAGGGGTGCCCCTGGCACAGACCTGCTTTTAGGTAACAGTACAGAAATTCCTCTCATGGCCCCTATTCCCGTTGTAACCATCCCTTTCCTCTTCATCTCCTGACAAGCATTGATTTGTTTCCTCCCCAGTACTGTTGCCTTTCACAACATGTCAAGTAAATGGAATCACACAACATGCAGCCTTTTGGGTGTGGTTTTTTTTAGTTAGTATAATGCATTTGAGATTCATCCGTGTTGTTGTGCAAATCGATAGTCTATTCTCATTTAAGTGGGAAGATACAATCTTTGTCATTTTTATGTGACTTATTTCACTCAGCATCCTGTTTTCAAGGTTTATTCACATCATAGCTTCTATGAACTCGTGCCTGGCTTTCTGTTCATTTCTGGATTGTTAATTGTCCCACAACTTTTTATCTGATTCAGATTGTCATATACATGGATCCATGCAACATGTAGCATTGAGGTTTTTTTTGTTTTTACTTAGCATAGTGCATTTGAGACTGCCAAGTCATCAGTAAGAGCCCTTTCTGATGGGTGCAAGGTTGAGAACTTGCAGTTTGTTGCACTTTTGTTGTGGTTGGCCTGTTAGGAGTGATGCTCTTTCCACATCATCTCTAGATCCAAGCAGAAACCCAGAAATCGCCTATTGGAAGTCTTTAAGCAGGAAACTAACATGCTGTAATTGGGGTGTTGACTGAATTGGAGGACAGGAGTAGAAACAGGAATACTAATTAAGAGATGATTACAGTAGTTAGGGTAAACAATGATCATGATTTGTGATCAGCAATCTATTGTTTGCAAAATGTCAGTCTATCCAAATGATGAATGAGCTTGAAATAGTGTGCAGGATGCAAACCTGTGAGATGCTGAGGGATGTTTGCCAAAGGATGGTGGTTCCATTTTTAGAAGAGTTGATTTGCCACCCTTATTCAAGGGAGCAATTATATTGTTGAAACCACTTCTAATTATTGAAAATAAAACCATGCCACCTGCCCATTCATCAGATCACATCCATTCCACCCTGTGCCCCCGTCCCATGCCCAACCATCACCAGTCAGTGATATCCAAACACTTTGAGGGTTGTAGTTGATAGAATGGATCTACCAACTTACCTAAACAAAATGGCGTCTTTGTTACTGTTGTTATCAAGTGCCATTAATTTCTGAAGCATAGTGATCCTATATAGGGTTTCCAAGGAGAACCTAGTGAGTTTGAACTGCCAACCTTGTGGTTTCAAGTCCAGTTCTGATTCTACAGTGCCACATCAATAATGAGGACCTGCAAATGAGGAAATTAGTTTAATAATTAGCCGAGATGACCTCATGGTTCTAGAAGGAGAACAGAACTTGTTTAAGCCCACCAGGAACGAAGCAGCTGTGATACTGAAAGGGAGAATGTTTGAGAAGGATTATTGCCTGGCTGTTTCTTTTCCCCTAAAGGAGCTCTGGTAGCGTAGTGGTT
>NW_006408559.1:17391873-17436099 GCF_000296735.1 Chrysochloris asiatica
GTACAGGGTCGCTATGGGTCGGAACCGACTCGACGGCACTTAACAACAACAACAAAGGTAGAATGCTTGAGGCAGTTCATTGCCTCATTGTTTCTTTCTCCAAAGAATACTATCCTGATGATAAAATAGATTAAGTGTCCATCTAAATGTAACTTACTCTATATAACGTGTCTGCTCTTTGTAATGGACAGGGCAGTCTTGAGCGATTATTCGCCCTGTCTTCCAGACTACTGGTTTCCTGTTGATAAAGCTTGGATCAGGTCACTCCAGTCTCTGTGACTGATTGCAGTGACAGGCAGCAAACTCTCGTTTCGGTTTGGCAACATAGCTCCCTCTCTGCATCCCCCTTGTGCCACCCCCTTTGCTTACAGACTCTGACCACACAGGCATGCTCTGGTACCTTAGCATCCCAGGGAGGTTACTGTCCAACGTCATTAGTATGGCCAGTCATACAGCCATAACATGTTCATACCTCTAACTAAAGATGCTGAGATTTATCATAGAACAAAAAGGAAACAAATTCAAGATTGTGATGGAATGTCTGTCTGATCAGCTAATGAAGTTCTCACTTGGAAATAGTTATGATTGTCCTGTAGGCAGCGTTCTTTATCCATGAACTTGCTGTAGAAGAAAGTAAACTTCTTTATCCTTGACCATGAACTTGCTGTAGGAGAAAGTAAACTATGAGGCGAAGAATGGATGCATCAGTTGCCGTGGTTGCTGGATTAGCTAGATTTTGGGAAATAAAGACGAGACAGCATGAAGGGCTCATATTGGGACTCAGACAAGATGCATTTGGAAGTCTAGTTCCAGGTAGCTGACCGGGACGTGGGTATCTGGGAAAATAAACTCTTCATTTTTGATGTTCTTATTTTTCTTTTAAACGTGGTCTGATTTTTCTTGATCTCATAACTGATTCTCAGTGAAAAAATTGACTTGTGATTACACTGGTTCCTACACTTGGGTGGTTTAGATTTCCCACGATCCTTCCAGGTTTGCTCACAATGTCCTACTTTTTCAGTGAACATGGTGCCAAAAACAATTTCCATTTTCCTAAATCGCTTTTAGATTTATAACTGTGATCCCTTCATGTTCTAATTATTTTCTGCTTTGAATTTTTTGTTGATGCCATATGTTTTTCGTTAATAGAAGGCATACTGAAATCAAGGAAGTCCATTTTTGCAGTAATATGAATTTGGGTACGGATTGTGGAGCATCCTATGGGACACATGACAGGTGGCAGGACTGCGGGGCTCTTGCCCATTTCTTCAGATTCATACAGTTGTACAGGAGCCCACAATTGAAATAACAACTTCCAATGAAACCCAAGAGTCTTAAAATGTTGCATGGCAAATGTTTCATGAGTCATGAAAAGGTTAGCAGCTCTGTGCTTCACGATGCAGTATATTAGTTAATAAAAAAAAAATCTGTCATTAGATATTTTATTTCATTATGCTATTTGTTGCTGATGTTATGTGTCGTCGAGTGGGTTCCTACCATAGTGACCCTGTATAGGGTTTCCAAGGAGTGGCTGGTAGATTTGAACTTCCAACCTTGTGGTTAATAGTTCGGTGCTTATCCTATAGCACCACACCAGCACTCCTCATCCCACTGTATGATGTTGTAAATAATGGTATGGAACAGTATTGTTGTGTATTGAGTGCTTTTATGCATATGGTGTTCTTTTTATTTTTAGATAATGCCTTTAGAATAAAAGAAATGTAAATGTTTGATCAACTAATATAGCTATTTTAATAACTGCTTATAAATTGTTTCCTAAAGTGTACCAAGTATCACTCCTACCTGCATTTATATGTGTTTCAGTTGAATACATTGTTTTACATGCAAGCTGACACATGTTATGGTCTCTTTTGGGAATTACTGTTCCATGACTTATCAAATTTATTTTTGGGTTTAAATGCTTTATGTTTTGATTGAGTATATATTAAATATATGTCTGAGGTATTACCTATAAAGACATTCTCAAGAGTATATATTTTTTCTTTTTCTTCTTGATTTTGTTTAAATGCTAAGCATTTTTATATGATTATGCCTGGCAGTCATTTCCTCTCAAAGCTGAGAAAGTTATTATTTCCCTAAAGATTGCTGTTGTTATAGCTGTCCTTCATCTACATTATCTTCTAATTATCATTGTTTTTTACCTTTCATTGTTTCTGTTTAACCATTTCATTTCTATGGGATTAATTGTGGACGCTGTTCTCAATGCTTACTTCTCAAATGCAGAATATAAGTCTTTCCTTAGAGTCCGAAAGACAATATTTTGAAAGCAAGAAGAAATTTTTATTTTGACATGAAGTAAAGGGGAAGTATGGTTTGAGTGAGCAACAGGTTGAGAGGAATTTGGAAATGGTGATCGATTGTAGTTGACAGATTCATTAGAAAGGATGAGTGAAGGCAAAACATCCAAATGTTTGTTGGCAGTATGATTACAAAAAATAATAATAATAAAAAAATCTATATATAAAAATTATATCAGCAGTCCTCTGGCAATGTTTCTACAAGCAACCCATTCTGCAATGAGGTTGAAAGACAGTTTCCTGATTAGGTTAATATCCTTCCCTAAGTGCCATTAGGAATTAGTCAGCTTAATGATAGTCAGTGTTAGAAAAGTTAACATGATTTAGCACAACGAAAAGGGAAAAACAAAGGAAGAAATTATAATGGAATCTGGAGAAAGCACATTGCCAAGTATGCCTTCTCTCTTTTTGAGAGTTAGTGAACATCTGTAGTTCCCTCCAGATGCTCTTTCTCCCTCCTTCTCTCCCCTTCTCACTCCCTTTCTTCCTCCCTCACTCTTACCTTCACTCTCTCCCTTCTTTCTTTTTTCCCTTGCCTCCTTTTTCCTCCCTTCCTAAATAAGTTCATTCAGCAAGATCTCTAGATGCAAGATTAAGAGCTAAAAATCAATTATATTGCTATATATCTACAACAAACAATAAAAAAAATGAGTGTTTTAAAATGCTAAGAATAATTCATAAGACATTTACAAGACTTCTTCCCTAAAAACTATAAAAATTAGCCAAATTTTGAAGTCAAGAAAACACAAATAACTAGGTAGACGTTCCATGTTCATGTATTTGATGACTCAGTATTTTTAAGGTGTCAACTCATCCAAACTGATCTATATATACAGTGGAAAGCCTAGCGATCTTGCTGTTATGTGCCATTGAGTTGGCACCAACTCATAGCGACCCTATGCACAACAGAATGAAACACTGCCCGATCCTGGGCCAACCTCACAATTGTTGCCACACTTGAGCCCATTGATAATGCCACTTTGCCAATCCATCTTGTTGGGGGTCTTCCTTTTTTTTTAATGAAATTGAAAAGTTAATTCTAAAATTCATATGGAAACATAAAGTATCTAAAAACATCCATCTGAAGATCTACTTAAAACTAATAATTAGGACAATAAGGAGCCCTGGTGGCATAATGGTGAAATTCTTGGCTGAAAAGTTGGCAGCTTGACCCCACCCAGCCGCTCTGCAGAAGTCAGACCTGATAATCTGCACCTGTGTAGACTAAGGCTCAGCGACTCTAGTTCTAATCGGTTCCTACGGGTGGATGACTTTGAGTCAGATTCCACTTGGTGCCACACAACAAATAAGCCAATAGAACATTGGCATCAACAGAGCAGTGGAATGAGCCAGAAACACCTGTAAGGTCATTGATTTATGACAAAAGTGCCATTCAGATTCAAAGGTGGAAAAATGATCCCAACAATAAACAGCATGGTGGAATTTTAATTTTTCATCTTGTGTTCTTAATCTTCTTAGTTTATTAGTCCTAGTAGTTGTTGATGAGGAGTTCATCCATTTTTCTAAATAGAAAATTGTCATTTGAATAAAGAAAGTTGACTAGTTTTTCTTCTCGCTCCAATGTCATTTCTTTTTTGTGCACTGATTGGATCTTTCAGTACAATACTGAAGAGTAATGATATCCTGCCCCTGATTTTTTAAGGAAAATCATTCCATTTTTCAACATTAAATGTGATGTCAGCTGTAGGTTTTGTGGATAATCCTCTGATTTTCAAAAAAATGGATTACTTTGCCTTTTAATTGGAAGGTTTAGACCATTTACACTTAACATAGTAATATTTTTAGGTTTTAGTCTATCATCTTCTATTTGTTTTCTATTTGTCTTATATGTTCTTTGTTTCTCTTTTCTGTATTCTTTTGAATTGATGAAATAATATTTATGAATCAGCTTTATCTCTCTAATTGGCTTATTAGCTATAACTCTACGTTTTATTATTTTAGTGGTTGCTTTAGGGGTGATGTTGTTGTTGCTAAGTGCCATTGAGTCAGTTCCTACCCTGTATAGGGTATCTGAGGAGCAGCTGGTGAGCTTGAACCACTGACCTTGCAGTTCAAATGGCTTTGCAGTCTGATGCATTAACCCACAGCGCCACACCAGGACTCCTTAGGGGTGATAGTACACATCATTACCTTACACCAGTGTGCCCTCGCGTTATTTATTAGGCCATATTTTAGCCAGAAAATGAACACTTTTCCCAGTGCACTAATGTTGTTGTAGTTAAGTGTTGTCAAGCCAATTCCTATTCATAGCTACCCTACTTAGGGTTTTCTGAGGCTGTTAATCTTAACGGGAGCACAAAGGCTCATCTTTCTCCTAAGAAGAAGCTGGTGGATTGAAACTACTGACCCTGTGGGTAGCAGTCCAAGGAGTAACCCACTAAGCCATCATTGTTGTTGTTGTTGTTGTTAAGTGCCGTCTAGTCGGTTCCGACCCATAGCGACCCTGTACAGGGTTTCCGTCATAGCTCCTTATATCTCTACCTAAATTTGTGAACAAACGGAATGCATTTATAGTAACTCTTTTCATGCCCTTAGTTCCTGTTTGCAGTTTGGGGCTAATTTCAATGGACTGATTTTTTTTTCCTTCTTAAAAACAAACCCATCTGCACACAGGGTTGATAGGGATGGGCAACTTAGACATTGGCTACCTAAAATGGGGATGGGCTTTCAAGGTATGAAGTGACTGACTTACAAGTTTTTAAGAGGAGTTTAGTTTCAGAGGGTGTGGGGAAAGTTAGAATCTCCACTGAGTGGTTTTGGTTACGAATCGGGCTGCGAACCTTAAACTCAGCGGTTGGAAACTACCAGCCGCTCCGCGGGAGAAAGATGAGGCTTTCTACTCCCGTAAGGATTTACACCCTCGGAAACCCTGTACAGGGTCGCTATGGGTCGGAACCGACTCGACGGCACTTAACAACAACAACAACAAGATGGAGGTAGGGAAAGGAGATGGGGATAAGACTCTTGTGGTACAGTAGTAATTGTTATCATAACTGATTGCAATTGTCGCAACTGTAAAGGTAGATGTTTTGTAGCAAAAAGAAGGGAGGGGTTGATCTTGCAGTTCAGGAGTGGAGGACCCTGGGACCTTAAAGGGAGAAGCATGGGAGTGGAGTGTGGGACCTTATGAGAAGCTGTGACACCAGAAATGGAGGCCTAGATGATGATGTGGAGAGATGGAGCAGCTGGGGACTATAGATTCATGGAGGGAGAAGGGTTGTGTGCTGGCATCTGGGGCTCTCAGGGTATGCTCTTTGGGTGTTTGAATGATTGCATATTCCTGGATGTTTTGGTGTATGTCCAAAAAAAAAAAAAGGAATAGAATTAAATACTGTTGAATGATGATGCATGTAATCATTGCAATGAAATGCAATACGATAGGATGAGTGTAAAGCTGTTGTTCTCCCATATAAACGATTCCTCAATTCACAATAAAAACTTAAAACAAAGAAACTCAACTGTCATGGAGTCAATTCTGACTCCTCGTGACCCCCCAGGGTAGCATTGAAATTCTTCTTCAGGTTTCTGAGACTATAAAGCTTGACAGGAGCAGGCAGCCTCATCTTTGTCCCTTGAAGCAGCAGGTGGGCTTGAACTGCTGACCTTAAGCTCAGCAGCCCAGTGCTTAGCCCATAGCACCACTAGGGCTCCTATTTTCCGTCCTTACTATGGGTCATGTTTTTTCAGCTATCTGGTCTGGCAACCTTTAATTTATTGCGTGAGAGATATTGCAAAGGTTATCTTGCTGAGTATTAAAATACATATATTTTAATTTCTATAAATCTTCTTGAGTTTTGTTCTGGGAGACAGTTAAGCCACTTGAAACCATTTTATCCTTTCAAGTACTGCTTCTTATTTGTTAGGTGGGGTCTGTGTAGTGTTTGGTCTAATTGTTCTCCACGCCTCAGAGCTTCTGAGTATTGTATGCACTTAGCTATGAAGTGTAGCATTTTCTAATCTGACTGGTTTGAAGAGGCGTGGCTACAGGCCCCGTGTAACTGGGAGGCATGGTGCCCAGTGATCTTATTGGATGGAGGCCTGGACTACTTTGCATACATGTGCACGTTGATCAAAACTCTGCTGAGAACTTGAGGAAGACACTGCAAAGTTATTCAGGTCTTCCTTCCTTCTCAGCTCTCTTCTCTCTGGCATTCTAGTCTGTGAACTCTCATCTCTCTAAGCTTCTCAAATCTTCTTGAGACCGAGCCCCCTCCCAGTGCCTTGACTTGGTTACCCTCAAGGCTGGGTAATGGTAGAGCACCATCTCTTTAGTTCCTCATTTCTCCCGGATCACTGGCCTTAGTTTAATCCTATTCAGTGTCCCCACCAACTTTGTTTCATCTACTTTCTCCTGGAAGTTTTGATGGTTTCATATGGGAAAGTAAATCTGCTCCCTGTTATTCCATCTTGCTCAGAATTCAATCATAAAGATAAACAAAACTGAGTTAAAAATCATCCTATTTCTTTTGCCTGTGTCTTTACTCACTGGTCAACTTTCTCCCCTGATCAAAGAGATAGCACTGAGCCAGGATGACTGATTGGGTTGGGGGCTCATGCTCACAAGCTAATTGACAAATCACTCATTGTTTTTGGTTGAGGAGGACTTGAAGTCTAAGTACTTCATGTGGCTTGATAAAAAATATAATTTCTGTATGGAAAAGAATGAAGATGGATTTTGGGTACAGATTCAATTTTTGATAAGACAAGGCCTAAGCAGTCTCCTTTCTACATCACTATACCAATTGTAGGCTCAACATGACCACAGCAACCCCTAAGAAAACCATACCTTCAACACAGAATAATAGAACATTTGATTAACTTGGGTTCAGGGACTCTTTGCCACTGTATCATAACCAAGATGAAAAGAAAATGTAATCTTTGCCTAAGAAAAAGAACTGAGAGTTATAGGTTAGAAAAAGTCTTGAGGGAGGAAAAATCTCTTGTAAACTAAAAATGATTCTATTTTTCACTCTATGTTCAACAAGTGAACAGATGTGGAAAAGGAAGAAGGTTAAGTGAATAAATACTTTATAAGCTTCACTGATCAAAAAGTAACTCTTCATTTCAACCCACTAGCAGAATGGAGAAAACTCCATTAAAAAAAAAAAAAAAATCGCCTTTTCAAGATATTTGGACTTGAGTAAAATGTAAAAGTTTTCCCATTGCACTTCTCTTTCAGGATGAAATCGATCCACTCAAACACTGTCTCAAAGTCCTTGGAGTTGTGGTGTCCATTTCACTGGGCAAGTAGTCCTCATCTCCCAACCCAGAAAGAACACATAGTCATCCAGCTCCTTTAGTTAGAATACCTAGTGGTGCCATGGGTTAAGTGTGGGGCTGCTAACAGAAAAGTTGTAAGTTTGAACCCACCTACCAGCCACTTCATGGGAGAAAGACGAGGCTGACTTCTCCTAAAAAGATTTATGGAGAACCCTGAAAAGCACTTCTACACTGTCCCATAGGGATTGCATAGTCAGAATAGACTCGATGGCGGTGCGTTTCGTTGGTTTGATTTCCTAATTAGAATATTTGATGTCCTGTTCAAACTCATTGCCATCAAACCAATTCCAATTCAGAGTGAAGCTGTGAAGGGCTCTGAGGCTGTAAATCCTTATGGGAGCAGACGTTTGCAAGTTTGTACTGCTAAGTTTGAACTGTTGGCCTTTCAGTTTAGCACTCCTGTGCTTATCCAATAGCACCACCAGAGATCCTTATTCTACATCGTAGAGGAGACATCAGTAAATGCTCCATCATTTTTCTTCTCGAATCCATGACGCACTGTGGAAGCCTCACTCATAGTAAATTGCATGCATTATGGTGTTTGGAGTCTTGGCATGATGCGGTGAGATTAAACACTGGACCACAAGGTTGGCAGTTCAAATTCACCAGCAGCTCCTTGGAATCCTACACAAGGTCGCTATGAGTCAAAACCGACTCGAAGACCCTTAGCAAGAACAAAACTACAGTGTTTAGTACTTTGTGGACTTTCAGAGATTTCCCAAATGAAGAAAAACACAAATAAATGCCAGTAAAGCACACATTTATATCTTTGAATAACATATCATTTTTCATCATCCAGAAAGGATGTGCAAGTTCACAATGTGTACATAGCGATACATTAGAGAATTAGTGTTTTTCTTATCGATGGAAAATGTAATCTCTAATGTTGAATATCTTGTATGATAATAGAGAACAGAATGGATAGCAGGTATTATCATTAACCTTCATTCAAGAATAACAATCCACCAAAGAGATTTCTCTTCGTTTATTGTCATGTTTGAATGAAATTCTTTTTAGTTAGCGAATATAATTTTGTCTCATATATATTCACATGGGGATTTGCCTTTAGAGTGTCTGTCACATAGCAGGTGCTCAAGCACTCAGCTAACTAAAATGTCGATGATACGAACACACCAGTGACAAACTCCAGCTAAAGATGAGGCAGTCTGCTCCCGTAAAGATCACAGCCTAGAAAATGCCAGCAGGGCAATTCTACTCGGTCTTAGTGGTCACTGTGAATTAGAATTAACTTGAGGGCAATGCATTTGGTCAGTAAATATTTAGTGATTGGGCTACTAGACTCATTATTCCCACTCCCTCAGCATGTGCTGGACCACATTTCAGAGACAATGCCCAGTTCTGAACACCTTTTAAACTGAACACTTTGCAAACAGAAGGCAGCCATGTTGGTAAAGGGGCTGGAACCAGGTTGATCAATTACTCCATACTCTGAGGTCAACGTTGGCGAGGCGATTTCTCAAACCGTTTTCTTTCTAATCACTGATAGTATTTAGGCTGATACCACATAAGCATCTGTTGGGGATACGGCATTAGAATTCTATATTGAATGGGGGACTTCTGGCATGGTGCTGTGGGTTAATGTGCTGGACTGAAAAGTTGGGTTGAGCAGCAGGGTCAGTGGTTCAAGCTCACCAGCTGTTCCTGGAAATCCTATACAGGGTTGCTATGGGTTGCAAACAACTTGATGACATTTAACAACAACAACAACAACATAGTGAATGGGATTCAAGTGTTTTGGCTTCTGAAATCCCTATAGATTTTCAGCACTAATATTGTTGTTATCATTTTCTTGCTCAAATGATTCTGATCGCATAATGTCTGCACATTTTCCAAATCTTGTGAGCCTTTCTTGTATTACATTTTACTCTGTTGCCTCCCTATGTTGAAATAGTTTGGAACTGTTTCATAGTAGATAACTATTTTTATCTGGAAATCTAACTTTTCCTTTTTATTAGTTAGATTTGTAAAACATTAAGTTACATAAAATTTAATATAATATCGTAGGACTTTATTAAACATCCTACCCTACTTAAATCATATAATTTATGTTATATTTATATTGCTATCAGAACGCTGGGTGAAACTAGTCCATTGTAAAATGACAGATATTTTACAAGACCACTCTCAAGTTCACAGGGTGGGTTGCCGTAGACTTGAGACCTGGTTTGATGTCAGAAATGAACAGGACTGGAAAGCCCTATTTCCTTGTAAAGAGAGATCAAGTTCAGCAGGAGTCTTTAACAAAGCACTAGTTTATTACAGCATAGAAGGTTCCCAGAAGAGTGGGGACAGGTCTTAGAGTCAGGGGTTTGAGCATGAAGTTGTTCTCCTTGGTTTGGGGTTCCGTCCCCTTGTGGCAAGACTGATGCTGTCCTTGACCATACAAACCATGGATTGGTTGTTAGCCTTTGATGGGTTAACTGCCCAGTTTCTACCCTACCCCTTTTCTCTCCCCCTGCACCTGTCAACTGGTATTGTAAAAAGGCAAGTAAAGTTAATTATGCTAAAAGAAACATTTTTTGATGGTTTGTTGGTTGGTTATGTGCCGTAGAATTTGTTCCAACTCATAGAGACCCTGTAAATGTTTTCCAAGGCTGTAAATCTTTATGGGAACAGAAAGTCTCATCTTTCTTCCGCGGAACAGTTGATAGTTTCAAACTGCAGACCGTGAGATTAGCAGCCTGACTTGTAACCACTACACTACCAGAGCTCCTATATTTTATGGTTGTTGGCACTTAACAACAACAACAACTGGGAGTGGGAGGGAAGGGAGAGCAATTCACTGGCCAGAGGGTAGACCTGTGTTAACTTGGGTGACAAGGAAGGCAGTATATATCAAGAGGGAAATTGGATGAAGAAGGGTAAAGGGGAGGAGAAACAGGGAGGAGTGTAAGAGTCAGAGGGGAGAGAAGTAAATCCTGGTAACTGTTGGGATATGGACGGGATTGGAATCCTTGAAATGGAGCCGAGGATATGATTTGTTGAATGTAAAAATAACCATCTGCCCTGTAAACCTTTGCTCAATTCACAATAAAAAGATAATTTAAAAACTTACTTGTTTTAATTTTTCTTAAGAAAACTTACGCTGACTGATATTTCCCCAAAGCTCAACTATCATGTTGTTCTTGTTAAGTACTGTTGAGTAGGCTCCAACTCTTTGGCACCCTTTATAGGGTTTCTGTGGTTATACATCTATGTGGGAGCAGAAAGCTTCATCTTTCTCTGGTGGAACAGCTGGTGGACTTGAACTGCTGACCTTGTGGTCCACAGTTCAGTGCTTGTTTTATCTACTGATTTTTGCTGTATAAAGTGAAATGGTTTTGATATTTTAAAACTTAAAAAAAAAAATTCTTGATGATAAGGTCTTGTCTGTATTCCTTTGCCATTAGATAGTAATGGGACGATCTCTGGTAGTTTGGTGTTCTATCAGAAACTTACCATGATGAATGTACCATCTGTTATTGTCAGGTGCCATGGAGTCAGCTCCCTCATAGAGAGCCTATGGAAACCGAATGAAAGACTGCCTGGTCTCATGCCATCTGGGCAATCACTGTGCCTCTGAGCCCACTGATGTAATCACTGTGCCAGTCTGTCACACGGAAGATCATCCTGTTTTTCTGAAGTGTTGCTTTACCCAGCATGCTGTTCTTCTCCAGGGACTGGTCTCTCTTGCTGATATGTCCAAAGTCCCTGAGATGAAGTCTTGCCTGCCTCACTTCTAGGGAGCATTATGGCTATACCTCCTCTATGTCCTAGATTTGTTCATCCTTCTGGCCGTCCACAGCACACTCAATCTTCTTTGCCAACACCATAATTCCAAGGCATTGATTCTTCTCCAGTCTTCCTCATTCACTGTCCAGCCTTTCCATGCATATTCAGATGATTGACACTCCAAGGCCCGCTCTGGAGGTAGTGGTAATTGGTTAAAAGACTGTCCACTAAGGGTGGAAAGTATACGGCTCTACTTGCTTAGTGTGAACATGCTGGTATTAGCAGCTCTCTTGGTACTCTCTTTCTCTTGGCCTTTTGTTTTGCATCAGAACTTCAGTGAGATCTAATTCACATACTAGAAAATTCACCCGTTTAAATTTGTATAATTCAAAGTTGTGCATTCTAGGATAATTTTTATTACCCAAGAAAGAAAACCTGTATCCATTAGCACTCACTTCCCATTCTTTCTTCTCTTTAGCCTTCAGCAATCATTGTTTTTCCCTGGAAATTTGCCTATTCTGGATGTTTTATATAATTACAATCTGGCAATATGCTACCCTTGGTGCCTGGTTTCTGTTATTAAGCATAACATTTTCAAGGCTCATCCATGTGGTAGCATAGATCATTACTTCATCACTTTTAGGGAAGTATATATTGTATCATGCCTCTCCACTCAACATTTCCTTCTTCTTGTACTATTATTGTCACATACAGTTATACTATATAAGGCCATGAACACCGTTTAATAATTATTGTGCTATGTAGTTATCTTTTAAATCAGATGTGAGAAGAGTTACATACAGAAATAAGTTTGTAGTTTCCTTTTGTTGTTTTTGTTGTTAGGTGCCACTGAGTCAATGCTGACTCATAGTGACCCTATGCACAACAGAACGAAACACTGCCAGTCCTGGGCCAACTTCACAAATGTTGCCACACTTAAGCTCACTGATGCTGCCACTTGGCCAATCCATCTCGCTGGAGGTCTTCCTCTTTTTCTCTGACCCGCCACCTTACCAAACATGATATCCTTCTCCATAGACTGGTTCCTCCTGACAATGTCTGAAATATGAGAGATGAAGTTTGGCCACCGTGGCCTCCAGGGGGCGCTCTGGCTGCACTTCTTCCTAGTTTCCTTTGTTGTCAGGTGCCATCAAGTCGGAACCGACTCATAGTGACACCATGCACAGCAGAATGAAACAATGTCCAATCCTGGGCCAACCTCACTACCGCTGCCAAACTTGAGTCCATCAATGATGCCATCTGGCTGATCCATCTCGTTAGGGGTCTTCCTCCTTTTCTCTGACCCTCCACCCTACCCAGCATGACATCTTTCTCCAACAATTGTTTCCTCTGGACAATATGTCCAAAGTATGAGAGACGAAGCTTAGCCATCCTGGCTCCAAGGAGCACTCTGGCTGCACTTCTTCCAACACAGATCTATTGGTTCTTTTGGCAGTCCATGGCACTTTCAGTATTCTCCTCCAACACCACAACTCAAAGGCATCAATTCTTCTATGATCTTCCTTATTCACTGTCCAGCTTTCACATCCATATGAGGCTATTGAAAACACCATGGCCTGGGTCAGGCACACCTTAGTTTCCTTTACTCGGTCTTTATTTCTTGATGTAGATCGAATTACTCTAGAGTGTTTTCTCATTTCATCTTAACGCACTCTCTTTGGTACTTCTTGTTAGACAGGTCTACTAGTAACGGAGTCTCTCAGTATTTGTTCATCTGGGAATGTATTAATTTCTCCTTTATGTTTTTAAGTCTTATTTCTCCACTTTGACTTTCTCTGCCCTCCTTCTGGGAGAAGCCGTATGTTAACGTTGGCATGCTGTTACTGTTCCGGCAGTATCAGTCTCTGCACGTTTGTCTTTCTTTCTTAGTCTGAATAATCCCAAATCACCTGCTTTTACATATGCTGGTTCTTCTTCCTGCTGAATTTCTGGTGCTGTGGACATTATTCATTTCAGTTAGGGTGTGTTTCAGCGCTAGCGTTTCTGTGTGGTTCTTTTCATGATTTGTATTTCTTTATGGGTAGTCTCTATTTGATGAGACTCTCTTACTTTCCAGTAGGGGATTTTCTCATCCATTCTTTTAATTCTTTAGACATGGTGTACTTTAATCCTGTGAACCTGGTTGTTTTTTTTTTTTTTTTTTAAATATGGTTTGAAGTCTTTATCTAGCAAATTCAACATCTGGGCTTCCTAAGAAACATTGGTGTTGACTTAATTTCCATCATATTCCAATATCCATGCCATACCATCCTATTTCTTTGGATGCGTTATGATTTTTGTTTAAAAAACTGGATATTTAACATGATATAATATGGAAATCAGTCTCCTTGAAGCTCTCAGGCTTGATGTGACTTTTCGTGAAATGATTTCCTTTGATTCATTTTCTAAAGTCTGAGTTCTTTGCTATCTGTCATCCCTCAGTTATCTTCTCACTAGCTTTGTGGTACTGCAGGATAAAGCAGTGGACTCCAAGATGGTTTGAACCACAAGGTCAGTGGTTCAAACTCACCAACCACTCCTCGGAAACCCTATACAGGTTTGCTATGAGTCAGAACAGACTGGATGGCACTTAACAACAACAACAGCTTTGTGGTTAGCGGATAACTTGACAGATATTTCCTTAAATGCCTTGGAACAACTAGGTTTCCTGGCTTTTCTGAGAAGCTCTGTGTATGTGCTGATGTGTCAGTATGCCACCCGACAGTTTGTGACTCTGCCTTAGCTTGCCTTCTTGATGACACAGAGACTCACGCAGCTTCTGGGGCCTTTCCGAGACATAAATTGCCCTGCATATAGCCAAGGTCCAGCAATCAATCAGAGCCTTACAGAATCCTCTGTGCACACATTTCTCCGCAGTTTTTCCTTTTAAATTTTGATCAGCCACTTGATTGCCTCAACTGGTAATGCCGCTCCAGGTAGCTGTGATGTGAAACAATTGCACTGAATATTTTTAACGTCTTACGTGTCTGCTCTCAAATATCTTTCTTTAATGAACATCTAGGAAATATAATTCATAATAGAAAATTATTTCACCAAATCATTGAATCTGCTTCCACTAAAGCTGACTGTCTGAAGGATAATCTCATCCAACATAATGTTGAGATTTATCGTCTATCCCTGCTGCATGACAGGATGAGTAGTTTTTAAAACTAGAAAGCTGTTTTTTGTTTCTCCCCCTCCCCCCCCATATTTAAAACACTACCAAGAAAAGAGGTGTGATTAGTCATATTGAATAAATACAGTCTGTTTTTGAGAGGGTGTGATTCCAAGATAAAGAGAATATCCAGTCCTGGTAGTGTAGTGGATTATGAGCAGGACTGGTAACCACAAGGTCAGTAGTTAGAATCTGCCAGTCACTTCATGGGAGAAAGATGAGGCTTTCTGGTCTGGTAAAGACTTACAGCTTCAGAAATCCTATCCAGGGTTGCCCTGAGTTTGAACAGACTCGGTGGCACACAACCACCACCAGTGCTGAATAAACCCTATGTTAAGTGATTGGTTGGTGAAAGTGGAGACTAGATTGTGGGTCAAAGTGAGTGTAATCATAGGTTAAGAGTCACCCTTGCCAGACAGTTATATGGCCAGTGAGTCAATTTCAAGGGAAATTAGCCAGAATGAAGGACCAGGACCCCAGCTTCTCTCATACCGTTGCTGTTACGTCCTGTGACCATTTCCAATTCATAGCCACCTGTATAGGGTTTCCGAGGAGCAGCTGGTAGATTTGAACTGCCAGCCTTGCGGTTAGCAACCCAGTGCTTATCCTACATCACCACACCAAGACTCCTCTCTCAGACTGTTTTTGTTGTTGTTAAGTGCCCTCAAGTCGGTTCCGACTCATAGCAACCCTTGTATAGGGTTTCCGAGGCTATAAATCTTTACAGGAGCAGAAAGCCTTATCTTTCTCCTGAGGAACCGCTGGTAATTTCGAACTCCTGACTGGGAGATTAGCAGCCCGACTTGTAATCACTACGCTATCAGAGCTCCTTCTTTCATACTATTCACCAGTAAATAAAACAGGGCACTTCTTTTTTAAAATCTAATTTGTTTGCTTTACAAGAGTTTTTTTCTTTTATTCCTAAAAAAGTTTTTTTTTTTTTTTTTCAAATTTATTTTGTTCGGACTGAAAATATAACACAGCAAAAGACACCAATTCAGCAGATTCCACAGGTGCCGTTTAGTGATATAATTACGGTTTTTGAGCTGTACAACCATCCTCAGTCTCCTTGTCTGAGTTGTTCCTCACCGTTTCCTAAGGCTCCGATCGAATCCTGTAAGCAGTCATTACCAATTCGATCACATATAAATAATTGTTGAAAGAGCGTAATGCTCCAAGAAGATAATTTCTTTTAGTTAAAGCTAAACTATTGCATGGCTTAAAGAAGACTTCAGGGGATAATTTTCATTGAAGGTTTAGAGTTTATCTCGGAGGTTTATCCAGCCTTCATGGTGGACAACTTAGAGACACAATTAGAGTCATCAGCTGAGCGACCCAAGCCCTCCCTAATAAATCATCACCTCACTTTCCCCCTCCTGATAACAACGGATGAGTTTCATTCTCCATACATTTACCTTGAAGTCTTTTTATATAAATGAGGTTCTTTCATATTTGTCCTTTTGTGATTGATCTATTGGACTCATCATGTCTTCCATAGCCATCCATAATGTAGCATGTATCAAGATTTCTTATCCAGATTTTAACATGCATGCATGTTTATTTTTGAAGGTATGATTTGGAGCTCTGGTGTGGTCCTGTAGGATCAACACTGGACTGCTAACCACAAGGTTGATGGTTCAAACCTACCAGCCATCCACTGGAAACTCTATACAGGGTTGCTATGAGTCAGAACTGACTCCACAGCACTTAACAACAACAACAACAAAAAGAATGATTTTTCAAACAGGATCAGTCCATGATAACGGTTGCCATTATTATTCTTTGCATAAATGGTCTTTCTACCGGAGTGTAATCAAAGAGGTTTTTGCCAAGGACTGGCTAGCTCAAGTCCTTTTCCTAACATATATTGAAACCACACTATAACAGTGACACAATAGAATGAAATTAATTTTGTAGCAGAAATCATTCCCTAGGAAGACACTACTTGTGTATAATTAGCCTCAAAACATGTGTTCTCTCCATTAATAAAATCATAAAATGATTCTTTCTGTCTGAAGCTTTCCTCTAGCCTTGATTTAAAAACTGTGTATTGTGAAATAATAGTGCTGTTAAGCAGGCATTGAACTAACCATGAAGACATCCAGCTCAACCCCTGACTACTGGGGGTCTTTGTGAACCCTACACCAGTATTACAAGGTCCCACCATGCTCTCTGCCTTTCTGACCTCTCACTGAGGCTTTCTCTGTCCGTTCTCTGATCTTCAATCTCAGTAATCCCCTTGGTGGCTGTGTGCCGTGGAGTCGGTTCCGACTCATAGCGACCCTGTACAGGGTTTCTGAGGCTGTAAATCTTTATGGGAGCAGAATGCCTCATCTTTCTCCCGCGGAACCGCTGGTAGTTTCGAACTGCCTTACTGCTCTTTAATTTCCTATTACTTCTCTCATGAGATTGAATAGGATCATTGGCCTGGTGTGTGCTTCCTATAATCTCACTAGGTTTTCTTGTAGATAAATTTTCTCTGGAGAGCTATCTTGGAGGTAGAAAGAGGGAAAACTACACCAACAGCTTTAGTGTGTTTATGTATTTGCCAGACACACTATGTATTTAAATGCACAATCACATTTAAATCTTAAAATCAACATTGTTGTTGTTATGTGCTATTGAGTTGGTACTGACTTATAGTGACCTCATGCACAACAGAATGAAACACTGCCCAGTCCTGGGCCAACCTCACAATTGTTGCCACGCTTGAGCCCATTGATGCTGCCACTTTTGCAATCCATCTTGCTTCCTCTTTTTCTCTGGCCCTCCACCTTACCAAACATGATATCCCTCTCCAGCGACTGGTCCCTCCTGACAATATGTCCAAAGTATGAGAGATGAAGTCTGGCCATGCTGGCCTCCAAAGAGCACTCTGGCTGCACTTCTCCCAACACAGATCTGTTGGTTCTTTTGGCAGCCCATGGTACTTTCAATATTCTCCTCCAACACCATAACTCAAATGCATCAATTCTTCTATGGTCTTCCTTATTCACTGTCCAGCTTTTGCATGCATATGAGGTTATTGAAAATACCATGGCTTGGGTCAGGCACACCTTAGTCCTCAAGCTGACATCTTTGCTCTTCAACACTTTAAAAAGGTCTTGTGCAGCAGATTTGCCTAATGCAATATGTGTTTGATTTCTTGGCTGCTGCTTCCATGAGTGTTGATGACTGGTATAAGAAAAATGAACTCCTTGACAACTTCAATCTTTTCTCCATTGATAAGAATGTTGTTTATTGGTCCAGTGGTGAGGATTTTTGTGTCCTTTACATTGTGATGCAATCCATACTAAAGGCTGTGCTCTTTGATCTTCATCAGTAAATATTTTAAATACAAATACTTAAAATCCAAAATCAACTTATGGAGTATTATTATTGTTGTGAGAAAATTGAGATTTAGAAGTTAAGTAACTTAACGCTGCTACTTTACATAAACTGAAAGTGGTTGAGTTCCTAGTTAAGCCCTGGTTTGCGTGAATCCTAAGCTCAGTTCTCATCACTTTGCTATACAGAAAAAATGCATAGGCAAAGATGCTGTCACATGGATACCAGAGTGCACTGTCTGGCCATCTTCCACAGATACTCTACCTCAGTTATGGTTTGGACCTGTTTCTTCAGAGCCTGATAACATGATTTGCCATTTTCATGCTAATGTGTGTTTCAATGAAAAGAGTTGTGTAATTAATAAAATTGGGCACTTATTATGTGGCACAAAGCCTTATGTGCTGAAAAGTTAATGGAATCTGGTAGCTGCTCTCAAGGAATTCCCATTCTGTTTAGGATAGTCAGGGCATGTTCAAGAGGACATTAGCAAATGTAGTCAGGGCATGTTCAAGAGGACATTAGCAAATGTAGTCAGCGCATGTTCAAGAGGACATTAGCAAATGTAGAGAACCTGCTTCTGATGTCTGACAAGTGCAACCAAACCAAACCAACCTACTCTGCCAAATCAATTCCAACTCATAGCAACCCCAGGAGACACACACACACACACACACACACACACATTCACACTCACTGTGTCTACAGGAGTGAAACACACGCACACATACTGACACATATCTATACGTACACCACATGCTTACACAAACACACACATTCACACTCACTGTGTCTACAGGAGTGAAACACACACATATCTATACACTCACCCACATGCTTACACACACTCAAAAGTACACACATTCACACTTACAATATCCCCACACTCACTCATGCACACTCATACATACACACACACCCATATACACATACACACTTACATACACACATTCACACTCACATACCCATGCTGACTCATGCACACACACATTCCTGTACTTACACACCCATCTACACATAATCACACACCCACATGCTTGTGCATACTCACACATACATGCATTCACACTCACATACCTACACTCACTCACACACATACTCACAGACCCCAACTCACACACACATGAAAAAGCTCATATACACATGCACACCTTCACATACACATGTTCACAGGCATCCAGGCACACACACTCATGCATATACACACACACATGCACACACTCACACACAGATTCACAGTATGTGTGAACATACTGAGCCGTTTTCCATCCATGTCCTCTAAAGACCTAATACTCAAGCTTTGAAACATCTTGTTCTCCGTCATAAGCTGTAGAAACATATAAAAACAAAATGACTTTTCACATTGCCCATTGTTGTCCTGCCTTTGTGGACCACTTACCACTGAGGGTGGGCTTAGCACCTTTCATGAACAGGGCCCTCTGCTGGATCCTTGCCTGAAGGTTCCTTTCTTGTCATTATCGACTCTGTTACTTCAGGAGGAGAAAGGATGGGGGCAACTTTCCAACAGCAGTATTAGTGTAGCTTCTAGGAGGCCCTAGCCTCCCTGGGATGCTGGTGGAACTCCACAATTACTTTTATTCCCAGCTTCTCCCTGGTCAATACCTGGCTCCATTCCTAATATAAAGACGCTAATGATTGACCTTTTCCAGGGCCCACATGGAGATTTTTGTTTTTAAGAGCAGAAGGAGCTGAAATCTACAAAAGCATCCAGAGATGAGCAATAAGCTCCTGGTATCTAATCTACTTTTCTAAATTCCAAATAATAGGATGTCGGAAGCCACAAAAAGTGTTCCTTTTCATGAACACTCTATGTATATGGACAAGGAATGAAGTGAATAAATGGATAAAGAAGCATATGAGCATGTTTCTTTATCCATTTATTCCAAACATTCTGAATTAATTTAAATGAACTCTGACCCTCCACTTTATCAAACATGATATCCTTCTCCACTGACTGGTCCGAATGAAGTATGAGAGAGGAAGTCTGGCCATCCTGGCCTACAAGAAGCACTCGGGCTGCACTTCTTCAAACACAGATCTATTTGCTTTTTGGCATCCCACGGCACTTTCAATATTCTCCTCCAATGCTGTAACTCACATGCATCAATTCTTCTACGATCTTCCTTATTCACTGCCCAGCTTTCACATGCATATGAGGCTATTGAAAATACCATGGCTTGGGTCAGGCGCACCTTAGTCCTCAAGCTAACATCTTTGCTCTTCAACACTTTACAGAGGTCTTGTGTAGAGATGTGTCTAATGCAATGCACACACACACAAGTGTAATACAAATGTAATTCCATTATGATTGCAGCATTGATGACTCACTGCCTCAATGCCTCATGGCACAATTCTGACAAAACTGTCGACTGTCTCCAGGTTTTAGGGAAAACAGCATCTGCACTTCATTCAACTGGATCAGCTTTGTCACAGAAATCTCTAGAAATGTTTCATTTCAGGTTAAAGCCATTCCAGCCAGCCGCAAAGATAAGGCAGTGCAGATTTGTGAGGGACAACTGTCTGGACTTCAAGGCTTGTATCAGAACATCTGCCTGTGTAGGCTCAGGAAACGAAAGAGAAAAGGGAGGAGGCGAGCATGTAACATTTTGGGGGAGCTGGCCTCATCCTGCAATCAGATGGACTTCGTTCTGATGGCAGCTAGCTCCGTTACACTGAGTAAATGGAAGCTTGGTGTGTGGAAGGCAATAGAAGAAAACGAAATTCTTGTCAAGCTCATTGGTTACCCCTGGACATCATATCCTCTAGATAAGAACACAGACTCCTGGTCAAAGCAGCTCAGTTTAACCAAAGTCTCTGAGAATAAGGTCTATGCATCGGCATTTTAAAATTTTCCAGAAGACTTGGACACACAGTTACATAGGGAAACATTCATTTGCTTGATACTTTTCCTATTTAAACCTCACAAAAGCCACATGGGACTGGCTACATTTCTTCTTTTTAGAGTTACGAAAAATGGAGCTCAAAGAAATGAACATCCTCACAAATTCAGAAAAAGTCCCACAGCTGGGATTTTTATCACAAGGTTGTTGGCCTCTAGCACACTTTCAAGGAAAGCAGAGCCGAGTTGGTATATTGAGGAGCTCCACCTGGTCTGTGTCAACAAGTCAGGCTTCTGGGGAGTACAGACGCCAGGTCTATTGTGGAGGGTTGAGTGTAAAACTCCAGTTTTACTCGCCTTATTATTTTTTCAAAGGTTTTTATCCCTGCATTGCCTTCTGGTAGGTTTACAGACTCTGATAAGGGCTATGATAAAGACTTCAGGAAACAAAATAATTTATGGAAAATCACTTTGTTGTTGTACCATACTTGTTATTGGGAATTGCAAAGCAAAGAAGATTCCATTTGATAGAGTGTACTTACATTATCTTATAGTTTGCTATTGAATGAAGTAGCGAACATACACACATAAAAGTGCACAGGAAAATAATACAAGTATCAGTAAACATCCAAATGGGCCAAACAAGAAAACAATTATGATCTGAAAGTTGTAATGGAAACTCATAACTAAGAGTGGACAGTAATGAAAAAGCATTGAACTAGGTAGCTTTGAAGCTCATAAACCCCAATGAGAAATTGCCAAAGTAGTCCTCATTCTCTTTTAAAGGTTTAATGTCTAAGGATGGCAGCTATTTTCACCCAGTAAGGCAGTTTCTGGACATGGTATAAGTCTCTCAGCCTGTTTGGATCTGAGAACGACTAATATTCGACTCCATAGCCGGAACACCTCAATTCATATTGAGCCTTTATCGACTATTTCCGTCAAGTCTCTTTGGTCACTTGTGGATACAGAGTAACTTTGATTTCCAGGGAGAAAGCCCTAGATGTGGCACTATTACTGGTCTTTACTGTTCCCGAGGGTCTAGAATGACCTTCACCATGCTAACTGAGGACCTAGAATGACCTTCATCATGCTGAGAACCTAGAATGACCTTCACCGTGCTAACTGAGGACCTAGAATGACCTTCACCATGCTGAGGGTCTAGAATGACCTTCACCATGCTAACTGAGGACCTAGAATGACCTTCACCATGCTAACTGAGGACCTAGAATGACCTTCACCATGCTAACTGAGGGTCTAGAATGACCTTCACCATGTTAACTGAGGGCCTAGAATGATGTTCACTGTGTTAACCGAGGATCTAGAATGAATTTCACAGTGCTGAGGGTCTAGAATGGACTTCACAGTGTTCACTGTGGGTCTAGAATGACATTCATCATGCTGAGGGCCTAGAATGATCTTCACCATGCTAACTTAGGGTCTAGAATAACCTTCACCATGCTGAGGGTCTAGAATGATCACCATACTAACTGAGGGTCTAGAATGACCTTCACTGTGCTAACTGACGGAGGGCCTGGAATGACCTTCACTGTGTTAACTGAAGGTCTAGAATGAACTTCACCATGCTGAGGGTCTAGAATGACCTTCATCATGCTAACTCAGGGCCTAGAGGGACCTTCACCATGTTAACTGAGGGCCTAGAATGACCTTCTCTGTGCTAACTGAAGAACTAGAATGAATTTCACCATGATAACTGAGGACATAGAATGAACTTCACCATGCTAAGAACCTAGAATGAACTTCACTAGAATGAGGGCCTCGAATGAACTTCACGGTTCTGAGGGCTTAGAATGACCTTCACTGTGCTAACTGAAGACCTAGAATGACCTTCACTATGCTAACCAAAGCACAAGGCTCCACTCTTTCAAATGTGAGTCATTTATCAAACATATGCTCACACTTTCAGCTAGTCTTTTTCATTTTTAAGTTCCTTGACCATTAAGCAATCCTCAGGTCTGTCTAGACTACAAGGAAAAACAATGTATGGAGATTGAAGTTTCTATAAAGAGCAATTCACAGATGCAGAATTCTCCTGTGCAATATACTTACCACCAGCAGATAGCAGGGGATGCAGAATTATAAACGGATGCAAATGAAGGAAGAAAATCACACTCATGTAAACATATTTTTATGTACCCAAACAAGTTATAAATCATTGAAACAAAATAGATATGACACAGTTTTAAAGCAGATTTCTCTCCCATAATCCAATTAATTTCTTATCTCCTTTCTTCCCCATGCATTTGAATGTCTGTTTACTTCTATAGTTTTAGGGAAACCTGCCTCTGGCATTTTAATCAAAACTGTTATTTTCTTTGATTATAACTCTTGAGTTATTACTTTCAGCTCTCGTGGTCAGTTTCTTAACGTGTCCAATTTATTTCATGCAATATTCTTCAAGTCAGTATCGCCAAAGATATTTTCACACTTGTCAAACTGTATTCTAAGTTACTGGTCTCCATTAAAGCTTATCACATGTTCTCAAGTATAATGGTGGTGATGATGGTGGTGGGTTGTGTGTTGCTGAGTTAGTTCCAACTCATAGTGGTCTTGTATAGAGTTCCTGAAGCTATACACCTTTATGGGAGCAGAAAGCCTCAACTTTATCTGGAGGAGAGATTGGTGGATTCAAACGGCTGATCTTGTGATTAGCAGCCCAACATGTATCCCACTGATCCACCAGAGCTCCTCCATGAGCTTATTGTATACAGTATTCAGAGGGACTGTGTACATACTTGAAACCAATTGTCTTTGGTAGTGATCAGCAGTCTCTAAATACATTGTCTGAAATGGAGACCAGCAGGGTTACTCCCTGTTCCAATTTCTCAAGAATTGTTACATCGGAAGAACCTATGAAAATGTTAAGATTGTTATGTGTCTGTGGTAGAAATATGGATGCTTTTGATTCCTTTATGTATCATTGAATTACAAAATTTCTAGAATTTCTATAATAAGTTCTCTCAGGGAGTGCAGGGTGTGTCCTGTGGGCATTTATCAGCAGCTGACTGGAACAGCTGTACCTTGAGCATTTCTGACCCTGGATTGCAACCTGCTAAGTTTGCTAACAAACCCCCTAACTATGAGTATGCTGTTTAAGTTCTGTGTAGCCACTGCAGTGCATTAGCGAAAACAGTTCAGGAGAGAGTGTCTTGGGAAGCTTGTCGGTGTCTCATATTCTTGCACCATGAATGTACTACTATGTATCCAGACAAGGGGTCAGCAAATCACAGCCATGCCACAGACCAAATCTAGCCCCCAGACTATTTTGCAAATAAAGTTGTATTTGAACACACCATATCCAACTGCTTATCAGTTGTCTGCTTTCCTGATGCCATCCTACAGCAGCTGAGTGGATGAGCTGCAGAAGACTATAGGGCTGGCAAAGTCTTACTTTACAGAAGGAGTTTTCTGACTTCTAGCCTAAGCTATCTCCAGATTATGTTGGGTCAGAAAGAATGAGAGTTTATTAATAGAGTTCTGTAGCATCTTCATTTATTCCTGGGAACATACATCATTATCGTGGAAAATTTTCAAGATTATAATATGAGATAATTTGTTCTCTGACCCCTCCTAGTTTCCTTCCAGTCCTCTACTATGTGTGGCTTCAACAAGATCGCTACACCCTTGAACTTTTGGATTTTGTTTCTTTTTTGTATTCCATGGTCAGTTAATTCCATCGCTTTATAACAAATGTCCATGGTGCTCTTAGTAGGATTCTTACAGCTCTATTCACTCTGTCCTCAACCTGGTTTAGATTTGGTAGCATTAACATTGACAGCCTTCAACCTGATCTTTTAAACATAAAGTAACTCAAGAGAATAGAGGAAATGATGAAACAAAATAAATAGCTAAGCAGAACATCTCAAAAGCTATCTTAAGAAGACAATGTCTTATAATTAAATGTGTAAAGAGCTGGAATTAAACAAACAAAGGAGGAGAACAGGCTCAGCATTTCTCTAGCTGAAAGAATTGAAGAAAAAAATTCAAGTCTCAAGTTGAAATGTTGAAGGATTCTATGGACAAAATATTGAACAATAGAGGGAGTATCAAAAGAAGATAGAAGTAATATGCAGAGTCACCATACTCAAAAGAATTGATTGATGTTCAACCATTCCAGGAGGTAGCATCTGTTAAAAAATAATGACATTGAAGGAATAAGACCAAGTTCCACTGAGGGCATTGGTGAAAAGCAAGACTCCAAAAATTAATGGAATACCAATTGCAATGTTTCCACAAGCAGGTTCAATATTGGAAGCACTCACTTGTTTACACCAAGAAATTAGGAAGATAAATAACTGGCCAGCTGACTGGAAGAGATCCATATTTGTGCCCTTTCCAGAGAAAGGTGACACTACAGTTTTCAGAAATTATTGAACAATATCATTAACATCTCATACAAGTAAAATTTTGCTTAAGATAATCAATCAAAAAATGGTTGCAGCAATATATCAACACGGAACTTCCAGACATTCTCTAGCTGGATTCAGAAGAGGACATGGAATGAGGACTATATTGCTGATGTTAGATAGATCTTGACTGAAAGCAGAGAATACCAGAAAGATGTTTACCTGTGCTTAATTGACTATGCAGACATTTGATGGTTTGGATCATATCAAATTATGCATAACAATTCAAAGAATAGAAATTCCAGATCAGTTTGTTTTGTTCATATGGGATCTTTACAGAGATCAAGAGGCAGTCATTTGAACAGAACAAGGGAACACTGAATGATTTAAAATCAGGAAAGGCGTGTGCCAGGGTTATACACTGTCACCATATTTATTCAATCTGTATGCTGAACAAATAATCCAAGAAATTGTACTATATGAAGAAGAACACAGTATCTGGATTGGAGGAAGGCTCATAAACAACCTGCAATATGCAGGTGATAAGCCCTGCTTGAAGAAAGCAAAGAGGAATTTGAACATTTATAGATGAAGATCAAAGACAACAGCCTTCCACATGAATTACACTTCAGCATAAAGAAAACAAAAACCTCCACACCTGGATCAATAAGCAACATCATGAGAAATGGAAAGATTGAAATTGACAGGGATTTCATTTTACTTGGATCCATAATCAACATCCAATAGAAGCAGCTGTGCAGAAATCAAATGATGTATTGGTAAATCTACTGTAAAAGACCTCTTTAAAGTGTTCAAGAGGACAGCTAATAGTTTGAGGACTAAGGTGTGTCTCACCCAAGCCATGGCATTTGTAGTCTCCTCTTATGCATGTAAAAGCAGATCATGAGTAAGGAAGGCTGAAGAATTGATGGAATGAAATTATGGTGTGAAAGGATGTTGAATCTACCATGGTCTGCTGGATGATTGAATAAATCAGTCTTGGAAAAAGTACAGCCAACATGCTCCTCAAAATGAGGATGGTGAGACTTTTTCTCGTGCACTTGGGACATGTTATTAGGAGGTACATGATACTTGGTAAAGTAGAGGGTCAGTGAAAAAGAGGAAGACCCTCAATGAGATGCATTGACACAGTGGTTGCAGTGATGGGCTGAAGCATCGGAACAATTCATTATGTGAGTGGCACAGGCCTGGGTTGAGTTTCCTTCTATTTTACACAGGGTGGCTGTGAGTTGGAACTGAGATGACAACACCTATAACACCAATAACCTTAGCTGGACTGTTAGTTAAACGACTGATTCCCACTCATCTTTTCTGAATTCACAATTAATTTTTTCTGAACCCCAACACTTTCCTCAAGTTCCCTATGTAATCTCCACAGTGGATGATTTTGTGCTCATCTTCTAGAGAAAGGATGCTCTTGGAGTCTACCAAATTTATTTGAGTTTCCATATCTTGTGCAATGCTTCATTTTAAGGTTTTACCCTAGCAGGAGAAAGTGAAGACCTTCTTCCAGATATCTTTGAACTCTTAACATACAATCTCTCTATTCTCTCTTGACCATTGTTCTATTGGACACAACTCACTATCTGGGTTTGGATTTTCTTCTTTATTGTGTATTATAAACTTTCCTTCTATCACATCCTACATTCTTTACTTGCCTCATATTCATTGTTGTTGTTAAATGCGGTCAAGTAAGTTCTGACTCACAGTGACCCCTGAATAGTGTTTCTGAGGAGTGGCTGGTGAGTTTGAACTGCCAACCTTGCAGTCCAGTGTATTATCCTATAATGCCACACTAATCCCTCAGGCTTTGATTCTTTGTATGTAAAAACCCACCTATATGAATGCCAGATAAGCCTTATTGCCTTAAACACTCCCATTGTCCCAGAGATATCATGTCTCACTGAATTGAAAAGATTACAGCTAAACTTTGCATTTTAAACACTTCTACTGGTTACCTCTCTCCACTTTTCTTTCATTTACTTCATATTCTAGTTTTAATTGTGGAATAGTCACACAAGGGAGGTAGAGAGATTAATGATAGAGCCCTGGTGTGGTGCTGTGGGTTAATTCACCAGACTGCAAAGCTGTTTGAACTGTAAGGTCAGTGGTTTAAGCTCACCAATTGCTCCTAGGAAACCCTATGCAGAGTCGCTATGGGTTGGAATTGACTTGACAGCACTTCACAATAACAACGACATAAAGACCAAGGAAAAGAAAGAGAATATATGAGAGGGGAAGCTTCAAAAAGTTCACAGAAAAATCCCATAATCGTTTAGTTCAATTATTCTATGAACTTTATGAAGCCCCCTCCTGCTCTGTTGCTTTGGGTCTCTACAAAAGGTATATTTAAGTCCTAACTCCTTCTACCTGGGAATGTGGTTTTCTTTGGGAGTAATGTTTCTGCAGTTGTAATTAGTTGGGTGGAGTTGGGTGGACTCTAGTCCAGCATGACTGTTGTCATTGAGAAGAGAAGAGACAAAGAGAAGAAAAACACAGAAGAAGTCATATGAAGACACACAGAAGGCAGATGAGGCAGATTTTGGAGTAATGCCTCTACAAGTCAAGATATGCCTGGGACCACCAGAAGCTGAAAGGGAATAGGAGGGATCTTCTCCTTGCACCTTCAGAGAGAGAATGGTTCTGTAAAAACCCCTGAACTTGGATCTATGTCTTCCAGAGCTATGAAACAATCCATTTCTGTTGTTTAAATCCTCCCAGTTTGTGGTGTTTTTCGATAGCAGCCTCAGGAAATGAATACATCTGTGGATTACTATATTGGTGGGAATATAAAAAATGTATAACCCACAAAAATGTCATTGCTGTACTTGTAAATGTGAAAACAAATTTTGGTGATCAGTGTATATAAAACTTCATGCAAAGGGTGAAAATGAGAAGCTCTTGAGTGACTTAGTGAAAACATTTGGGGGCTGACTTTGTACGTCTGTATTCAAAGTGGGAGTGAGTAAGAGAGTATCAGGTTCTCCTCAAGAACAAAACGATCTGCCACAGCTTGCAAATGCAAGATCAAGAATGGCCTTCAGGTTGACAGAGCTGACGTTCACCTGGATGGCGTAATTTGAAGGCCTGGGTAATACTGCCTCATAGAAGCTTGTATCCTAGAGCCCATCACTGAAGTCTGACATCCCTCGTCTGTCAGTTAATCCCTTTAGGTTACTAAAACCACGATTCCTTTTTGAAAAGCACACACTCTTTAGAAATGATTTTCATAACTGCAAGACTTTTTTCAATGAGAGATGTCAGAGTGGCAGCTCTGGAGAATATAAGAAAGAGACAAGAAGGTCTTCTGCACTTAAGAACGAAGAATTGGTGGCTGCATGGGAGGAATGCTCTCAAATCCAGAAGCATTCATAGCTGGGGACGATGACTTTTGTCACTAAATGCAACTCATGATTCTCACCTGTACATAGTATTAACCATTGACATACTTTTCAATGTGGAGGTTGTAGCAGATGGAACCCGATTTTCCACAGGGAAGTATATTTTAGAGATGTGCATGCTTGTCCCTTGTGTTCCATTGCTCCAGCTCTGACCTTTCTCTTCAGTTCGGTACCTGCATCTTTTCGGATCTTCTGGGCAGTCTTTCTGGAATATTGTACACCCATTTCTTTCCATATTCTTTTCCCCACCAGCTTTCCCTTCTGGTTTTGTTTGCTTCCCCCACTGGGTGAAGAATACTCAGTTATCCACACTGTATTAGACAAGCTGGCCTTATCAGACAAGGCAGGGCACCCAGAGTTAGATCCTTCTTGTTGTGAGGGTCCATCATGTCAGTTCCGACTCATAACGACCGGGTCCTGAGCCCACTGATGTTGCCACAGTGTCAGTGCATCTCCTTAGGGGTCTTCCTCCTTGTCATCGACCTTCCACTTTACCAAGCATGAAGTCCTTCTTCAGGGACTGGTCCCTCCTAACAGCATGTCAGAAGTAAGAGAGATAAAGTCTCATAATCCTGGTTTCTAAAGGGTACGCTGACTGTACTTCTCCTAACACAGTTTGTTCTCCTGTAAGTCCATAATACTTTTAATAGTCTTCTCCAGCACCATAATTCAGATGGTTTATTCCAACCCTCTGTGGGTCCTGTCACCATCCAAGGAATGAGATTTTATGGGGAAAAAAATCAAGTAAGATTTATCATGGGCAGTGACTCAGAAGAGAGACAAAACAATTGAGCAGGGTTAGAGTAGGGAACCATGTGGCAAAGTGTTGAGTGCTGGGCAAGACTGTCACTTCCCCAACTGGGCGTGGTAGTAGTGGTGGTGGTGGGGTTGACCTATCTGAGTTATGATGACCTCCTGAAGGAGAGAAAGATCTCTTTCTGTATGCCATATAGATGGACTCAGGAGAATTCATGTGTGTGTGTACTTACAAATCGATGCAGGAGACTCTGTAGCATCAAACATATGGTCAGGTTGGCCTACATCCCAGAGACTGATCAAATCACTTTAGGGTCATTGCTCTTCAGAATTTCTCATTTTTATAAGGAGGGAAATCTAATAGTCCAACTTCAGCTCCGTACCGATATCCTGTGGGATTTTGGTAGTATCTCTGTTTATTATAACACATTTCACATCATACGAGGGCACTTCAAAAAGCTTGTGGAACAATTCCATGATCTTTTTATTCCATGTTTCCATGAACTTTTGAAGTCCCCTTGTACTCGCATAATAAATATTTCTTGAATATGTGTGGACCTTTTTTTTTTAGATTGCTCTGTTTATAGCACCAGTTATTATTTAATGCTATGCACATGGGGATGACATTAAATAATGTGATTACCACTGAATAACAACCAATGCTATAAACAGATGGTGATTAACCTACCTGGTTAATCATAGACCATTGTTCTGGAAACCACTTTAGAGATCATCTAACTCAACCTGCGCATTTTATTTGTGATGATGCAGAACCCTAGGAGGGAAGTCCATCTCACCAGGTGACAGAGGTGGGAATAGAACCTAGTTCTATTGATACTAAATCATGTATGCTTTCAAGTCTTAATTCTGGATAGCTATTTGGTTAATTCATCGACTAATTACTTTCTAGATTAATCATGGTCTTCTTTCATCCTCAGAAGGACTTTCCAGGCCCACAGCTGAGTTAGATCAATCTTAGCTTAAGTTATGAATCCCTTTGCTAATCTTAAATTAAATTTATGACATGAGATTCTAGTTTTTCTTTTTAATCATATTTATTTCCCTTCTTTTCAAAGAAAAAAACAGCAACTGTGAAATGATTAAGCATGTCGCTCATTTAGCATGACACAACATTTGAATGTCATGCAGCCAACAGTCTCCCTAGGAAACTGACTCCGTTTAAATGGTGCCAATTCAATCGTAAGGCACACAAGTCCTTGTCACTTTGTAAAATATCTTGTGCAGTGGGAATCTCTTTTTAAAAAGGTCAAAAATCTTTAGGGTTTAGTGAATCAATCCCATCTATTCAAGGATGAGCAGATGCTCGCCTGTTGGTGACAGCAGATGGACACTTTTATAAAAGCAATAGACAATGTCTTTGAGAGGGTGGCGGCACCCTTTAATTTCATGTAGAATTGGATAGAGATACACCACACTCGAACAGACTAAGAGATAAAATGCCAGTCCAGGGATTTGGAGAACTGGAAACTGCAGGCTGATAGAAGTACAGGACTCAGTGTGGCAAAAGGAAGTGGATTAAACAAACACCTCTGAATCACGGGCCACCAATCTGAAGGTCTGGCATATATTGGTACCAGACGAAGTCAATTCTAAATTCATTGATGTTGAGTCCATTGCAACTCATGGCAACCCCACATGTTACAGGATAGAACTGCTCCATAGGATTACTTGATTATAATCGTTATGGAAACAGACCCCAAGGCCTTTGGTCTATGTTGCCACTGGGTGGGTTTGAACTGCCAACCTTTAGGTTACTTAGTAGTCCAGTGCAAACGATTTCACCACCAAAGACCTCTGTAAATACTTGTTAGGTGGCATTGACTCAGCTCCATCTCTTAGAGACTATGCACAATAGAACGAAATATTGCTGGGTCCCACACCAGCCTCCCCTATGTTGTCATATTTAACTCCACTGTGAAAACCACTGTGACAATTTATCTTGTTGAGCCATCTTCTTCTTTCTCAAGAACTCTCTACCTTACTAAGCGTGATATCCTTTTCTAGGAACTTGTCCCTCCTGAAACCAAGCCTGAAGTATGTGAGACACAGTTTCAACATATTTGCTTCTATGGAGCATTTGCGTTGTACTTCTTCCAAGACAGACTAGTTTGTTCTTCTGGAAGTCAATGACACATTCAATATTCTTTTACAGCACCATAATTCAGATGCATCAGTTTTTCTATGGTCTTTCTTATTCATTGTCCAGCTTTCACACGCATATGAAGTAATTGAAAACACCATGGCTTAGATAAGGTATACCTTAGTCCTCAAAGTGACATCTTTGCTCTTCAGTACTTGAAAAAAATCTTCTGTAAAAGAGTTTTAACCTTAAAAAAAAAAATTGTCTTCTGTAGCAGATTTGCACATGGCAATATGTCATTTGATTTCTTGACTGCTGCTTCCATGAACATTGTTTATGGAGCTAAGTAAAATGAAATTCTTGGCAACTTCAATGTTTTCTCCATTTATCAGGATGCTGTTTATTGGTCCAGTTGTGAATAGTTTTCTTTACCTTGAGTGGAAATCCATACAGAGGCTGTAGTCTTTGATCGCCATCAGTAGGTGCTTCAAGTCTTCTTCACTTTCAGCAAGCAAAGTTGTATCATCTGTGTATTGCAGGTTGTTAATGAGCCTTCCTCCAATCCTGATGCCATGTTCTTCTTCATATAGTCCAGTTCCTTGGATTATTTGCTCAGCATGAATATTGACTAAGTGTGGTGACAGGGTGCAACCGTGACACACACCTTTCCTGATTTTAAGCCATTCAGTATCCCCTTGTTCTGTTAGAATGACTGCCTACAAGTCTAGATACAGGCTCCCCCCTGATCACAATGAAGTGTTCTAGAATTGCCATACGTCACAATGTTACCTTCAGTTATTTGTGAAGAAGTAGAACCCTAGGAGGGAAGTACATCTCACCAGGTGACAGAGGTGGGAATAGAACCCATACTGTTGAATGTTTTTGCATAATCAATAAAGTACAAGTAAACATCTTTCTTATAACTCTTTTCTTGCAGCCAAGATCCATCTGATAGCAGCCATGATATTTTCAGTTCCAGATCTTTGAATCTAGCTTGAATTTCGAGGAGCTGTCAGTCAATGTATTGTCTTCAGCAAAATTTTACTTGTGTGTGATGTTACTGATATTATTCCATAATTTCTGCATTCCACTTTTCCAGGGAATGGCCACACATGTGGATCTAAGTAGATTGGCCAGGTAGCTGTCTTCCAGATTTCCTGGCATAGATAAGTGAGTGCATGCAGTGGTCAATCAGTTTGCTGAAATTGTTCCAATTATATTCATCAGCTTCTCTAGCTTTGTTTTCGTCAATGCCTTCAGTGCAACTTGGACTTCTTCCTTCAGTCCTATTGGTTCTTGATCATGTGCTACATCTTCAAACAAGTGAACATTGACCAACTCTTTTTTGTACAGTGACTCTGTGTATTCTTCGCAACCTCTTCTGATGCCTACATGGATCCTCAATAATTTACTGAGTTTTAAAAGAGGAACACACTTCTTAAAATGATGTCTGTTATATATCCTAAGAAGATGGCTAAATCTGCTAGTAAGGTGATTGTTTTCAGCTATTAGTCGGTTTAATGCAAGGGTAATGCTTTCAGTTTCTCTCCGTTGAGAGTAATGTTTACTGTTAGTTTAATATATACGCCCTTAATTATTTTGAGGGATTTCTCTTCTATTCCTATTTTGTTGAATGGTTTTATTTGTTGTTGTTTTTTTAAATCAGGAATGGGTGTTGGATTTTGTCAAATGTCTTTCCTGGTTCAACTGATATGATTGTGTGGGTTTTTTTTTAAATCTTGTTTTATTTATGTGGTGGATTATGTTGCTTTATATATATATATCCCTACATATCTGGGATGAATTCCACTTGGTCATGACACGTTATTTTTTGATATGTTGCTAGATTCTATTGGCTAAGTTTGTTTGTTTGTTTTGTTTTGTTTTGTTTTAATTTCTGAATCAATATTCATGAAGGATATTGGTCTATAATTTTCTTTTTCGGTAGTGTCTTTGCCTGGTTTGAGTTTTAGGATTAGGCTTGCTTCACAAAATGAATTCAGGAGCGGTCCACCTTCTAGCTATCTATATTCTGGAAAATTTGAGTGAATTGGTATCAGTTCTTCCCTGAAAGTTTGGTAGAATTCACTAGTAAAAACGATCTGAGTCTAGACTTTGTTGTTGTTGTTGCTTTGTTTTTTAGGACTTAGCCAATTTCTTCTTTTGTTAAATGTCTGTTCAAGTTTTCACTTCTGTATGTGTTAGTTACATAGGCCATGTGTTTCTAGAAATTTGTTCATTTCTTCTAGAGTTTCAAAAATGATAGAATATAATTCTTTATATTGTTCTGTTATTATCCTTTTTATTTCTCTTGGTTCTGTTGTGTTTTCTTTATTTCTTCATGCTTTTATAGATATTTCTTTCAATCCATTAAAAGTACTTTAATTTAATTCTTCTGAATTATTTCGTAGGCAGTTCCATTAAACTTTCTTCCTCAGAAATGTTTACTGACTGCATCTTGAACATTTATTTGAGACACTCTCTCGTTTGTTTTATCACATGAACTGAATTTGTCTTTGTCTTGGAGACATTGTGGTGTTGTTGTCTATGTATTTAATTGCTGATTGTATGTTGGTCTGTTCTTAGGTTCTCACCAACTGCATCTTGGTGAGTATAATTAGAGAATAGAAGTGTGTACACAGTTATCCATTCACCATTCAATCAGCTAAGTTTACACTGGGTTTGGCTGGTGTTGACTGTGGATCCGTTGCTATAGGAGCTGGTATTAGCTCTTGTCTGGTGGGTGAAGCTGCAAAGGGCGCAGTTGTGTCTGGATTGTGTGGACACTGATTCCATCACTTTTCAGGTAGGGCAAGAAGAGGACACACACAAGAAAATAAAACAAACTAAACAAGCAAGCAGTAGTTAAAAAAGAAAATAATAATGGAGAAAACTTGAAATAAAAAGCAAAATAAAGGAAAACAAAACAAATAGACAACAACAAGAAAAAACAACAAAGTATTTAAGAAGAAAAAGAGAGACTGCAAAATAGAGTTACTGAAGAGGAAAGTAACAACAACAACAACAACAATAGATAAACCAGGGAGAGGTAAGATGAAAAAAGAAAGAGATGAGATGTTTCTGAGGAGTGTTTGATGAGCTTGAACCAGCGATCTTGCAGTTCAAATGGACTTTGCAGTCGAGCACATTAATCCACAGCACCACACCAGGACTGATATTGTCTGACTGGACCAAAGGGGCTGGACCAGTTCATGATTGATCAGGTGGCTTTATATATCTGGATTATAACCTGCTCAAATCCAGATACCAAGGTGGCACCATTGGTGCCCATGTTTCTCTGGTGCAGCCCACAACCTCTCAATAGTGAATCCTGAACAGCAAGGGGCTTTTCTGGGAGTGGATGAGGGTGGGCACACTTCCAGTCTGTAGGGGAACTTGACTAACAAGAAAGAAACCCACCTTTCCTGTCCTCTGTAGGGATTCTTGGAATTAGGATATAGTCAGGTACCCAAGCAACAGACGATGGGGCAGCTCTCTGTTGAAAACCAGAGATCATACTGGCATCCATACTCAAAACAGCATGTGCTGGACACAGCAGACATAGTGTGATAGCTTCGACAGTTAGTCTTGCAGAAAGCACAAAACCAACTCTTTGTAAGGTTAGCAGGTTCCTTCCCCTCCACTCCCTGCTCAGAAGGAAAGTGCTTCCACTTCCTCATCCCTTCCCTTGTTCCTGTTTACTTGCTTCAATAAATTTCTGTGTGAACCTTGGTTGGAGTCTCAGTTCTATCTTCCCTCTCAAGAGACTAGTTCATTGTGACCTCCCCTAGGTACCTCAGTGCATCTGAACTTTGAGTATCTTTTGTCTCTGCAGCAGTACTCAATCTCGGGTGTGGATATATACTGACAAACCAGTCTCTGTGCTGCCAGCTAAAGTGCAAAGTGGCTGCACCTCATCTGGTCAGAAGACCCTTCACCAGTCTCTCTCCCTCCTTTGCCACCTCTGCTCAGGCTTTGCTCCCAGTAAGTGCTAAGATCCACTTCTCCAACCTCTCCTTTGAAGCTCAAGGATCCAGAATTATCATCTTTGCGTATATCATTTGCTCTCCTCCATCTTTATTGCAGAGGATCTGAGTAACCTATCTGCCTAGTCCACCATTTTGACTTTACTTTGAAAAGTTCTTTTTAAAGTGCTCTGTAAATATCAGGGAGATCCACGGATGAACTCTGAAAACTGCATTGATGAAATAGACCAGAAGGTTAAAAATGTCCATAATTCTGACTAGTTCTTCTGGAATTGATTTTCTAAACTGATAAATTGTTGTTTTTGTTTAGTGCCATTGAGTAAATTCTAACTCATAGCGAACCTGTGTTGAATAGAACAAACACTAACAAGTCCTTCGTAATCCTTAATATTGTTGTTGTTTGAGCCCATTGTGACAGCCATTGATTTAATCTATCACTTCAAGGGTCTTCCTCTTTTTCACTGACCTTCTACTTTGCCAAGCATGAGGTTCCCACTTGTTATTCATTAAGATGTGATTTGAGTGAATATCAGACATTTTTTTCTGGTGCTGCAGGTTCAAACCATGATATAATTGTGCTGATTAATGGGTGCATCATTAAAACTCCAGAAAGACTTCTCTTCATGGAATAAAGGTTCCAAACTTCTCCATAAAATGTTGTTATTCTCAATGGCTGCTGCCAATGTTTCAGCAGTCTCTTGGCCAAAATAATAAGAGAAAGAAAACAATCTTTCAATGAGTAATAACACTGTGTGACAAGTAACAAAGGAAAACCCCTGCAAAATTCTAAGATGCCATATTATTGGGGACAGATACTCAAGTTTAAAAGCATTAAAAGGAAACAAAAATGCCATTTTCAGCAGGAGGAAAAGAAACTCACATGAAAAGACACAAAATTAAAAATTAGAATCCATTAAACCAAATCCCACATGCAATATGGTGATTAAGGCACACAGGTCCTGAAATTGTGTAAGTTGCAGTATGCATGATGCAGTGAGATAGAAAATTTTCCTGCTTGGAATCTTGGACCTCTATTACCTCCTTTCATTTCTTGACTCAATGGGACACATCTTGCCTAAAATGGATGGTGACTGTTTAAATTTCCAGCACTTACACTTTAATTCCTAAGAAAAATGGATCTGTTTATATTTTTTAACTGTTTTAAAATGTCAATATTATTGTAGATTTGCAGGAAGTTGCAAAGATAATACAGAATGTCTAGGGTAGCTTTCTCCTAGCTTTTCAGTTTTCATCCTAACTGACTACAGTACAATGTCTAAACCCGGAATTTGTTATTGGTACAAGGTGTGTTCAGTATGCTGTTCTTTCTCATCTATGTAAACACAATTGTCATCAACACTTACTCCATCACTTCAAAGATTTTGCTGTCCCTTTATAGTCACACACATCTCCCTTCCCCTAGCAGTCACAACTTTTGCCATCACTCATTGGATCTCATGGCTATAATTTTGTCATCTCAGGGATGTTGTACAAATGAAATCATGCTGTATGTGACCTTTAGAGGTTGACTTTTTTCACTCAGCATGCCTACATGTGTTCGCTCTAAATATCATGAATCAATAACTAATTTTTTTATTGTTTCTTTTTTCTACCACTTGTTTTTGACTGATTTGGCTTTTAGTTCCTAGAATGGTACCTCTTGCTTTAATGAGATATAGACAATTTATCCAGGCACCTCTAAAACATCAGAGAAAAATGAAATAATATGGGAAACTGAAGACATAGTTAATAAATTTTCAGAGTTGTGGAGTCCAATGTTATTAGAAAAGTCACATATAAAAATCTAAAAACCAATCTGGACTTGGAATTTCAGCAAGTATAAGAAGGAGCATTCTATAAAATATAAATAAATTAGGTGCTTTTTGATAATAATCAAAGATTGATGAGAAAGATACCATGTTTGTAAGAAAACCGCTCACTCAATGTGAGCTGTATTCTTTACTATGGCGTATTTAAATGTTTAGATCCTTAAACAAAAGGTTTTCATAAAGAAGATGAATAAAAACACTAAAGGATAAGCATTGAATCTCACCCGAAATATGACTTTTATAGTAGAGACCTCAGGAGTGATTCCACACCCCACCACCTGGGGTGTTCTCACTGCACTTTTGAAGTGTTAAAGCACCAGAATTGGGTCCTACTCATAGTGACCCTGTAGGGTTCCCTGGGGAGTTTGAAACACTGGCCTTGAGGTTCAAACCAACATTGCAGCCCAGTGCTTATCCTACAGCATCAGGGTAGCAGTTTAGTAGGAGCTGAACTTGGTCAACATAAAGTTTAGGAGCACCAACTCATAGCGACCCTATGCACAGCAGAATGAAACACTGCCCAGTCCTGGGCCAACCTCACAATTGTCACGCTTGAGCCCGTTGATGATGCCACTTGGCCAATCCATCTTGCTGGGGGTATTCCTCTTTTTCTCTGACCCTCCATCTTACCAAACATGATATCCTTCTTCAGTGACTGGTCCCTCCTGACAATATGTCCAAAGTATGAGAGATGAAATTTGGCCATCCTGGCCTCCAAGGAGCACTCTGGCTACACTTCTTCCAATACAGATCTGTTGGTTCTTTTTGCAGCCCATGGCACTTTGAATAATCTCCTCATACAGCAATTTTTCTATGGTCTTCCTTATTCACTGTCCAGCTTTTGCATGCATATGAAGTTATTGAAAATACCATGGCTTGGGTCAGATGAACCTTAGTCTTCAAGCTGACATCCTAGCTCTTCAACACTTTAAAAAGATTTTGTGTGGCAGATTTGCCTGATGTAATACGTCATTTGATTTCTTGCCTGCTGCTTCCATGAGTGTTGATGATTGAGCCAAGAAAAATGAAGTCTTTGAGAACTTTTATCTTTTCTCCATTGATAAGAATGTTGTTTACTGGTCCAGTGGAGAGGATTTTTGTTTTGTTTTTTTTTACATTCAGATGCAATCCATTCCAAAGGCTATAGTTTTTTATCTTTATCAGTAAGTATTTTAATTCCTCTTCACTTTTGGTAACCTAGGTTGTATCATCTGCATATTGCAGGTTGTTAATGAGTCTTCCTCCAATCCTGATGCCACATTTTTCTTCATATGACCCAGCTTCTTAGATTGTTTACTCAGCATACAGGTTTAATAAGTATGGTGAAAGAATACAACCCTGTTGCACACCTTTCCTAATTTTAAACCATTCAGGGTTCCCATGTTCTGTTTGAACAACTGCTTCTTAATCCATGTACAGATTTCTCATGAGCACAATTAAGTGTTCCAGAATACTTGTACTTTGCAATGTTGTCCATATCTTGTCACGATCCACACAATCGCAGTCCTTTGCATAGTCAATAATAGACAAGTAAACATCTTTCTGGTACTGTCTGCTCTCAGCCGAGATTAATCTCATGTCAGCAATGATATCCCTTATTCTCTTTCCTCTTCTGAATCTGGTTTGAACCTCTGGAGGTCTCGGTCAATGTATGCTTGCAGCTGTTTCTGTATTATCTTTAGTAAAACTTTACTTGCATGGGATAGCAAAGACAATTTCTGATGATTTCTGCATTCCATTGGGTCACCTCTCTTTGGAATGGGCACAAATACGGATCTCTTCCAATCAGTTGCCCAGGTAGTTGTCTTCCAAATTTCTTGGCATAGGTGAGTGAGTGCCTCCAGTGCTGCCTCACTTTCTTGAAAGATTTCAATTTTTATTCTATCAATTTATGGTGCCTTTTCTTTGCCAAATTCCTTCAATGCACCTTGGACTTCTTCCTTCAGTATCATTGGCTCTTGAACATATGCTACCTCTTGAAATGGTTGAACTGTAACCATATCCTTTTGGTACAGTGACTCTGTGTATTCCTTCCATCTTCTTTTGATGCTTTGTGCATCATTCAATAAATTACCCAGAGAATCTGTCAATAATGAAAGTCGAGGCTTGAATTTTTTCTTCAATTCCCTCAGCTTGAGAAATGTTGAGCATGTTCTTCCCTTTTGGTTTTCTAACTCCAGATCTTTGCACATTCTGTTGTAATATTTGACTTTGTGTTCTCAAGCTGACCTTTTATTCATGTCATGACTCTTATTTCATGAGGATCTATACCAAATAGATGGATTGCTGAGTCATGTGGCATTATGGAATAGTTAATGGTGGTAATGTGAATGGAATAAAGCTTTCATTTCAGCTGTAAATACCCATTAATAGTCAGAACATAGAATGTATGAAATATGAATCTAGGAAATTTGGAAGTGGTGAAAAATGAAATGGAACACATAAAGATTGATATCCTAGGAATTAGTGAAATGGACGGGTAGTGTCCATATTGAATCTGACAATTGTCTGTTTTACTATGCCAGGAATGACAAATTGAAGAGGAATGACATCACAGTCATCATCAAAAAGAACATTTCAAGATTTATCTTAAAGTATAATGCTCTCTGTGATAGGATAATAGCCATATGCCTACATGGAAGACCAGTTAATGCCACCATGCAAATTTATGGAACAACCACTAGATCCACTTATGATGAAATGGAATATTTCTGGACCACAAGGTTGATTTTAACTCCAAAGATCGTGGTTCAAACTAACCAGCCATTCCTCAGAAACCATATCAGGGTTGTTAGAAGTCAGAACGGATTTGGCAGCACTTAACAACAACCATATTTTTCAGTCTGAAATTCATCAAAAATGAAATTAAGATGTATTGATAATTACTGGTGATTGAAATGCAAAGGTTAAAATCAAAGAGAAACTATCAGTACTTGGAAAATATGGTCTTGGTGATAGAAATGATTCTGGAGATTACATGATAGAATTTTGCAAGACCAATACTTGTTCACCTCAAATACCTTTTTTAAACAACATAAAAGACTGCTATACACATGGACCTCACCAGAGGGCATGCACAGAAATCAGATTGACTACATTAAAGGGGAAAGCTCCATATCATCAACCCTAACAAGGCTCAGGCAGACTGTGGAACAAACCATCAGTTGTTCATATGTATGTTCAGGTTGAAGCTTAAGAAAATGAAAACTTGTCTATGAGAGCCAAACTTTGACCTTGAACATATCTCACCTGAATTTATAAATCCTCTCAAGAACAGATTTGATGCATTAGACACTAAATGACCAAAGACCAGAGAATTTGTGGGGTGACAGAAATAACCCAATACAGTAATATAGCAAATGCTTCTTAAGAAGACAAGAAAGAAGGAAAAGACCAAAATGTATGACAGAAGAGACTGAAACTTGCTCTACATCATAGAGATGCTGAAGCAAATGGAAGAAATAAGGAAATAAAGCTGAACAGAACGTTTCAAAGGGCAGTTTGGGAAGGCAAAGTTAAATATTAAAATAAAGTGTGCCAAGACCTAGAGTTAGAAAACTAAAATGGAAGAACACAAAAATAAGGTGTGATGCTGTGGGTTAATGCACTGTTCTGCACAGTTCTTTGAACAGCAAGGTCGGCAGTTCAAGCTCACCAGCCATTCCTCAGAAACCCTATAAAGGTTCACTATGGTTCGGAATCGACTCCATACTACTTAACTACAACAGTGGCTAAGGATCATGATCATTTCTTTATATGCTTATTGGATATGTGACTGTCAAATGAAATTTGAAAGTTAGTAAAACATGACAAATTAAAACATATATTCTTTAAAGTAACCCAACTTAAATATGATCAGAAAGATATTTTAAATACAACATCTCAAAGATTCTATTAAAATTTGAACATCAGAAATAGCCACACAAAATCATACTTTTCTAAATACTGTTTGCTTTTTTGAGTTCTTTAACATCATATATTGCTTCATTTGGCAAAGCCATGACAGATAAAATTTGAATGCAAAAATAGTTGCATTTAAGAAAAGATTTCTAAATCTATTTATCAACTTTACAATATTGTACATTTACAATATAAAATTAATAGATAGTGATGAAATAAAATTGGACTCTTTGGGTACCTTGGTACAATGTTGCTTTGGCCATCAATATTCAAGGAGTTTGCCCTGAAGATTACTTAATATTATTTTTAAAGTGGAATTTTTATTGTATTAAATCTACATTAAGGAGCTTTGATAGCACAGTGGGTTATAGTTGGGCTGTTAACCACAAAGTAAGCAGTTTGAATATCCCAGCTATTCTGCTGAAGAAAGATGAAGTTTTCTACTCCCATAAAGCTGGAAAGCCTTGGGAAATCTCTACAGGGTCGGTGGGCATCAGAACCAATTTGAAGGCACTCAATCACCCCCACCACGAAGCCTACATTATAATGACGCTTCTGGATTTTAAACATTTTAAAATAAGGCATCATCTATCCAGGAATAGGAAAACAGATTTGAATAAAACCTTAATTTTCCTTTTTATTGTAGGAAACTTCTAGTAATGGAGAGGTAGTTATGTAACGAGGATTCTTGGTGGCTCATTTGTGAAATGCTCAACTGCTAATCAAGGGATTGGCAATCTGAATCCACCCCGCCCCAGTGACTCCAGAGAAAGACTTGGTGATCTGCTCCCAAGAAAACTGTTGTTGTTGTTAAGTGCTGTCTGACCTATAGCGACCCTGTATAGGGTTTCCAAGGAGTGACAGGTGAGCTTGAACCACTGACCCTGTGGTTCAAACTGACTTTGCAGTCTAGCACATTAACCCACAGCACCACACCTTAAAGATTCCAGCCTAGGAAGCTCTCTAGAGCATTTCCACGCCACTATCAGTTCTAATAAACTCTACAGCACACACCAACCATAATAAACATGTCAAAGTTATAAGAAACATCCCAAGTCTTGGAGAAATGACAAATCCAATGAAGCACAAGGTTGTCAAAGCCTTCATTTTGCTGGGACCAACCATCAAGACACATGGAAGCAGCAGTCAAGAAATTAAATGATGTATTGCATTAGGCAAATCTGCTGCACAAGACCTTTTTAAAGTGTTGAAGAGCAAAGATGTCAGCTTGAGGACTAAGGTGCACCTGGCCCAAGCCATGGTATTTTCAGTAACCTCATATGCATGCAAAAGCTGCACAGTGAATAAGGAAGACCGTAGAAGAATTGATGCTTTTGAGTTATGATGTTGGAGGAAAATCTTAAAAATACCATGGACTGCCAGAAGAACAAACTGATATGTGTTGGAAGAAGTGCAGCCAGAGTGCTCCTTGGAAGCCAAGATGGTCAACTTCGGACATATTGTCAGAAGTATGACCAGTCCCTGAAGAAGGATATCATGTTTGGTAAAGTGGAATGTGGGAAGAAAAAGAGGAAAACTCCTAACTAGATGGATTGGCACAGTGGCAGCAGACGTAGCAATGATTGTGAGGTTGGCCCAGGACTGGGCAGTATTTCATTCTGTTGTGCATAGGGTTGCTATGAGTTGGTACCTACATGATGACACCTAACATCAACAATAACAAACTTTTGTTGGACTCCTGGTGTGACATGGTAGGATTAGCATGGGACTGCACACAACAAAGTTTGCAGTTCAAACCCACCAGTGGTAAGCTATCACTCTGTCTCTAATAGATTGTTTTTTAAACCCTGGTTTTTGATAAGGTGCAATGACTCTGTTTTCTCATTGTTTTGTTTTAAGTACCTACTAAAATCTTTCCCTCAAGATTGCCTGGTTTTAACCTCTCTCGAAGGCAGAAGTGGAGTGTATTCCACATCCAAGGAAACTGTTTTCATGGCATAGCCTTTCACAACTTAAAAGAGGTTTGAGAGAGAAACCGTCTGCCTTCTGGAATCAGACTGCATGAAAATAATGGAGCCAAATGATGGTTTTTATCCACAAATGAAATCACGTCCTTTGCGCCAAGTACTTGGCATCTGAATATTTATTTGACATTCCTGATACCTCAGCAGTGACACGGAGATTGGATGGCACATTTGGCAGAAGGGAAGGATCATTTCTCTTTAGAATGCTCTATATTTGTTAATTAAATGATCATTGCCAGAAGCATCCTCTTTGTGAATATAAATTGCTTACACAGCAGAGATCTTGTATGTACATGGCATCTTGTCTTAAGAAGGATTTTCAAGAGTGTGAGGTGTCCATTTTGTATTGCCACTTGACATATTTAGGGATGTTTCACCCAGCACTGCCAGTTGTCTTAGTAATGGTACTGTATTCCGAATGTAGTCCTTATCCTATCTTGTAGAGGTCACATTGGTCTTCTTAACTGGGTACATCTTCACTGCAGAGTTCTGCACACCTGAGCTTTTTGACAATGGCCTATAACGACTACCCATATTTCTTTCAATTCCATAGGGTGATTCTAAATGACTGTGGAAAAAATCCAATATCTTCTCATTCCATGTTTTCAACAAACCTTTTGAAGCCCCCTGGAAGCACTGTGCATTAAATACTGGGGTGTTAACTTCAAGGTTATAAGTTCAAACCCATCAGGCTCTTGAGAGAGAGATGAGGTTTTTGTTTCTATAAAGATTTACCATCTCAAAAACCCTAAAGAGCTACTCTACTCTGACCTCTAGGATTGCTGTGACTTGGAATGAACTCAACAGCAGTGGATCTGATACATTGAAATTAGACTGTCATAGATTTTTATTTCCTGTTTAGCATGCTTCTCAAACTCAGTCTTCTATCTGGATAACAGATTGAGTCCCAATGGACAGGTTTCTCTCCGGAATATAAGCTCCATATGCCAGAGATTTCTGTCCATCTGATTTTCTATGTCCCACAATGCTTCACACAATACCTGGAACATAGTAGATTATCAATAAGTCATATTTTGATTCATTGAGACAGAATCAAAGGTACAGAAAATCAAGAGAGAAGAAACAGACATACTTTAAATGTTGTCTTTAGTTGTAATCTTTATAATAATGGACTAATTCCAAACTCTACACTACAAGTAATTTGGCACA
>NW_006408559.1:17436779-17438804 GCF_000296735.1 Chrysochloris asiatica
GGGCTCAAAGCTAGCAATGATTGTGAGGATGGTTGGAGGACCGGGCAGTGTGTCATTCTGTTGTGCATAGGAGGTGATTCTGTGGTACCTAACACCAACAACAACAACAATTTATGCTGAGAATGTTCTCATGTAGTCTCGCTTCTTATTTCCCATATTCCAATTCCATATCTCAATATCCTAGTCTCTTTTTCAGATGTACGATCAGGGTCATATTTTGTAGCATTCAGGGTAGTCAACATATGATTCCCCACAAATCTAATATTTGAAAGTTATGTATTTTGATGATTTTGCTGACTCTAATGATTGTCAATTTGTATATTTCTTGCTGTGGTTGCTTTTTATAATGGCAGCCAAGTGTCCTGTTTTAGAAAAAATAGATATTCATGGCTTCCAAATGATGAAGTCAAGTGTCTTAGTCAAGTAGGGTCAATGTTGTATTATTCTAGCTTGACTTAAGGAAAGGAATGAGTTGTATAATCAAAATCTTAAAATAAGTGTGCACTTCATAATATGAAGCAGTCCCGTGTGGTATCATTGGTTTATGCTCTCGTCTGTTAACCAAAAGATTGGTGGTTTGAGTTCACTGAGAGAAGTCTTGGAAGAAAGACGTGGGGATCTATTTCTGAAAGATCAGTGACTGAAAAGCTTATGGAGCACAGCTCTACTCGGACACACAGGAACTCACCATGAATGAGAATCGACGCTTATTAAACTTTTTGTTTTGCTTCATACAAAAGGACAACAAGTCGTATACGACTTATGCTCACAGTCCTTTTTGTGAACCCAAATTCCCTTTGTCACATTCCTAGTGAGGGTCTGGGGGCCATGAATGCTGGGGATGTTTTAGCTCCATAAGGAATGGCATAACTGAGAAATGGGGTGTTATTCTGATCTGGCTTCTCTGACCTTGTTGTTCCTACTTTTGTTCTAAGAATTGAGTGCAACCAAATCTCAGAGCACACAACTTCAGAAGTGTATGCCAACTGCTTGAAATGCTCTCCTCAATAATATGTCTTCCGCTTCATGCAGTGGCTGAGTCCCCAGGAGTCTGGGCTCCTGGCCAGCACGAATTTGGCTTTAATGAGCAGGTTAACATTGGCATCAGAGGACAGACAGTCACTGAACATATGTGCCCTCAGCAAAGTCTCTGCCTTGTAGGAATGTAGAGCCAAAATATGGAGAACTCACGATGCTCACAGAATAATGCAGCATACGATGAGTAAAAGCACCAGGATTGACTGAGATGCATGGATGGTCAGTTATGCGTATATCTCTCTATCTGTATCTACATTTAGGAGAAAGGGAAGAAGAAAAATGTTTGGTTTTTTCCCCTCCTTTCCCTTGGATGACAAGGGGGAGTAGGTAGATGTGAGCTTTCAACTCTAATCTGAATGAAAGATGTGAATATGTTTTCAGGGATAAAGCATATTTTATCTCACAGTACTCTGCCTTATCAGTTATACATTTAAACCCAAGAAAAATGAATCAACTTTCCACTTAAAATTCAGTATTCGCGGTAGAATCATAGATCTGATGATCAGTGGACTATTCTGCTTATTGTAAATCTTTCAGTGGTATTGATGTGCGCTGTTTCCGGTCACGGTAACCACATCCCCCACTTCCCATTTTTCTCTCTAGGAAAGAGATGTCTGGAGATTGATCTGATTCAATTACTTATGCTGAAGATGGGTGGACAGACTTTCTTCATTTCAAACATGGGACAGAGGTCCAATCCCACCAGTTGATGGAGCTGTACATTGTAGTTGTTGTTAAGTGCCGTCACGTTGATTGGTATGTTGTTGTTGTTAGGTGCTATTGAGTCAGTACCGACCCATAGTGACCTTATGCTTAGCAGAACGAAACACTGCCTGATCCTGGGCCAACCTCACTACAGTTGCCATGCTTGAGTCCATCGATGCTGCCACCTGGCCAATCCATCTCGTTGGGATCTTCTTTTTCTCTAACCCTCCACCTTACCAAACATGAGATCCTTCTCCAGAGATTGGTCCCTCTTGACAATGC
>NW_006408559.1:17439630-17445751 GCF_000296735.1 Chrysochloris asiatica
ACACAATCAAAAGCTTTTGCATAGTCAATAAAGCACAGGTATAGTTAATAAAGATTGGTATCATTACAAGAAAATAATTGTCTTCATTAAAGATCACTGTCTAAAAATAAAACTATATCTATTACATTAAACTATTTGTGGTAGGCATGATATAGGGAAGGGAAGAAGATATTTTAATGGGAGTTTAAGGAAAAGCTGGTATTTGTCAGCTAACTAGTAGACAGTAAATATTCTTCTTTTAGAGCCCATGGTATTGAACAAAAGGAGCCCTGGTGGTACAGCGGTTAAGTACTTGTCTGCTAGCCACTTCCTCCTATGTGTTGTCTCCTTAAGCTCACTGCTGCTCTGCTGGGGAAAGATAATGACAATGTATTTCCAAAAAGAATGTTGTTATTGTAAGTGCCATCAAGTTGGTTCCAACTCACAGAGAACCTGTGCCCAGCCCTGTGTCATTGTTACAGCCTCAGTGTCAAATCATCTTGTTGAGTGTCTTCCACTTCTCATTGACATTCCACTTTACCAAGCATGAGGTCCTTCCCCAGGGATGGGTTTCTCTTGATAAAATGTACAAAGAATGTCCGATGAATCTCGCCATCCTTACTCCTAAGCGTTCCGACCATGCTTCTTCCAAGACAGATTTGTTTGTGTTCCGGCAGTCCACGGTATATTCAATATTCTTCAACTCCACAATAATTCAAAGGCATCAGTTCTTCAGTTGTCCTTGTTTTCTGAAAATGAGGTCATTGAAAATGCCGTGGCTTAGGGCTGCCTTGGGAATTCTATAGGGCAGTATTCCTCTGGGCTCTAGAGTCTGATGGGGTAGCTAGGAGTCAGAAGTGAGTTATGGATAGTGAACAAAAAGAACTTCCAAGGGACCTTTGAGTTAGGTTGACATAGACAACCCTTGTAATTCTCACATTTACAGATATTTAGTGTATTTTCTTAGTTTTTGATGTGAATACAAGAAAGAGTGCCTTATATATTAAAAACAAAAAAAAACTTGATTTCATTTTTTGCTTTTATGTGCACAAAAGAAAAACTAAGCAATAAAAGACCAGGGCATGATTTGTGGCAAAACTATACTGAGATTAGTTCAGAGGCTTGCACACTTCTCGTGGGTGGGCATAATCGGAGACTCGGTAATAAAGCAGCCAATTCTTGCTTAGTGCTGCCACCATTCAAAGCTTTACATCATTTCCACACAACAACAAACTTCTGTTCTTATTCTTGTCCCCCCATTTGCACACATGGAGACACTGAGGCTTGTGTACCTGAGGATTAGTGAGCAGGGTGTGGAGAAAGCCTTCACTCTGGTCACATTATCATTTGTAATTCAGAGCTGATGATTCCTCCTTTCGGGCCATTCTCATTTATTCAGTTACGGGCTTATTATTATCATCAATCCTAAAGCATTACGTGCTCATTATTCTAAAGCCATTAGTGCTGCTGATAAGCATCAGCCTTCATTTTCCCTTTCCTTAATCAATCTGATGGTATAGAAGCCGCCTCCAGTAGCCTGATGACATTAAAATACATGACACGTGATTTCTCCTAGATTGACTGTCCAACACTGGTTGGACAGCAGAATCTACTCTGATCATGTCTCTTGCCACTTTATTATCATTGGAGTTCCCACAAGGCTTATTTTAACATGTTTTTTGGTTAAGTGTAAACAATCTAATGGAAACTGGAGGCCATTTATTCTTTTGCATCAAGCCTCGTATCTCACAGTTTTAAACAAATAATGTGGACGTTGATCCCATCATTTAGAGATTGTTCTTAATCAAATGATTCAACTTCGTCTTGTGAGCAACTTCTGAAGAGGCTGCTCTTAAATACCAGTTCCAGGACTAAGAGTGATGGTGGCTGACTGTTATTCTCCCACCTCTTAACCAAATGCCTTCCCGCTCCTTACAAATCAGTATTAGTCTTCGTTTTTAGGGCTTCCATTCCAAACTTCCACAAAGTGGGTGGCTTATCAGAACAGAAGTGTAATGTCTCACAACTCTAGATGCTGGCGTCCAATCCAGGCTGTGGGGAAGTTCTTGCTCTCAGAAATTCTAGAGGACAATCCCTCCTGATCTCTTGTAGCTTCTGGCAGCTGCAACAGTCCCTTGGCTTGTACCTGCATCTTCACATGGATAGCTTCCTCCTATGTGTTATCTTCTCTTTTACAATCAGAAGTTCGTGTTGTTGTTAAAGTCACTGAGTGGATTCTGACTCAGAGTGAGCCTGTACAGGGTTTCTGAGGAGCTGTCGATGGGTTTGAACTACCGACCTCATGATTTGCAGTCCAGTGCTTATCCTACATTGCCACACCGGAGTGGGTCAAGTGCAGCTAGAGCAGAGAATGGAGCAGGTTACCCAGAGTCCCCACCCTATGGGCCACTCTATTCTAGGACTAGAACCAGTGACTATTGACAGCTGCTAAATCTTAAAATCATCTTTTATTCCTTGCTAACAGAACCCCAATTTGATTGAGCACAGCAGTGTGCACACATATTACAAAGCAGACAAACCAGTGAACTTCACTGCATTCCTTACCTTCCTCGCAGCTAGGAGAGCCACACAATATGTTTCTATACAATAAGGCACAAGTGGAAGACGCAGGGAGTGAAGCTTGCAGGGAAATTTTGTTTTCTGTTTAAGGTGCAAATATGGCTGGCACAGTGCCTCTGTGCTTTCCTTGAACATCAATGATGCCTGGAGCTATGGTCATCAGTTTTGAAGATGAGGAACAAACCAAGTAACTGCAGAGAAGCCAGCCTCCACGTCCTTGAGCAACTGAACCCACCTGAGAAGGCTCTTCCGTCCAGACATCTACTATGAAAGAAATAAAGAAAGGAACCTCATCTTTGATGAAACTGTTGGTCCAGTTTTATCTTGCTCACTCTTGAACACATTGCTGATTGATCCAGTGACATGTGGGGTGAACAAAAGTTGTGTCTGCAAAGGAATGCACTTAAAATATTAAAGAAAGAAGATATTTTTGATTAAGGAGCATCCTAGAAAAGATAGGAAATGATGGAACTCAGCAAGGAGATAGTTTTATGAAGAGCACAGAGAGTTAAAAGGCCGATGGAATAGACATTCCTGGATCTCTGCTAAGGTCGTGTTACCCTTCTTGGCTTCAGACTCATCAGCTGAAAAATAGAAGGGTTGAGAATGAGTGACCTGCAGCGTTTCTTTGAGTCCCCGCCGTCTACAATGGTAGCAACAGCTCCATTCTTTCTCTGGGTCTGGGAGTGATGTGAATGCAGGGGTGTTGATTCCTGGATGCGAAGGTGAGGTATATGGCCTCGGTTTTCTCCATAAAATCAATGGAAGCAAAAGAGAAGGATTGCTGAGGGCCACTAAGGGTCAGGTCGAAGTTGTGCACCATAAATTATTCATGGCTTGGGCAGCAGCCTTCTGGTCTTCCTCCAAACGTGCTCCTCCCGGGGATCAGAAGCACAGGGTTGAACTACACAGAAGGTTCTCCGACAAACTTGGATGAAAAAAAAATCACAGCTCATGATGGAAGGGTATATAGACAACAAAAATGAGTAGGAATCTCAGAAATATCAATGACTATGTCTAAAGCAAAAAATTAAACAAACAAAAACCCCCCAAAACTCAAATGAGTTGACACTTGACAACAATGTCAAAAGTAAGTGAAGTTTTATAATTGTATGTTTGATTGTTCTATTGACTGCATCACAAAGAATGAGGAATTGGTAAGCAGCACAGTGCTTAATGGTATACATTTTATTATTTAACACGGATATATGCAGTGCTTACCAAATGTCTAGTGCTGTTGACAAAGAGAATGCTAAAGCAATCATTTCTAGTTTCACATCTCTTCTACCCACTGCTGTAGAAAAAAAAGAGATTTTCAAATTTAAAAAATTTAAATCCAACACCAGTAAAATGTAACTGAGTAGCAAGGCCTCATAAAACATATTAAGAGAGCAGTTATTTATTTTTAAGTGGCTCCTTTGTCCAAGTTTAGGTCCATTATACAGGAGCCGGGCATGATTGAAAACATGTATCCTCAGGAAACTTAGCAAGGTTTCCTGAGATTACATTAAACGTGTGGTGGACTGGCTGAAGAACAAACAACTCTCTTGGAAGAAATGTAGCCACAATCACCCTTAGAACTGAGGATGGTGAGACTTTGTCTCTCACTCATACTTTGGACATGGTTTCATGAAGGACCAGGCCCTGGAGAAGGACATCATGCAAGGTAAGATAGAAGGTCAGCAAAAAAGAGGAGGCCCCAATAAGATATATTGACACAATGACAACAACAATGGACTCAAACATAACACCAATTGTATGGATGGTGCAAGACGGAGTAGGTTGAAATTCTGTTGTTGCCTAGGGTGACTATGAGTTGGAATCAGCCCAACAGCACCTAATAACAATGACATTCCATTATATGAATACAGCACAATGTATTTATCCATTCCAGTACTGATGGAATTTGGGTTGTTTTAAGTTTTGCTTCATATGAATAAGGCTATTATGAATGTTCTACTCGGTTGCATATGTGAATGTGTTTCTGTAAAGAATATATCTGCAAAAGAAATGTCGAAATACTGGGTTATTAGGGGATTATCCTGATTCATAGTGACCCTATATAGGAGTGGCTGGTTGATTTGAACTGCCAACATTGCCGTTCAAATTGACCTTGCGGTACAGTGCTTCTCCATAGCTTTGTTGTTGTTGTTTAGATTCACACTGTGACCAGCAGTATCGGAGCTTCTTCGGCTCTGTGTTTGGTGCTTCTATTCAAAAACAGCTGTTTGGTGGAGTGTCTTGTAAACAGTAAGGAGCTCTAGCATAATGGTATGAGTCGGCTGCTAACCTCAAGGTCAGCAGTTCAAAACTACCAGTCATTCCACATGAGAAAGACAAGGCTTTCTGCTTCCATAAAGATTTACAGCCTAGGAAACCTCATATAGAATTGCTATGAGTCAGAACCGACACCAGCATCATTGTAAATAGAATTTGTAATTTTCATTGCACTCATGAAATAAGTAAATTGGGCATTTTAAAATAACTTTATTAGACATTTATCATCTTTGTGAATTTCCAGTTCAAAAACTTTGTCCATTTTGTAAAAAAATATAATTTGTTTTTATTTTACATAATAATTAGTGTACAGCTAGATAGATGATTCCTGGTGTGGGAAAAGCACAAAATTGCTAACCACAAGGTTGCACTTCAAACCCACCAGCCATTGCTTGCTTTGTGATGACTCTTCATGAATATTTATTTATTTTTCCTTATAGTTAGTATTTTTGGTTTGAAGAACACTCCCTGTCCTTTTCTCATGACAATATTCTTTTATTATCACTAAGATTATAGATTCTAGACATGGAAATTTTTGGTCATCAACAGTTATGTATAAACAAGAGCTAGAATTAAATATATTTATAGGCACTTTCTTTTGTTAGAATTTTCAAAGCATTTTGCTTTTGTTCTTAACCTGAATGGATGCTTAAGTTTACTGATGGATTTTTAGGTGTTGTGCTGCTTACCACAGGGTTGGCAGTTCAAATCTACCAGTTGTTCTTTGGGAAAAAAGATGAGGCTGTCTGCTCCTGAAAAGATGTACAGTCTTGGAAAGCCTATATAGGGTTACTATAAGTCCCAATGGCCACTCCTCTGTCAGTGTCTTGTACTGTAGTGGCTTGTGTGTTGCTGGAAACTCTGCCACTGGTATTGAAAATGCCAACAAGGCTTTCCATGGTGGATAGGCTTCAGCAGAGCTTCTAGACTAAGATATCCTAGGAAGAAGAGGTAGGCTATTTCTGAAAGTTTAGCTATGTAATAGCAGCCAAATACAGTCTGATAAAAGTGCCAGAAGATGAGCCCCTCAGGCTGGAAGGTAATCAAAATATAACTGTAAAAAAACTGCCACCTTAAAGCAGAGTTGATGGAGTAAAGCTTTCAGGATCTTCATTTGCTGTTGGGGCAAAATTAACATGAGAAGAAACAGCTGCAAACATCTATTAACAATCAGATGTGGAATGTACAAAGTATGGATCTAGAAAAATTTGGAAGTCATCAAAAATGAAATGGAATGCATAAAGATTGATATCTAAGGAATCAGTGAGTGAAATGGACTGGTATG
>NW_006408559.1:17445851-17447183 GCF_000296735.1 Chrysochloris asiatica
AATTTCCCTTTCTTGCTTTATAGCTCTGGGTAAGATTTCCAAAACAATAATGAATAGGAGTGGTGATAAAGGGCATCCTTCTCTGATTCCTGTTCGTAAAGGGAAAGTTTTCACTTTCTCTACATTGAGAGTGATGTTGGCTGTTGGTTTTGTATATATGCTCTAAATTATGTTGAGAAATTTCCCTTCAACTCCTACTTTGTTAAGTGTTTTATCAGGAATGGATGTTAGATTTTGTCAAATGCCTTTTCTGCATCAATCTATATGATCATGTGGTTCTTTTCTTTTTTTTTAATTTATATGGTTGATTACGTTGATCATTTTTCTAATGTTGAACCATCCTTGCATGCATGATGTGAATCACACTTGGTCATGATGTATTATTATTATTTTTTTGATGTGTTGCTGAATTCTGTTGGCTAGGATTTTGTTGAGAATTTTTGCATCTATGTTCATGAGGGATATTAGCATATAATTTTATTTCTTAGTGACGTCCTTCCCCGGTTTTGGTATGTGGGATATGCTTGCTTTATAGGATGTAATAGGGAGTTTTCTATCCTCTTCTCTATTCTGGAATAATTTGAGTAGAATTGATGACAGCTCTTCCCTGAATGTTTGGTAGAACTCACCAATGAAGCCATCTGGACCTGAAAATTTTTTTTTTTTTTTAATGACCAATTTCTTCCTTTGTTACAGGTCTGTTCAAGTTTTCTACTTCACTCAGTGTAAGTTTAGGTAGGTAGTGATTTTCTAAAAATATATCCATCTCCTCTAGATTTTCAAAGTTGTTGGAGTACAACTCTTCATAATATTCTGTTATTATCCTTTTTATTTCTATTGGTTCTGTTGTGACATCATGCATGTGGTTTATTGTGTATGTTATTTGTGTCATCTCCCTCTTTTCTTTTGTTAGGTTTGCCAATGGTTTGTCCATTTTATTAATTCTTTCAAAGAACTAGATTCTATAGTTTTTCTGTTTTCGATCTCATTTAGTTTTGCTCTAATCTTTACTATTTCCTTTCTTCTGTTGACTGTAGGTTTACATTGCTGGTCTGTTTCTAGTTGTTCGAGATGTGTTAATGTGTTGATTTTGGTTTTTCCTTCTTTTTGGATGTGTGCATTTATTGCAATAAATTGTCTTCTCAGTAATGCTTTTGCCATGTCACTAAGATTTTGGTATGTTGTGTTTCATTCTCATTTGTTTCTAGGAACTTTGTGAATTCATGTTTTATTTCTTATACTACCCAGTCACTTTTCAGCAGGGTGTTATTCAGTTTCCATGTATTTGACTTTATTTCTATGGTTGTCCTATTGTTGATTTCTAATTAGATA
>NW_006408559.1:17447283-17455900 GCF_000296735.1 Chrysochloris asiatica
CAATTGGGGTACAGACCATCTCTTGTTCACATGCAAGTTCACGATGAAGCAGAAGAAAATTAAAACAAGTCCCTGAGAGCCAAAATGTGAACTTGAGTACATCTCACCTGAATCAAGAGACTATCTCAAGAACCAATTGGATGCATTAGACAATAATGACTGAAGGCAAAGGAGTTGTGGGAGGGCTTGAAGAACACTATACATGAAGAAAGCAAAATGGATGTCAGAAGATACTCTGAAACTTGCTCTGGAATGTAGAAAAGCTAATGTGACTAGAAGATGATGAAATAAAAGAGCTGAACTGAAAATTTCAAAGGACAATTTGAGAAGATAAAGTATAATGAAATGTGCACAGATTTGGAGTTAAAAAAATCAAAAGGAATGAATATGCTCAGTATTTCTCAAGATGAAAAAATGGACAACAAATCTACGAGAGTCAAAATATGTCCTTGAGTATATCCCACCTGAATTTAGAGACCATCTCAAGAACAGATGTGATGCATTAGATATTAATGACTGAGAGCCAGAAGAGTTGTGGGATGACATTAAGAACATCTTACAGGAAGAAAGGTCAATAAAAAGAAAAGGAAGAAAGAAAAGACCGGAATGGACATCAGAGAAAACTCTGAAACTTGCTCTCCAGCGCAGAGATGATAAACTGAATGGAAGAAATGAGGGTGTAAAAGAGTTGAATGGAAAAAAATTTAAAGGCAGTTCTAGAAGAGAGAGGGAAGTATTATAATGAAATGTGCAAAGGCCTTCGAGTTAGAAAATCAAAAGGGAAGGACGTGCTTAGCATTTCTCAAGCTGAAAAAAAAGAAGAAAAAATTCAGTGTTGTATTATTGAATGGTTCTATGGGCAAAATATTGAATGATGCAGAAAGCATCAAAAGAAGATGGATTGTATACAGAGTCACAGTACCAAAATGGTCAATATTCAACCATTTCAAGAGGTAGCATATGATCGAGAACTGATGGTACTGAAGGAAGAAGTTGAAGCTTCGCTGAAGCCATTGGTGAAAAACAAGGCTCCAGGGATTGACAGAATTCAAACTGAAATCTTTCACTAAATGAATGCAGTACTGTAGGTGCTCATTTATATATGCCAAGAAATTTGGCCAACTGATTTGACGAGATCCATACTTGTGCATATTCCAAAGGTAGGTGACCCAACAGAATGTGTTAATCACTGAATATCATTAAAAGTTTGCTGAAGATAATTCAGAAACAAATGCAACATCTACAGAGAACTCCCAGAAATTCAAGCCAGTTGAAGAAGAGGATGTGGAATGAGGGATATGACTGCTGATGTCAGATGGATCTTCACTGAAAACAGAGAATACCAGAAAGATGTTTACTTGTGCTTTATTTACTGTGTGGATCATAACATCCTATGGATATCATTGTGAAGACTGGATATTCCAGATTACTTAATTGTGCTCATGAGGAACCTGAACTTAGACCAAGAGGCAAGCATTTGAACAAAACAAATGGAGACTGAATGGCTCAAATGAGCAAAGGTGTGCGATCATATTAATTCAATCTGTATGCTGAGCAAATAATCTGAGAAACTGGATTATATAAAGATTGTATCATCAGGATTGGATGAAGATTCATTAATAACATGCAATATGCATGTAATACAACCTTCCTTTCTGGAAGCAAAGAGGATTTAAAATACATTCTGATGAAGATCCAATAACTATTGCCTTCAGTATGGATTCTACCCCAATGTAAAGAAAACAAAAGTCCTCACAAGAGAGAAAAGATTGAAGTTGTCAAAGTCTTCATTTTGCTTGGATCCACAGTTAACAGCTCTGGAGAGAGCAGTCAAGAAGTCAGATGACATTTTGTGTTAGGCAAGTCTGCTGCAAAATACCTCTTCAATGTGTTACAGAGCAAAGATCTTACATTGAGAACCAAGGGTGCCTAACTCACACCATGATATTTTCTGTCATCTCATCTGCACACCTCTTGTGATGCTGTAGGGTAAGCACTGAACTGCTAACAGCAAGGGCAGTGGCTGAAACACACCAGCAGCTGCTCAAAAACCCTATATAGGATCGTTACGAGTTGGCATTGATTTGAGGCACTTTATAACAACCAGATCTGCACATAGAAGCCCTGGTGGTTCTATATGGTGATCCAGGATCACCACGAGTTGGAAATGACCCAAACACACACCACCATCTGCATGAGAAAGTTGGACAATAAATAAGAACACCTGTAGAAAAATCAATGCATTTGATTTATGGTGTTGGCAAAGAATATTTAAAGTACTATGGACTGCCAGTAGAACAAAAAAATCTGTTTTTGAATAAGTACAGCCAGAATCCTCCTCCTGTATTCTGTACTTGAGACATCATCTCTTGTATTTTGGACATGCTAACAGGAAGGACTCTCCTGGGGTCACACTGTAGGATCAACACTGGACTGTGAACTACAAGGTTTGCAGTTCAAATCCACCAGCTGCCCTTCAGAAACCCTATACAGGGTCACTGTGAGTGAGAACGGATTCAATGGCACTTAACATCCGGGAGGACTAACTCCTAGAGAAGGACGTGATGCTTGGTAAAGTGGAAAGCCAGCCAACAAAGGAGAAGATCTTCAACTAGATGGATTAACACAGTGCCAGCAATGATGGGCTTGAATATAACAACAATTGCGAGGATGGCCCACTATCAGGTACTCTTTCATTTTGTTGTGCAGGATTGATATGAGTTTGAACGAATTCTAAGGCACTTAACAACAACAAGTCTGAACTGACTCCAAGGCAACAGGGTGGCTTTTTTTTCTTTTAAGTTTTAAAAAAACTTAAAAAGATTTGTGCGATGATCAGTGGGGGTTGGAACTTTATTTTCATAATGAGGCAAATCCCATTGATTCTTTTGAATACTGAAACACCCTAATACTCCTGGAGTAAGCACTGTCTCAGACATGATGAATTGTATTTGTATTTCTAGAGTTGGTTTACCAGTAAGGTGTTTAGTATGCGTACCTGTCTCCTGCCAGTTTTGATGCCCAGATTATTCTGCGTCCTTAAAACAGTTGAAAGTATTCTCTCTATCCCTGGAAATATTTATCCTGGCTGTGAATGACCTCTTTTTCAGTTTTGATGCTTTTCTGCTACCCAATTGTGAATGGAGTCATGATCTAATAGGATACGCAAACCAAATGCTCCAGGTGAACATTCAGTGTAAAACACAATGAAGCCATTTTGTCCAAATGCTCATTTAAAGACTTATCAGATCTAGGATATATTATATCTATCTTCCATTTTTTAATATCACCAGGTGTCCTGGTATGGCACTGTAGATAAGTACTGGATTGCCTACTGCAAGGCCGGTGGTTCAAACCCACCAGCTGCAACTCTGTCGCCTTCTACAGGGTCACTATGAGTCAGAACGGACCTGAGGACATTTAACAACAACTATACAGGAGGAACTAAAACCGTAATCTTAATTATGTTTCTTCAGCAACTCAGAGAATTTTTTTTATTTTTTATTATGTTTTGAGGATTTGTGAGCTCACATATTTTAAATAGGCAATTGTATACCTTTAACTGTATCTTCTCTTCCTTGCCATAAATATCAGAGACAATAATTAAAGCCAGGCAGGTAACCGCAGTACGAAATAGATGGTGTGTCTCCCCAAAGTACAACTTGGAAGAAAAAAACCTCTGTGTAAAGCAACGGGAGCGTGCGCTGTGCTGATGTGCTCTGGGGCAGTTGCAGAGGGAGCGTGATGGGGATCGCAAATTTGTTTCTCTGGCAGGAAGGATATGCCTATTAACAGAAACCAGCTGTTCGGAAAAATGCTATGCCCAAAGTCGTCAAAGGATATCTTAATTTAGCTGCAGGCCACATTTATTACTGCAGAAAAAAAGAGCATCAGAGGCTATCAACGCCATTCAATTAATAACATTCTTGTGAATTTATGTAACACAAAGGAAATATTAAGAATAGTTCTTCTAAAGCAGATCCATCTCTGTGGTTTAACAAGGGCTTTCTCTCCGTGCACAATGTCTCCTGGCTTTCTAAACTTGCTGGTTTTCAGTCAGGTCTATGCATGCGGCAGCCCTATCAAGTTGGTAAAAAACCTTTGTGCTTTTTGCTGCAAAGTGACCCAGGGACCTGATGGGTCACTCAGAGTCTCTCCTGACCACCAATATTGAGAAAAGAACTGCTGTTTGGAGGCTTCCAGAAAACCCAGATCCATAGAGCCTACCCTGACACGTGGAGAGCCAGTCCATGATGCCACAGGGTTTTCAGTGGCTGAGAGAGTATAATTAGGTCATCAGGCCTTTTGTCCAAGGAACCTCCGGGTAAACTGGACCCTCCAACCTTCTGGTTAGCAGCCTTAACTGTCTGTACCACCCAGGGATTCCAGTTAGGATTAAGTGAGCATCAAATCCCTCTAGTCACATTATATGTGTTGTGCAAATACATGGTATTCTTTCCATCTGAGTAAAATGTTACTGAAGGTTTTAAGCATCTGGTTTAGGGTGGTCTTTTAGCCATAGCTGTAAAATGCCAAAGGCGGGGGTGGGGGGTCTTACTGGAATAGGTTAAGTATGTCCAGGAAACATGGGTCTTGTTTGAAGCTCTGGAACATCTTGGCTTAGGCAGTGATCTCTTTGTACTATGGGTTAGCATCTACTAATACACAAATACTTTCCATGGAGACTCTAGTGGTGACCAGAAGCAGTGGTCGGCACTGTTTACACACATTTAATAACACAGTTTCCTTTTACAATGCAGTCGATACAAAGCAATCATTGCTTACAAATCCATGTGATAAGTGTTATGGATATTCTCAGGACATTATAGGAGGACACTCGCAGTCTGTATCTTGGGCAGAGTACCCATGTGATAAATACTGTAGGTATATTCCAACTACCACAGCTGTACTCATGCCATATGTATCGTGGTATACACAAAGTATTATAGGAGTACCCGTGTGATACATACTAGGGATATTCTCAGAGTATTATAGATATACACAGTGTGTACCCTGGTATACTCAGAGTATTACAGGAGTACCTGTGTGATACATTCTAGGGATATGCTGAGAGTATTGTAGATATACACAGTGTCTATCTTGATATACACAGAGTATTATAGGAGTACCCATGTGATACATACTACGGATATACTCATAGTATTATAGGAGAACACACGTAGTGTCTATCTCGGTATACACAGAGTATTACAGAAGTAACTACCAGCTATTCTGCAAGAAAAAATGAGGCTTTCTGCTCCTGTAAAGATTTACAGCCTCGGTAACCCTATAAGGGGTCACTATGAGTTGGAACCAACTCCATGGCAAACCACCACCACCATTCAGCTCCACCAGGGCATGAAGAGATTTTCCTGTTTTCTCTGCTTATTCTTGGAGGAATGCTTCCCCTGTGGAAGGCAGTCATTGTAAGTCCCTCCATGGATGTAGGGAAATACAACTCAGAAATATGGATCATTCTCTAAACCAGAATCAACTTTAATTAAAAGGAAACCAGGAAACAATTTCCTTGAGAAAGAAAATACTGTGAATTCAGTTTTATCCTTATAAATCCCTTCCATGTGCTAATAAGAAAGCAGAATCAACACCTCATAAACTCAGCAAGAAAGATGTGGTTGGATAACCATCCATCTCTGAAGTCAACTTCTCAAACTTAAGCTTGACTGTGACCTACCTTTGACTGGGGCAGGCCTTCTCAGCTGTGTTTACCTGCAGTCCTTGTCACTGACTCAGCTGAAATGTAGCACCTTCACATAACCTTCAGTGCTAGTGTTGTGCATTTGTCAACTTCACATTGATAATTGAGGTAAGTTCTGAAACATGACAGTGGTGGAGAAGGTCATAATTGTTTACAATCTGCGCTTAGGGTAAAACAAACAAACAAAACATAGACAACATTCACTTTCAATACTTCAATGGATTTATTGTCTTTGAATTCTTTCTCTTCAACAAAGCCAAACTTTTTATTTTGAATGCATATTAAATGTTTGTAAAACATCCATTATTTGGAACAGCCCAGTTTCCAGTCTCCATGATGCAGCTGTTTAGAATACACTTGAAATGTGTCCGACAATTTCAAGTCCAGTCAGAACATAATATTTATTCATGAGTTAACATGTATCTCTAGCTCCAAGAGCATTTCACTTGGTAAAAATGTGTTAACTGTTGTTCCTTCCAAAACCCACTTGTTCCCATGTCTGAGCCAGTGAGGACCATTCACATCTGATCTTAGATTTGGGCCCAATATCATCAGGTGGATATGGCTGAGTGTTTTGTTGGTATATGGCCCTCTTGATACTTCTGAAATTAGACTACATACATTGGTAAAATTTTAAACAATATGATAGTAATGGTGGTAATATTAACATTAAACAAAAATGAACCAGTAAAACACAATGACGGAGCCACATGCTGTGGAGATATCATTAGGGGCCCAGCTGGGACTGTTCTACCACTAGTACTGTTTGAGAGTTTCAAACACCATCTGAAGAAATAATATCTGTTGGGTAGATTTGATTTTTCTATAAGGTCATATGTGTGTGAAATCTGGACAGTGAATAAGGAAAACTGATGAGGAATTTGTGCCTTGGAATAGTGGGGCATGGACTCGCAAAAGAACAAACAAGTCTATCTTGGAAAATGTACAGTCAGAAGCGAGATGACAAGACTTTTTCTCATGTACTTTGGGCATGTTGTCAGGAGGGACCAGTCCCTGGAAATGGAGGTCATGCTCGGTGAAGTAGAGGGTCAGTAGAAAAGTGGGGAGTTTTCAATGAGATGGATTGACTGCAACAATGAACTCAAACATAGCAAGGGTTATGAGGCTGGCCCAGGACCATGCAGTGTTTCATTTTGTTGGAGCCAGCTCAATGGCACATAACAGCAACACCAACAGCAAAGCTAGAAGGCACATCTGCTTTGTTGACTGTTGTATCTCCAGGAAAAAGTCTGGCCCAGATCTGTGCTCAATCGTTAATATTTGTTTATTTATGTACTGAATGAATGCTATTATCCCTCTTCACAGAGAAAGAGATGGCATATCTGAGAGATTCCATAATGTACCCACAGTCCCATACTTTGTAAGTGTTGGATTTCATATTTAAAAACTAAGGCTGAGGACCCCTATATTCCATAGGTTTCCTGAACTAATATGGAAGAGCAATTCTGAGACAGGTCATGATTGTATCAACTCACTAAGGGTTTGCCACATAGAGGCACCCAAAGCTGATCTTAAACATGCAAGTCTGAGGTCTTGAGTAGCCAATGCCTCAGATGCCTTTCCCTATTTACCCTGTATACAGAGGGGATAGGATTGATTTTGGATGTGAAGATTCCTTTCCTCTCAATTGGTATTTTGAGCTACAACATCCATAGGAGAAAGATGAGGCTTTCTACTCCCGTAAAGATTTACACCCTCGGAAACCATATACAGGGTCACTATGGGTCGGAACCGACTCGACGGCACTTAACAACAACAACAACAACATCCATAAGTATAGGTTAAGTTCATCAAATTGAGGTAATTTACTCTAATTTTCTTTATAAAAAATTGTTGGTTTTTTTTCTTATCTTCCTCTAGTTGAGTTCTGATTATTAAACTATTGAGGCTAGGTCAAATGGGTGCTATCTGCAAGTTTGGGTGTTCTTGTGCATCTCCCCTCACTTCATATCCCCTGGATGCTTCACTGTCAGCTCTAGCCCTCTGTGGCTATGTCCTTGTCCATGGGCTCAGGAATCCCCAGGTCTCACCATGCTTCGGACCAGCCAGCCCTTCACTTTTCCTGAGCTTCAGGCCAATGGGAGTCTATGGAGCATGGTTGAACTCAACCCACTTCTTCATTGCTGCCTTTCCCCCTCTTCCACTCACCAGTAGACCACTGTGGTTACTAGCAAGCTTACATGCCTGCTCTTGTGTTCCCTTTGAGTTTCAGTCTTGGAGGGGGGTTTTGTCCTGAAGGGACTTGATTGCTTGCCTTGATGGCTCCCCAGCGAACAACTTGCTTGTTCTTGTAGTAGCCAGTCATACTGACATTTTCCCCAACATTCCTTTCTATACCACTCAAGTGTCCATCCATTTTACAATAGTAGGTAAGAGAAACCAATTACATACATTAGTCAAGCATCTTAACATTATTTCCCTTCTTCAGTCTAAGTTTTGATCCCTGTACACAGAGCCCTGTTGTTCCATGTTTGAGCATACATCACTATTTACCTCTGTCCCATTTCACCCATGCTAACCTGTCTCAGGGTTCCCCTATCTTCCTTGTTTTTCCAACATCCAGGCTATGATGTGTCTACCCACTACTCTGTACTCTATCATCCCCCTCCCTCCACCCTTCAATTCCCCATCCCACTCACATCAGTAACCAACAAACAATCCTCCCCCACCCCCCAGTTTTAGTATGGTTATCTTTTCTTAAACTTTTACAATAATGGTCTAATGCAGTATTTGTCCTTTTGTGATTGACTCATTTCACTCAACATGATATCCTCAAGGTTCACCCATTTTATGTGGTAACTTGCAGCTTCCTTGTTACTCGTCAAGGTAGCATAATATTCCATTGTGTGTATGAACCAAAGTTTTTTGCTTTTTTTTAAA
>NW_006408559.1:17456000-17456512 GCF_000296735.1 Chrysochloris asiatica
TTAATCTGTTCATTGGCCCCCCACTGTTTGTGCACCTCCATTCTGGTGACTAGAGAGGGTGCCTGAGCGAGTGGACACCCCCCCACCCCTACCCCTCAATGAAAAAATAGGGACAAACGTGAGGGCTCTAATTAAGGGAATACACAGATTACCAAACATTTTGAAAACGACACAAACAAAAGGAGACAAAATAGATGAGTGAGACATACTAAAAATTAAAAACTTATGTGCATCAAAAGAGTTCACCAAAAGAGTGAAAAGGGAACCCACAGAATGGTAAAAAAATATTTGGCAATAACACATCAGACACATCAGACAAGGGACTCATTTCTAAAATACATAGGAAACTACAATACCTCTACAACAAAAAGACAAATAACCCAATTAAAAAATGGGCACAGGAAATGAACAGATACTTCACCAAGGAGGAGATCCAGGCAGCCAACAAACATATGAAGAAATGGTCATGATCACTAGCCATCAGAGAGAGATGCAAATCAAAACAACAATGA
>NW_006408559.1:17456612-17459428 GCF_000296735.1 Chrysochloris asiatica
ATATTGTACAACATGTATCTTAGAATTTCTTTAGATATTTTTTATCCTTTTTTTCTGTTTGCTTTTCTATCTTAGCAGTATTGAAAGATTTGTTTTCCAGATCATAAGTTCTGGCTTCCATCTCTTCAGTTCTTCTCCTTTATCCTTTCAATGTATTGTCGATTTCTGATATTTTATTATTGATCATTTTGACCTCTTTTTTCAGGTTTTGAATTGTTTCCAATGCTGTATCTATCTTATTTGATTGTTTCTGTAGTGCTTTCCAGACTTCTTCCTTGTTTTTCTGAACATCTCTGTGAATCATTTGGATGCATATCATTATCATTCTCCTGAATTCAATCACAGGCATTTCCAAAGCCTACCCTCCTTCTGGAGTCCTGGTGTGGTGCTGTGGGTTAATACGCCAGCTTGACAAGCCTTCAGTTTGAACTATAAGGTTGGTGGTCCAAGCTCACCAGCTGCTCCTCGGAAACCCTATACAGGGCCACTATGGGTCAAAAGTGACTTGACGGCACTTCACAGCAACAAAAACCCTCCTTCTAATATGTTGTCTAGAGCTATCTCCTGCTCATCTGTCCCAGTCATTCTGTCTTATTTCTGGACATGTGTTGATATGGTCATCTGTTTCTTGGTTATCTTCAATAATTAGCTGGGATCTCAATAATTAGATGAATGTATGTTGATGTTTTATTATGCTTTCTGATTGTCTCCAGATAGATGTGATCAGGAGATGGACTTCCCTTTTCAGTCTTCTAATTACTCAACTCAGAGTAACTGTAGCAAGTGCTGGCTGCCTACCTGGTGTTTAGTAGCTGGTATTGGCTCTTGCCTGTATGGTGGAATTGTATAGAGTGTGATTGTAGCTTGACTATATGACTGCAATTGTTGTCTCTTTTTGGGTAATGTAGGGAGAGAAAGAGCCCCATAAAGGTAAAGAGGGGACCAGAAAAAAACAAAACAGCAACAGCAAAAAAATCCCCAGCTTAGATACTGTAGTCTAATTACAGCAAAGTGAAAAACAAAAAAAATTAAAATTCTGTAGCAAAATATGAGTATGACTTTAACGTCACTCTCTCAGCTTCTTGCCTTCAAGGCTGCCTGAGAAATTTCAAGATGTCACTGTTGGTCCTTATGACATCACTCAGGATTTAATTTTCAGTCTATTTCCTTTTTAGTCTGTGTCTCTCCTGCTCTACAACCCCCATTCAGATCTTTTTCCTAATTATAAACACTAGTTCAGGGCTGGCTGTGCCTATTTTGCTCTCCATTTGGTCTTAAGTGGGGCCTTTCCCTTTAAATTCTGCTAAACAGATCTGTGCGTATGCATAGTAGAACCTTATGGGGGTGGGGGATGTCCACTCAGTCAGGCACCCCCTCTAGGCACTAGAATGGAGGTGTGCTGACAGTGAGAGTCCAATGAACAGAGACAAAAAAATGAAAAAACGTCCATACCTTTATCTCCAAGAATGGGTCACGCATCCATGCAGCTCTGATTCTTCCCCTGCTCCATCTCACCCAAGATGGCTGCTCCAAGAGTCACTGAGGCCAGCCAATCAGAAAAAAACATCAATTTTCTTGCTTCTGTTACAAATTCCACTGGCTGAAAGCCTCAAAACTTTCTAAATATTCCTTTATATATACTTCAGAGTTCTGGGTCCATTCCCTGAACCTGCTCCATCTGGTATCCTGTGTTACTGCTGCTGGAGTTTTGAACCATGCGTCTCCGTAATCCATCATTAAGGCCCTCCTTCCAAGTATTGTTTTAATTAGAATATTGTTGTTGTTAGTGCCGTGAAGCCAGTTCTCACTTACAGTGAACCTGTGTGGGATTTCAGAGGAGTGGCTGGTGAATGTTAAAAATCCAGTGTTTATCCTAATGCGCCACACCTGAACTCCAATTAGAATCTTTGTATTGTTAAGGGCCCTCAAGTTGCTTCCAACTTACAGAGATCCTGTATAGGATTTCTGAGGAGCACCTAGTGGGCTTGAACTGCTGAATTTATGGTTACCTGTCCAGTGCTTATTCTACAAAATGACACCAATTTCAACCACAGAACAAATATAGCTTTTTGATGTTCCAAGCAGAAATGGAACCAAGTAATTAAGCTAAAAAGGGAAGAAACCGAAGATAGCAATTGAGTTTAATGGAAGAACTAGCTAACACATCATTTGTCTTATTTCCCATCTGTTGGCACTGGATAAGTTCAGTGAATAGGGATATTGGTTGTCATTGTTTTGAAGGTCTCTTTTTGAAACAACAGTTTTGTTGTTTACAAGGACAATGGTGGTTCAGTGGTAAAAGTCTCACCTTCCATGTGGGAGACCCAGGTGGAAGTCCTGGCTTACATGTTGTGATGCTGAGTTGGTTTCACCAGAACTTCCAGGCTAAGACAGAGAGGAAGAAAAGTCTGGTGAACTACTTCCATAAACCAGTCAATGAAAACCTTATGGGTCATAGTGAACTGATCCCCAGCCAATCTTGTGGATGGCACAGGACCAGTCCACCATTGGTCCATTGTGCATGGGTTGCTATGAGTTAGGAGCCAACATGTTGGTGCTTACCAACAACATTATGTCATCTGGATCCTGTGTTATGATTTGGATCTCAGTTCTCTGTGTCTGTGGAGATATTGTCTTATGATCTTAATTGCCAATCAGCCTATCAATAGTCACTGCCATCTCCTGGTAATTGCTGAAATTGTAGGAACAGGGCTAGCAGGTAGTAATCAGCATTGTAGGCTTTTCTGGTGGTGTGATGGTGGTGGTGTGGTGGTGTGGTGTGGTGTGGTGATGTGGTGGTGTGGTGGTGGTGGTGG
>NW_006408559.1:17460270-17465871 GCF_000296735.1 Chrysochloris asiatica
GGTGGTGTGGTGGTGTGGTGGTGGAGTGGTGGTGGTGGTGTGCCGTAGAGTCAGTTCTGACTCATAGCAATCCTGCATAGGCTTTCTGAGACTATAAATCTTTGTTGTTGTTGTTGTTGTTGTTGAGTGCCATCGAGTCGGGTCCGACCCATAGCGACCCTGTACAGGGTTTCCAGGAGCAGAAAGCCTCATCTTTCTCCTGGAGAATGGCTGGTAGTTTTGAACTGATTATCTAGAGAAGCAAATTTTAATTTTTTAAACTTTTTATTGTGACTTAGGTGAACGTTTACAAAACAAATAAATTCAACAATTCATGCACATTTTGTTGGTGACATTGATTGCAGTTCCTGCCATGTAACAGCACTCTTCCTACTTCCTCCCTGTTTGCTATTTCCAATGGTCTTTCTTTCCTGTCCCTTCCTTGGGCAAATGTTGCCTTTTTCATCTCATAGCATCGATGGCTCAAAGAGTGTGTAGTTCTCATGTGTTATTGTTCCCTTATAGGTCTGTCTATGGTTTGGCTGGAAATTGAGCCATCAGGATAAGTTCAGTTCCAGGCTTGAAGGGAGACTAAGGGCCATCATCTCAGGGATTCCCCCTGCCCTTGTCAGACCATAAGTCTAGTCATTTTTATTATTTTGACTTTTGCTCCACATTTATCTCCCACTCTCCACAGGGCCTTACATTAGGGATCCTTTCAGAGTGGCCAGCAGTGGTAGCTGGGCACCATCTAGTTCTTCTGGTTTCAGAGTCATGGAGACTAGGGTTTGATGGTCCATTACTCATTTGGACTAACTGAGAAACACATTTATTAAGTCACTGACAATAACAGAGTTCTACATTGAGATGCCTGTAACTACAGTAATTCTACATTCAGTACAAAGAAAATCTAGGGTCTCAGTGGATTCTCTTTCTTTTACAAAACAGGCCTATGGAAATTTATGCTTAGAGAATCAGGATCATCTTGCTGTGTTCAATTATTCAAGTTATGGATGAAATGAGACATCACAAATATTTGACACTAATATTCAATTTTTATTTTTGTACCCAAACTAAGCTTTCTTAGTAAGCTATAAGCTTTTAGGGATTTCTGCCTGTTTGTCTTTAGAAAAAATCTAAATCTAATATTCATTTTGCCCTCTTTGCTCAGTGTCTAGTAATTCTACATAAGAACAGAACATTGAACATTTTTTTCCAGCTTTGTGACATTCACTACCTTTTATGATTTTGTCAATTCAAACTTTTAAAGCCTATAAATTTACATTTCACATTTGCACATCAAAGAGCCCATTTCTCCATCCTGTGCCATAGGATGGTTAGAATAACCACAGGAAATTATCGCTGAGTGCTGGCTTTAGAACAAGGGAAATACCTCCCCTCAAGAACACCCCGAGATAGCTTCAGACACTTGAGTCATTAAGTGGTTATTTTTTGCTTCTATGAGCATTAATCCTTGATTTTAGTCTGGAAAATATTTTGGGACAAATGATAATTGGTACTATTTTGTCCTGTATGTTGTATACATATAGTCCCCTAATAGCACAGTAGGACAAGCATTGGATTGATAACCACAGGTCAGCAGTTCAAACCTACCAGCCACTCCTCAGGATAAAGATGAGGCTCTCTGCTCACATCAAGGTTTTCAGCATCAGGAGTCCTATCTAGGCCCGCTATAGGTCAGAGTTGACTTGATACAGGCTTGCACTTGACAGCAGCGTGTTTGGGTTATTTTGGGGGCACTGTGTACATTTGTGAGTTGTATACTACACTATATACTACACACTCTCGGTCTTGAGTTTTGCCTTTACTCATCTCCATGAATATCCTCCTTCACAGAACCACACTGACACTTTTGTGCTACAGGGCTCCTTACAGAGGAGTATGAACAAGCTGCCTTCTTCTCCAGGGGGAATCAAACAACTCTAGGTGGAGAGGCATGTGGGACCAAGATAAATCTAAAAATGTAGGTTCGGAGGAGGGGGTCACTTGGAGAAGGGAAAAGCTTTCTGTTCAGAAGAAACTGGAAACCAAAAGAGAAGGCTTCTGAAATAGCCAGGGGAGTTAAGTCAGTTCAGCTGGGACTGAGGGAAACAGCAAAGAGGATGTCGGGCAGGCCCTCTGAAGGCAGCAATCAAGCTGGAGAGTGCTGGGCCATTTAGACTTAATGACTTGAATACTCACATCTTCCTGGGCTCTGACTCCCCCAGGTCATCTCTCTGTCACCTTTGTTCCCATCATGCTGATATTCCAATATTGTGCTCCCCTCTGTAATTCTTGGTATGCCTAGAAGAAGCTCTTACTTATTACACAAGATGGCCATAAGGTGACTGCTGTTTTCATTTTTTATTTTTGGGAGAGAACAGATGATAGTAATATTTTAAATTTAGTCAACTTTTAATTTTTTCAAGTAGCTTTCTATCTGTTAGTCATTAGCACATTTGAATCTTACAACAACCCTTACAACAACCGAGGGGGGTGATGTTGGGCAGATATTAAGACTGCCCTTGGATAAATAAGGAGAAAGCAGTGGAGAGTAATAGTAGAAAAGGAAGAGAAAGGAGTAAAAAATGCAGCTGGTAGCAAATTAATTTAGCTGTTTAAATAGCTAAATAGATATTATTGTGTTGGAAGAAGTGTAACCCGAGTGCTCCTTAGAGGCCGGGATGATCAAACTTCATCTCTCATACTTTGGACATATTGTCAGGAAGGACCATTCTCTGGGGAAGGATATCATGTTTGGTAAGGTGAAAGGTCAGAGAAAAAGAGAAAGACCCCAGTGAGATGGATTGGCAAAGTAGCAGCATCAATGGGCTCAAGCATGGCAACAGTAGTGAGGTTGGCCCGGGATTAGGCAGTGTTTCGTTCTGCTGTGCATAAGGACACTATGAGTTGGTACTGACTCGATGGCACCTAACAACAACAACAATTCAAAATTAAATTTTTAACAATATGAAAAAAGGGATGTTTGCATAGACATTTGGTATGTGAGTGGACCTATTCAAATTCCTGGGGAATTTCTGCTCATTGATTTTCTTTCTGCCTTTGAGCTGTGTTCTTTTATGTATGTTATTTATCTTACATTCTCAACCAATTCTTCAGAACTCCTGGTGGTACTATGGGCTTTGGGGATGCTTTGAGGTCCAGTTTTACAGTGATTACAAAGATAGAAGCTATTGCACCGATGAATTAGTAACTTCAGTATAACACAGCCCACCCAAAGTTAATGCATAAGGACGTCAAGGCAGCATGTTTGAGTGTGCTGTCCCATCTGTAAGATGGGACAGTCTCTAACAGATCTTTTGGGGAGTCATTCAGAATTATTTGTCTGTAAAATCAGATTCAGGACTATAGGATCCCTACTATTTTATTTTGGTGTATAATGCTAAAATAGTTCTCAGAATTGGCATATTTGTAGAGGCAGCATTGTTGTTGCTAAGTGCTGTTGAGTTGGTTCCCACTCCTAGAAACCCTGTATGGAGTTTCTGAGGAGCATCTGATGGGCCTCACTGCCACCCTTGCATTTAGCCCTCCAATGGAGTCATAGAAATCGAGTATCCTTTAAAAATAGAAGTGAACTTAATAATGGAGTGTTAAATAAACTCTAGATGCTCACTTTTTAGTAGAAATAATTGAAGACTTTAGTCAGCACGGGCAGTAGGGTGGCTCTCTGTAGGATAAACACTGGACTGTAAACCACAAGGTCAGTGATTAGAGCTCCCCAGTCACTCCACTGGAGAAAGATGAGACTTTATGCTCTCACAAAAACTGGCGGCCTGAGAAACCTTATACAAGGGAGCTATGAGTTGGAACGGGCTCAACAACACCAACAAATTTAGTCAGCATACATGAACTGTGTTGTTAGCTCCTGTTGAATCAGTTACAACTCATACTGACCCTTTATCAAACATGGTGTTCTTCTCTAGGGACTGATCCCTCCTGATAATATACCTAAACTACATAAGGTAAACTTTTGCCATCTTGGCTTCCAAGGATTGTTCTAGCTGTACTTCTTCCAAGACAGATTTGTTTGTTTTTCTGGCAGTTAGTGGTGTGGCACTGTGGATTAATGCACTGGACTGCAAAGTCAGTTTGAACTGCAAGGTCGGTGGGTCAAGCTCAACAGTTGTTTTTGCTAAGTGCTGTCCAGTCAGTTCGGGTTCCTAGAGACTCTGTATAGGTTTCTGAGGAGCAGCTGGCGAGCTTGAACACTGGTATATTGCAGTTCAAACCAACCTTGCTGTCCAGCGCATAGCCCGTAGTGCCACCCTATACAGGGTCTCCAACTTGACAGCACTTAACAACAACAACAACGGTACATTCAATATCATAATACCATAAGTTTATTATTATTAATACCAATTATTAATACCATAAGTCAACTGCATCAGTACTTTTTTGATCTTCCTAATTTATTATCCAACTTTCACATGCATATGAGGCAGTTGAAAATATCATAGCTTGGGACAGGCAAAGCTCAGGCCTCAAAATCCCATATTTTCTTCTGAACAATTTCAAGAAGAGTCTTTTATCCCAGATTTACCCAGTGCAATATGTGGTAGGATTTCTTGACAGCTGCTTCCATGAGTGTTGATTGTGGATCCAAGTTAAATGAGATTCTTGACAACTTCAATCTTTTCACTGTTTATCGTGGTGTTACATATTGGTCCAACTGTGAAGATTTATGTGATTTTTTTAAATGTTGAGGTATATTCCATTCTGAAGGCTGTAATTGCTGATCTTCATCGGTAAGTGCTTCAAGTCCTTTTCACTTTCATCAGGCAACATTGTGTCATATCCATATCCCAGGTTATACACAAGACTTCCAACGATCCAGATGTCAAGTTCTTCTTCACACAGTCCTGCTTCTTGGATTACTTGTTCAGCATACAGATAGAATAAGGATGGTGAAAGCATACAGTCCTGACATATACCTTTCCTGATTTTAAACCACATAGTATTCCCTTGTTCTGTTTGAAAAACGACCTCTTGGTCTATGTACAGCTTCTGTGTGAGCACAAATATAAATGTTCTGGAATTCCCATTATTCGAAATGTTATCCATAATTTTTAGAGTGCAAATAATTAAGCACCTTTTCATAGCCAATAAACCACAAATACACTTCTTTCTGGCCCTCTAGTTTCATCCGAGATACATCTGACATCAACACCGATTCCCTTCATTCCATGCCATCTTCTGAAGCTGACTTGAATTTCTGGCAGTTGCCTGTTAACATAGTGCTGCAACCATTTTTTAATTCTCTTTGGCAAAATGTTACTTGTATATGATATTAATTAGATTATTTTATAATTTCAGCATTCTATTGGATTGCTTTTCTTTGGAATGGACACAAATATGGATAGCTTCCAGTTGTTTGGGCAAGTAGCTGTCATCCAAATTTTTTGGCATAAACAATTGAGTACTTCAACTGTGGCATTCATTTGTTGAAATATTTCAGTTGGTATTCTGTCACTTTCTGGAGCTTTGCTTTTCACTAATACCTTCAGGGCAGCTTGATGTGCAATACTGTTAGTTTTTGATAACATGTTACCTACTGAAATGGTTGAACATGACTAATTCTTATTGGTACAGTGACTCTGTGAA
>NW_006408559.1:17466136-17467585 GCF_000296735.1 Chrysochloris asiatica
ACTTTGCAGTCTGGTGCATTGACCCATAGTGCCACACTAGGACCCCAATCTATCCTACAGTGCCAGGCTAAAATTGCAAATTGAGACTTACAATTCTGCTTCAGGTCTTTCAGCTTGAGAAATGCCAAGCATGTTCTTTCCTTTTGGTTTTCAACTCCAAGTCTGCACTTTTTATTAAAATACATTCCTTTATCTTCTTATGCTGCCTTTTGAAATCTTTTGCTCAAATCTTTTACTTAATAATTTCTTGATTTTGCTTTACTTATTTTACATTCAAGAGTAAGTTTTAGAGTCTCATATGCCATCCTTTTTTTCTCTCTCTCTTTCTTTCTTTCTGATCTTTGTAATAAGCTTTTGGTTATGATGTCTTTAAGTCATCCTAGAAGCTGTCTGGCCTTCAGTCATTAATTTCAGTGTGTCAAATCCATTCTTGAGATGGTCTCTAAATTCAGGTGGGATACACTCAAAGTTGTCCTTGGACTCTCGTGGGCTTGTTTTGATTTTCCCCTGCTTCAACATCAATTCGCATATGTACAATTGATGTTCTATACTGTAGGCAGCCCCTGACTTTATTTTGGGTGATGCTATTGAGCTTCTCCATTATATCTTTTGACAGATGTCACTTTGATTCCATCTGGCAAGGTCCACATGTACAGTTACTGTTCATAATGTTGAAAAATGTGTAGAGTCACTATTTATGTTTTTGAAAAGAGAAATTTGCAAAGAATAAGCCATTGGTCTTGCAAAAGTCATTTCTATCACCAAGGCCATGTTTTCCAACTACCAATCCTTCCTTTTTGTTCCCAACTTTTGCATTGGAACCACTAGTAACTATCAATATTTCTTGATTGCATGTTTAATCAATTTCAGCCCACAGATGTTGGCAGTAACCTTCAATTTATTCATCTTTAGCTTTAGTGGTTGATGGACAAATACAAATAATAGTCAGACTATCTGGATTACTTTGTAGTTGTACGGATATTTTCCTATCACTGACAATATTTGACTTCAGAATAGATCTTGAAATGTTCTTTTTGATGATGAGTGCCATTTATGTTGAAAAAAGATATTGGCAATGAATTTATCATTGTTCTTTCAAAATTCATCTCCAGCACAATTTCTATTACTAAGTTCATGTTTTTCAACTATTGATCCTTCCTCTTTGTTTCCAACTTTAACATTCCAATCCCAATTATAAATGCACCTTGATTTCATGGTTGATCAATATCAGAGTGAAGAAGTTATTGTTAATGTTGTTGTTACATGCCATCAAGTCGCTTCCAACCCATAATGACTCTATTCACAACAGAACAAAACACTGCCTGCTTCCACACCATCCTCAGGAATTTTGTTATGTTTTTGATCATTGTTGCTTCTACACTTGCTGCACTTCTTCCAAGACAGATTTGCTTTACTTCTGTCATTACATGGAAGTTTCAATATTCTTTT
>NW_006408559.1:17469370-17488365 GCF_000296735.1 Chrysochloris asiatica
TAGAATATACAATATGTATTTAAAGGGAAGAAATGAGGTAGTAAAGAATTCTACAGGAGAATTGAAAAGGCAGCTTGAGGAGACAAAGTCAAGTATTACAATGAGATGTACAATGACCTGGAAATAAAAAACCAAAAAGGAAGAACATGCTTAGCATTTCTTGAGTTCAAACAACTGAAGAAAAAATTCAAGCCTTGACTTGAAATATTGAAAGATTCTGTCAAATAATGAATGATGCAGAAAGAATCAAAAGAAGATGGATGGAATACAGACAGTCACTATACCAAAAAACAATTGATCAATATTAAAACTTTTCACGAGGTTGCATATTATCAAGAACCAATGATACAGAGGGAAGAAGTCCAAGCTGCTCTTAAGGCATTGACAAAAACCAAAATTCAGGGAACTGACAATGTACAATATAAAATCAATTTCAACAAACTGATGAAATGCTAGATGTGCTCACTCATCTATGCCAAGAAATTTGGACGCCAGCTATTTGGTAAATCAATTAGAATAAATCTATATTTCTTTCTGTCCAAAGAAAGATGACTCAACCTAATGTAGAAATCATTGAACAATATCATTAATATTACAGGCAAGTAAAATGTGGCAGTGTGAGTTAAAGCGCTGGACTGCAAAGTCGGTTTGAATTGCAAGGTCGGCAGTTCAAGTTCACCAGCTGCTCCTTGGAAACATTTTACAAGGTTGCTATGGGTCGGAACCGACTTGATAGCAAATAACAACATCAACAACAGTTCACCACAGTTTTACCAATAAATCGACAGGGAGCTGCCAAAGATTAAAGTTGGATTCAGAAGAGGACCAGCAAATAGAGGTCCTGAAAGCTTTGCTCTATCCACCTCATTAAGGTCTACTCTACTTTGAGGAGGCAGCACTCCCTAGGCAGGTTTTGAGTGCCTTCCAATCTGTGAGGCTCATCTTCTGGCACTATATCAGACAGTGTTGGGCTGTGAACCTTAAGGTCAGTGGTTCGAAACTACCAGCTGCTCCGCGGGAGAAAGATGAGGCTTTCTACTCCCATAAAGATTTACACCCTCGGAAACCCTATAAGGGTCGCTATGGGTCGGAACCGACTCGATGGCACATAACAACAACAACAACAACAACAACATAAGGATTTTAGTGGGTAACCATTAGAATCTTTCCACCTGTGTTTCTTCCTAATCTATCTTATCTTGGAAGTTTCCACTGAAACCTGTTCATCCTAGATGACCCTGTTTGTATTTAAAAGACTGGTGCCAAGGCTTCCAGCATTACAGCAACATGCAAGCCCCCACAGTATAAGAAACTGACAGACGAGTGGTGGCCACATCAATTAGCCAAGAAGAAATGAATTTGGTTCATTCCCTAATTGAAGAGGATTGAAAATTGGCAGCAGAAAGAATAGCCTATGCTATAAATATCTAAATTGGTTACGTTTACACAATTCTGACTGAAAAAAAAAATTTTAATTGGGCAAAATTTCCACTTGATGGATGCCAAAATGGTTACACCCAGATTTGCTACAAAACAGAGTTCATGGAAATTTTAAATACACAGGTAGGATGGAGATCGTGACGCATTTCTTGGGAGAATTGTTGCAGGGGATGAAATAAGCTTTGCCATGATGATCCTGAAGATAAGCACAATCATGACCATACCTACTGAGAGGTGGAGGTGGTCCAGGCAAAGCAAAAGTGGCATGACTGGTAAAGAGCAAATGCCATGGCGATAGTTTTGGGGTGCTAATGGCAGTGTGTTTGCTGTTTCTGGAGGATCAAAGAACGATGATTACCGCTTATTATGAGAGTATTTTAAGGAAGTTAACCAAATCTTTAACAGAAAAACATCTTGGGTCCTTTCTCTACCTTGTAGTACTCCTGCTCATTCCTCTCACTGAACAAGGACAATTTTGTGAGCGTTGCCATGGTAAATCATTAGGCATATGCAATATGCTGATTTGATTCCTTCTGACTTTTTGTTTTTTTTATCCTTATCTTAAAAATCTTCAAACAGCACTCATTTTTTTTTTTAAAGTTAGTAATATAAAGAAAGACCAAACTGACCTGGTTAAATTCCTAGCACCCTCAATTCTTTGCTGTTGTTGTTGCTGTGGTATCCATTCTGACTCATAGCAACACTGAATAAGGTTTCCGAGGAGCAGCTGGTGAGTTTGAGCCACCAGCCTTGAGGTTCAAACTGACCTTGTGGTTGAGTGCTTATCCTATGGAGCCACTCCAGGATTTCAGTTCTTTAGGGATGGACTAAATGTCTGCTATCATGGCTTACAAAAGCGTCTTGACCATGATGGAGATTATGCTCAGAAATAAAGTTTATATGTGTTTTCAAATTCTATTTTTCCATGACAATTTTGAAGTGTGCTCACATCATTTTATGAACCCTCATATGAAAACTGTGAAGTTCATGTTTTTTCTATTTCCGGGTAAGGGGAGATCATAACTTGTTTTGCATTAATATGCATTGATACTCACCAGTGGTACTCTGATTTGAGGCATTATCTACAGAACGAGAATTTCAAGGTAAGTTAGCACCACCTGAAAACCACCAGTTCTGATTTGGACAATTTTATACAGCTGTATTTGTGCAGTGATTTGAATATTTTATTGCATTTATCCTTCTTACTTTTGAAAAAAAAAGGGGGGGGAGTGATAAATAGAAAAAGTGAAAAGTGTCATTCTCATTATTTCATTACATTGAACAAAGATTGAAATAATTGACTATGTAAAAGTAGAAATTGTTGTTGTCATTAAGTGCCTTCAAGTTGGTTCCAACTCATAGCGACCCTGAGTAGGTTTTCTGAGGAATGGCTGGTGGGTTTGAACTGCTGACCTTGAAGCTCAAACTGACCTTGCAATCCAGCTCATTATCCTGCAGTGCCACACCAGGGCACCATGTAAAAAATGGTGATTTTAAAGCTCTAGTTGAGTGCTGAGCTGATTGTATGATCAATCGTAATGAAAAAGAATAAAATTAAATGCTGGAAATAAATTGTCCATATTGGGTCTTAGAATTCTATTACAATTCTATTAAATTGTATGGGGATAGATCTCTACTTACAAGTTCTAAATTATTTTTTGCCTTACATTTGCTATTTGAAATTTTGTTGTTGGGAGGAATCAAGATTGAAAGTGAGGGCCTGCCTCTAACTCATCTATAAATCACTCATTCAGGGTTTTTGTAATCATGAAAGAGTTACCCACTCTTCTAGAACACACTTACAAACACATCTCATAGATAGAAATATTCCATTCCCATAAAGTAGAACTACACATACCCAGTATTCTTCAATATTCTGCTTTTGTTTCATTTCTGTATCTTTTTAAGAAGCTCATGTGGGGAAGTTCCCCTCACTTATTAAATTTTAGTAACAGAATATGAAAAATATGTTCTACTACAAAAACTCAATTAGTTCATCAACTTGTTTTTTTTTTTGTTATTTTTAATGTAAGGAACTCTGGTAGCGTAGTGGTTATGAATTGGGCTGCTAATCTCAAGGTCAGCAGTTCAAAACTACCAGCGGTTCCATGGGAAAAAGATGAGGCTTTCTGCTCCTGTAAAGATTTACAGCCTCGGAAACCCTGTACAGGGTCGCTATGGGTCGGAAGTGACTTGACAGTACTTAACAACAACAACTCTTCCAATCATCCTTGTTTGGATTTCCTGAGCGCATCCTTGGATGGTTTCATATGACTGAACATGGATCAGGACTCTTTGACACCAGCAAGGTCACGCAACAGCTTTCAGCACACTTCCAGCCTAAGGCAGACAGAGAAGAAAGTCAGGCAGGCTACTTCGGAATGTTTAGTCATTTAAAACCTTATGGGCAACAACAGAACAATGTCAGGTTTAGTACCAGAGGATGAAAACATGATGAATAACATCAGAATATTGTCAGATATAGTGCCAGAAGGAGAACCCCTCAGGTTGGAAAGACTTAAAATACGACTAAGAAAGAGCTGACTTCTCAAAATAGTGTTGACCGTGATGACGTGAATGGAGTACAGCTTTTTGTACCTTCATTTGCTGAATGGGGAGCAACTCAAAATGAAGCAAAGCAGCTTCAGATATCTATTAATAATCAGAATATGAAATGTCTGAGATATGAAGCTAGGGAAATGGAAATTTGTCAAAAATGAAATTGAGTGCATAAAGATTAATAACATAAGCATTGTTATTGTTGTTGTTAGGTACCATCAAGTTGGTTCTGAATCATAGCGACCCTGTGTATGGCTTCCAAGGAGTGACTGGGACTTTGAACTGCCCACCTTGCAGTTCAAACTGAACTTGTGGTCCAGTGCTTATCCTACAGCGCCACACCGGGACTCCTAAGGAAGACCTAAGAGTTGATATCTTTGAATTATGGTGTTGATGAAGAATATTGAATACATCATGGATGACAAAAGAAAGAATAAACCTGTTTTGGAAGAAGAACAACCAGAATGCTCCTTAGAAGCAAAGATGGAAAATGCTTCAACTTGCAATCTTTGGACATGTCATCAGGGGAGACCAGTCCCCAGAGAAGAGCATCACCTTTTGTAAAGTAGAGAGAGGGTTAACATAAAACAGGAAGACTTCTAATGAGATGGATTGGCTCAGTGACTACAACAATGGCTGAAACATCACAATGATTGTGAGGCTGGAGAAGGACTGACTAGTGCTTCATGGAGTGTACAATGGGTTGCTAGTGTTGGAACCAACTTGACTGTAGCAATAACACCTCCCTTAGGTGTGGCAGACCCAAGCTGGGATGCACAGATTCATCTTCAGAGTTCATGATAGACCTCCCTCTGACTTGCCCCTAGCTGTGCTGGATACCTGTCTGTAGGTGCAGGTCTCTGCAGTTGCCTTGGGAGCAGAAGGTGATGGAGCTTTCTGTCCCCAGGAAAGACAGTGCTTACTACTCTTCTGTCCAGTTCCTTCACATCATCCTCATAGGACAGGATTCCTCCTCTGAGAGTCAACAGAGTAAACAGTGCCTGCCTGTGGACCTGGAATGATTGGGACTTCTTGCCTCCCTTCTTCCACTTGGCACTTGACTTCTTTCTTCTCTGAGAACATTGCTGTTGTTAGAAGTAGCCATCCCATGAATTCAGATTCATGGAGATGCCGTGTGTGCAGAACAGAATAGTGCTACAGGGTTTTCAAGGTAGGGTTTTCCTGAAGCAGAATGCCAAGTCTGTCTTATGAAGTGTCTCTGGGAGTCTTTGTGCCACCGATGTTTTGCCTAGTAGTTGAATGCTTAGCCATTTGTGCCATCAGGGATCCCTTTTGAGAGCTTCAGCTCCCTATTAAATCCTGAGGTAAGGTGTTCTTCCCACTGAACTCTCACAAAACAGGCGTGTTTCACATCTGCAGCTCCAGTTATGTTTCACTTCATAGTGGCCATGGGGAGAGCCTAGTGAAGGCAGGCAGTGTTTAACTTTATAATACTTGTAGAGAGATCAAAACAAAGTACTGCATTTACCTATGAGTTGGTGGCTTTTTGCCCTTGCTTTCAGCTCATCATTTGTATACTCACGTTTGTATACTTGGATTCAAATTAAGTATAAAAACATCAAAACAATCTTTTTTGAAAAGGGAAAAGGGGAAGTCACACACTCTTATAAACTGAAATCATAGACTTACAATTATGTGATCATTTATGAAATTCAGAGTGACAAAGGAAATTCAAAAAGAAGACAGAAGGACAGGTCCCGTTCCAGTAGAAAAACCACAGTGGCATTTCCAGTGATAGTCCATCACCTCCCTGGACCTCAATGTTGATTCCTCGTGGATGACAATCCTTCCTTCTTTGGATCTCAGTGTTGATACTTCAGAGACGACAGCCCTTCCCCTCCCTGGACCTCAGCTCTGATTCTCCACAGATGAAAGTGTCTGCCAGAGGAGAACTCAGCCCTGGAATGTCAGCTCACTCTGACTTTCCTCAGTCGCAGGAGAACATTTTTTACTGTTAGAATATGAACAACTAATAAGGCAAAAGGCTTTCCTCTGACAGTCCCTTGAGTTTTAACATCTTGTCAGAGAGATTTCTCTTGCATCAGAAAGCTCTCTTGTGATGTGACCCAACTCCCTACAACGAGTCTCCAGAAACTCGCACCACAGATCTCTACCAGCATGAACTGAATCCTCATTTGTGTCTTTCTACATGCTCTTGTCTCCAACTGCAAACGTCAGAAAATGGAAATGAACTAATTCAGTCAATTTGTCCCGGTGCAATCGATTTCTGTGAAACACACTAAGATGACAATTCAACTCATAGTTCCCCTTGTAGGAAGAACTCTTACAAATACTGTTTCCCTTCATCTTTTATTCAGGTGTGGTGAAAATGCATGCAGATTTTCTGAACAACAATTTTCTGTAGTATGATTTATACAACAGGGAAAATGCACGTCTCCCAGATTCAGATAGAGGAAATCTTCTCCTTGTGATACAGAGGAGTTGTGACATGATGCAAAGAAAAAAGAAACCGAGACTGAAGAGGAAACCTAATTGACCAGTGATATTGACTGCAGGCTTTTGGGTTGCAGTGGAAAGCACATGGGTCTCAGCGACAAGAAATCTGAGAGATGTGATAGCTCACATAATGCGTCAGTATCTTGACAAAGTTGCTCAGCATACCCGCTGAATAGGTATAGAGAAAAGATACAACCCATACACACATATTTCTTGATTTTAGATCACTCGGTATCCCTTGTTCTGTTTGAACAGTCTATGTAGGGGTTCCTCATGAGCACAGTTAAGTGTTCTGGATTCCAGATTCCCCACAATGTGATTCATGACCCACACAGTTGAATGCTTTAGTATAGTTAATACTACACAGGTAAACATCTTTCTGGTCTTCTTTGCCTTCAGTCAAGATCCGTCTGATATCCACAATCCCTCAGTTCATGTCCCTTTCTGAATCTCGCTTGAATTTCTGGAAATTTCCTTTGGCTGTACCGCTCCAATTGTTTTTGAGTTATCATCTGCAAATCTTACTTGCATACAATGTTAATAGTATTTTTTGATACTGTGCGCTGTATCACCTTTCTTTGGGAAAGACATGAATATGGGTGTCTTCCACTTGGTTAGTCAGTTGCTCTCTTCCAAATTTCTTGGCATAGACTATGAATGCTTCCAGCATTGCATTTGTTTATTGAAACATTTCAATGATTCTGTTAATACCTGGAGACTTGCTTTTTGCCAATGCCTTCAGTACATGTTGGACATCCTTTAGTATGAGCAATTTTTGCTCATAGGCTATCTCTTGAAAAGGTTGAACAGGCCAGTTCTTTTTGGTGCAGTGATTCCATGTATTTCTTCTATTTTATTTTGATGTTTCCTGCATCGTTCAGTATTTTGCCTGTTCCAACTTGTAGTGACCCCTCATAACGACCCTCTGCACAACAGAATGAAACACTGCCCGGCTCTGCATCAGTCTCACAATTGTTGTTACATGTGAGCCCACTGCTGCTGTCACCGTGTCAGTCCATCTCATTGGGGGTCTTCCTCTCTGATCCTCCACTTTACCCAGCAAGATGTCCTTCTCTAGTAACCAGTCCCTCTTGATAATATGTCCAAAATTTGAGACACAGAGTCCTTCAACACTGTAAGTCAAGACTTGCATTTTTCCTTCAGTTCTTTTCGCTTGAGTAATTCCAAGAGTGTTCTTCTAGCCTGGCTTTCTAACACCAGGTATTCTTCCAATTTCATTATGATACTTGATTTTGTCTTCTCGAGCCTAAATAGAAACTCTTCTGCTCAGCTCTTTTACTTCATCTGTTCTTCTATTCACTTTGGATAGTCTGAATGCAAGAGCAAATTTCAGAGTCTGGCATCCATTTCAGTCTTTTCTTTCTTTCCTTTTTTTTTTTTTAAGAGTCCCTTTGCTTTCTTCATGTATGGTGTTCTCCAAGTCTTCCTACAACCTACGCAAATATCCTTCCATGCATTTATTCCTTTACTGTTTTGCTTCTTATATGTTAATGTTGTAGCCAATTCTCTAATGCTTGATTGTTTGGTAGAATGGATATGAAGTTCTTTAGGGTACCTTTTAAAATCAAAGTTCATGTCCATGTTTTAATTTGATCCTAATTTTTATTCTAGTTCTTTTATATGGAAAATTCAGAACATCAAGAGATCTTTTATGTTCCTCAAAAAAAAAACAAATAATTCATACCCTACTCCTTTTCCTTCTAGTGAACTCCCTTGCTACATGTCTAAGCAGAACTGATTTCCAGGGTCTCAGGGGAGGGACACAGAGTTTTTCTCATCACTAGATGTCTTTGTTATCTAGTATTGCCATAAGAAAATATACCAAGAGTGGGGGCCTTTAAAGAACAGACATTTATTTTCTCTCAGCTCAGGAAGCCAGGGGTTCAAATTCACTCTGTGGCTCTAGGGGGATGTCCTTCCTTGTCAGTAGCTCTAGTTCTTTAGAATTCCTTCATGCTCCTTGGCATTCTATAGCTCTGTCTTTCTTCCCCTGTGTGTGTCTCTGTGTCTGTTTGGCTCTTTTTATAACTCAGACACGATTAGGCTTTGAGCGCACGCTACACTGAACTGGTATGATCTCATTAACATGATACAATGTACCCTCTATTTCCCAGTGGGGTCATATTTATAGGTACAGGGTGAGGACCTAACATATTTTGGAGGGACACAATTCAGTCCCCAACACCAGGCACCTGCTTCCAGGAGGAGCGGTCCATGGATTTTCTTTCCACGGAATCCACTCACCTGGTGATAAATGAGCACCACTCACTGCGTCATTGGAGGTACATTTGAGAGGCCCTGGTCTGCTTCTTATTGTGGTTGTTAGGTGCCATCGAGTCGGTACCAACTCATAGCGACCTTATGCACAGCGGAATGAAACACTGCCCGATCCTGGGCTAACCTCACTACTGTTGCCACACTTGAGTCCATCGATGCTGCCACTTGGCCAATCCATCTCACTGGGGGTCTTCCTCTTTTTCTCTGACCCTCCACCTTACCAAACATGATATCCTCCAGCGACTGGTCCCTCCTAACTCTATGTCTGAAGCATGAGAGACGAAGTTTGGCCATCCTGGCCTCCAGGGGGCGCTCTGGCTGCACTTCTTCCAAAACACATCTGTTGGTTCTTTACTGTTGCTAAGTGTCGTCAAGTCGATTCCAACCCATAGCAACCCTGTATAGGGTTTCCAAGGAGCAGCTGGTGAGCTTGAACCATTTACTTGTTGTTGTTGTTATGTGCCATGGAGTTGGTTCCGACTCATAGTGATCCTGTACAGGGTTTCCGAGGCTGTAAATCTTAATGGGAGCAGAAATCCTCATCTTTTTCCCGCGGACCAGCTGGTCATTTCAAACTGCTGTCCCTGAGGTCCGCAGTCCGATTCGTAACCACTACGCTACCAGAGCTCCTTACTAACAAGTTTCAAAAACACCATGGAAACCTTACAAGTCTCAGATGCTCCTGCAATAATGTGCAATTGAACTTTCTCTGAAACGTGTACACAGATCTTAGAGCAACTTATTTGAGAATAGTAGTTAACAGCCCCAAATTGTTCTTTTCCTTTTTTTCTCAGATGAGCATAAAATGTTATGATGTTCACAGTAGTTGTTAGAGGGAGGTCAGACCTGCAAAACAGTATTTTATCAGCTGAAACAGAAAACTGTTAAAAAGCCAAATGGAAACAATTGTGGTTTCTTTGCCAAAAGTTAAAGCCAGCTTTAGAGAATGTGTGTCTAAGTGTAAAGCTTCCTAGGGCTTTGCACGAACAAAGTGCACAGTCACCTGCAAAGAATCTCTGACTATGTATTGGTGTGATGAAACCAAGAAAACAGCTATCTCAGAAAAGGATGGACTCAGATTTTTCAGTCTGGGTAAGTCCCCTGCTAAGAAATTTCAGATACACTGCCTCAGAATCCACAGTTTAACAAGACCTCCTCTCTCCCCCCAGTAAAAATAAAAGGATCGGAAAGAATCACTGGAGAGCTTATTGGACTGTTGACTCTGATTCAGTATATCTAGGCTGAAAGGACAACTCTCAATGCACCTGGATTGAACTGGTTTACAGCCTGGGTTTGTACTCCATCGTCGCTTGGATATATGTATCTGGCAGCTTCCGTGGTGCTGTCTCTGAATGCCGTAACAGTAAGCACTGAGAGCAGTTTCTAGTCCTGAATCTCACACTGTTGGGGATGAAGGCCCTCAATTCATTAAGGCAGAGTTACAAGAAGGTCTTATTGTAGGAGTTCCAGACTCAGACCTCCCAGGAGAGCGAGAAGTTGAGGAGTAGCTTTGGTAGCCTTTGCTATGACCAGACTTCTCTCTCATACTTCTGATATATTATCAGGAGGGACCAGTCCCTGGAGAAGGACATCATGCATGGTAAAGTGGAGGGTTAGTGACAAAGATTGGCACAGTGGCAGCAGCAATGCACTCAAGTGGAACAGCAGCTGTGAGGTTGGCTCAGGGCAGTGCTTTCTTCTGATGTACATGGGGTCCTAAGGGTGGAAATGGATTCAACAACACCTACTAGCAACAACATGTACACACACACACACACACACATATGAATGTGTTGTTGTTGTTAAATACCTTGAAGTCAGTTCAGACTCATAGCGACCCTCTCTAGTGCTTCCAAGGAGCATTTGGTGGGCTTGAACTACCACCTTGTGGTTCAAATCAACCCTGTAGTCGGGTGTTTTATCCTGCAGTGCCACACAAGAACTCTCTTATAGATCTATCAACATCATATATATGAGGTACAGTGACTCCATAGGATAAGCACTGGACTGCAAACTACAAGGTTGGTAGTTCGAGCCCACTAGCCACTCCGCAAGAGAAAGATGAGACTTTCTGCTCCTGCAAAGATTTAAAACATCAACAATAAAACAAACAAACAAACAAAAACACCCTCAGAAACCCTATATAGGGTAACTACTAGTCTGAACCATCTCAACAGCACGTCACCACAACACACACACACACACACACACACACACACACATATATATATATATATTTGTTGTTGTTGTTGTCAGGTGCCATCAAGTCGGAACCGACTCATAGCGACCCCATGCACAGCAGAACGAAACAATGTCTGATCCTCACTACCACTGCCACACTTGACACCATCAATGATGCCACCTGGCCGATCCATCTCGTTGGGGGTCTTCATCTTTTTCTCTGACCCTCCATCTTACCCAGCATGACATCCTTCTCCAGTGACTGTTCCCTCCTGACAATTGTCCAAAGTATGAAAGACGAAGCTTAGCCATCCTGGCCTCCAAGGAGCACTCTGGCTGCACTTCTTCCAAAACAGACTTATTGGTTCTTTTGGCAGTCCATGGCACTTTTAGTATTCTCCTCCAACACCACAACTCAAAGGCATCAAATCTTCTACGATCTTCCTTATTCACTGTCCAGCTTTCGCATCCATATGAGGTTATTGAAAATACCATGGCCTGGGTCAGGCACACCTTAGTCCTCAAACTGACATCTCTGCTCTTCAACACTTTAAAAAGTTCCTGTGCAGCAGATTTGTCCAATGCAATGCGTCCTGTGATCTCTTGACTGCTGCTTCCGTGAGTGTTGATAGTTGATCCAAGAAGGATGAAGTCCTTGACAACTTCAATCTTTTCTCTGTTGATAAGAATGTTGTTTATTCGTCCAGTGGTGAGGATTTTTGTTTTCCTGACATTGAGATGCAACCCATACCGAAGGTTTCCTGGTGTGGTGCTGCAAGATAAGCAATGAATTGGTACCCATGAGGTCAGCAGTTCAAACCCATCAGCTGCTCCTCAGAAACCGTGCTCAAGGTCTCTAAGAGTCAGAGCCAACTTGATGGCACTTAACAACAACATGTAGGACAGAGAAGGGCCGTAGGACAGCGTAGACCTACCCACATAGAGTTCCTGAGGCTTTAAATCTTCCATGAGGATGGACTGTCTCATCTTACTCCCATGGAGTGGCTGGTGAGTTTGAATTGCTGATCTTTCAGTTGTAAGCCCAGCACTTAACTCACTGCCCCACCAGAGCTCCTGAACATATCTATGTGCAAACACACATATAGTCATTTACATCCCCATTTATTTGTATGTGTTCCTAGATCTATCCAAAAGCATGACTTCTCAGCAATGGCATCAGTTTCAACCCAAACTTGTTCTAGTTGTTCATATTTCCAGTAGTGAAACTCCCTCCTTCGAACACTGACTCCCATTATACTACGGAGAGTCATTTAGTCACTTACTCCATCAATTCTTTCCTCGCCTCACTGTGGCTCTAATTCTCTATTGCTGCTCGGACTCCCTCTTCCCACTGGAATGTCCTGGTCACCTTACTTGGTCCACAAACTGTACCATACTCCACCTTGTGTGCATGGCCTGCCACTCATCCAGGCTACCCACAAGCACAAAGCCTGCCTTCTGACGTGTACTGTCATATCTGGCTTAGTTGTCTCTGCTTGTGGTCGCTTTCACCCTAACTGGGTTCCAGTGGACATGCTTGTCCCCCGTCTGTGGCCCCTGATATCCTGTGGGTCACATGACTCCTGCCCATTGTTACCCACTAGGCACTGGACTGGAAAGGGATGGCAGCAGAAGCAGCAGCTGACTAGTTCAAATTCAGATCCTGCTTGAATGGTGACCACAGCGTCACCTGACTTTGGTCTCCAATCCAAGTCCTTAAGCTTATTTTTTTATGGGTCTGTCTCACCATCACTTAGCATGGATGTATTTATAGATACATGAAACTCTAAATATTTTATTTACATCCATTGACTCAAATTACAAGACACTAAAAAAGAAAGAAGTGATGTGAAGCTGAGCTTAACACAATTAACCATGAGAACCTGTTTTCCGCAAAGTTCTCATTTTTCTTAACACCTCCTTTCCAAATCACTGTTTATGTTTACATCCACATGTTTAGAACTGAAGAGAATGCCTCACCTCTGGAATATCACATGCCTGATTGCTGAGGAATAGTGTGCATTTTACCTCCCGAGTAAAACCTGTCATGAACACAATCATTCAAATATTTACTAAAACACCAAAAACTGCAGCAAAAGGCTGGCTTTCATTTAGAGGTTTTGGAACACATATTTAGCAACATTAGTCTCTCTGGCATACCAGGAATCTCTCCAACTGAACTGCTCGGATATTTTTTAAGAAAACTCGTGTCTTCATAATAAAGGTTTTGATATTTAGTGAATTTTCCCTTTTTCAAAGGAAGCTATTACTTAATAGCAAACTGGTTTTCATTAGAGGTAAGCTAGACTTTAAGTCTCCTGTTTTTCCTCTTCGGAAGAATTGGCAGGGCAGTCTTACATTATGGGGCCATCAAACTGAGTCTGAGCAAGCCCATGGAGGGGTGAAGGGTTGGAGATGGGAGAGTTAGATTTGGCTGTAAAGGAGAGCTATGGAAATGATTGATCACAGATCTGCATTCTAAGAACACCCTTCACACTCGCTCCATTTAAAAATTCAACACCAGTAAACATTGTTGTACAGCTGTGAGACTCTGGTTTTCCATCAGGAAGGCTCTGCTCAGCTACTTTCTCTCAGCCAGGATGGTGCATAGACTCCCCAGAGATGGCTGTCCAGCTCACCACACCTTCATCTCTTCCGTCATGAGACTCTGCCGTCCTCGGGGCTGGACAATCTGCTTATTATCACCACACCTGCACCTAGCACAGCTTGGGTCCACCTGCATGTTTAACTTCATAACTGAGCTCTTGCAACTCTTTCCAATCCGTAAAATGATACTGTTTTAAAAGCCCGAGGAACCCAACTCATGATAATCCCTTGTATGCCAGAGGACAGCTAGACTTCATGGGAGTTTCTTTCAGTGACTGACCTTTCAGAAGAAGATAGCCATACCTTCCTTCCAACGTGTGTCTGGGTGGACTTGAACCTTCAACTATTTGGGGAGCAGCTGAGCATTAACCACCCAGCAGACATTTAAGGACACAGAATAGTAATGGGCACCAGGAGCCACTGACAAAGGCAGGTGCTTTTCTGTAAGAAAAAAAGGACTAGCTTTTGACTTCACTTTCGGCAAATATTCTGATGGCCCAATATTTGCAAGTTCTGAGGCAGGGGGAACATTTGCTTAGAAGATGTCAAAGTGTTTTAAAATTATAGAAAAAGTAACAGACTTTTTCCCTCCTCTGTGGAATGTCTCTCCTAATGATGGCAGAAACGGTCTTCTCACACTGAAAGTGTGCACGTGGGCTACTGCTGAGGATGCCTGGGAGTTCTACTCATAGTCTGGTTTGTGCTTAGACGATAATAAAATGAATAGAGGCAAATTCATAATCCAGCAATCCTTAGTCCACATTTTTATTTCTACTGCCTTCATTTGGGGAGCATGGTGGCTCTGTCGGGTAAGCACAGGTCTGCTAACCATCAGTCACTCAGAGAAAGATGAGGCTTTCTGCTTCCACAAGATGTATAGCCTCAGAAACCCTACACAGGGTCACTATGAGTCTAAACCGACTCCACGGCACTTAACAACAACAAAAGTCCTTTCAAAAAGCTAATATATTTGAAGATATCCCAAATTACTCAGTATAATTTATGTTATATAATTTATAAATAGATACCATTTTAATATACAGACAATTTACTGTATATTAAAGTGCTGTCAAGTTGCCTCTGACTCATAGCGACCTTGTACAAGGAATAGCTGGTGTATTTGAACTGCCAATCTTGTGGCTAGCAGTTCAGTGCTTATCCTATAATGCCACAAACAAAATCAACATTTAAATGAACATTTGATTGCATTTTATGAACAGTTAATTGAACCTGGTTAGTGTTCCTTGTGATCTACACGTTCACATTGTTGTCAGTGTAAAAAGTTTGTATCATAATTTGTGCACTCTAAATAAATAAAGAGCTTTGGTAGCATAGTGGTTACGAATCAGGCTGTTAACTTCAGGGTCAGCAGTTCGAAACTACCAGCTGTTCCGCGGAAGAAAGACAAGACTTTCTGCTCCCGTGAAGGAGCTCTGGTAGTGTAGTGGTTACGAATCGGGCTGCGAACCGCAAGGTAAGCAGTTTGAGACTACCAGCTGCTCTGCTGGAGAAAGATGAGGCTTTCTGCTCCCGTAAAGATTTACAGCCTCGGAAACCCCGAACAGGGTCGCTATGAGTCTGAACCAACTCCATGTCACATATCCACCATCAACATATTGATAAATATACAATGTTTGCAAATATGAGGGAACTTCACAAAGTTTGTGGGTAAATAGAATTAAAATATAATGGAATTTTCCCATGGACTCTTTGAAACCCCCTTATATACAAATGTGAGGATAATATAAACTTTGAACATATTGCAAAATGCTTTTGGACACAAGGAATGACTTGCAGATGCCATGCTAGATTATAAATACCTCCACAGCCACAACTTGGGACAGGAACTGAAATGAACAAACGGACATCTGGCTGCCCTGGGACATCCTGGCTGACTCCACCGCCAACGTGCAAACTTTGTGGGGTTTTTTTTTGTTGTTGTTGTTGTTATGTGCCGTGGAGTCGGTTCCAACTCACAGCACCCTGTACAGTTTCTGAGGCTGTAAGTCTTTATGGGAACAGAAAGCCTCATCACTTAGCATAGGGTGAAAATATTAGCACGTGTGGTACACTGATTTACTTAATGTTTCTTCTAGTCATGGTCCTTGTAACTCCCACCAATTGACTGTGTTTGTTGTTGTTGTTGTTAAGTACTGTTGAGTTGGTTCTGACCCATACTGACCCTATAAAGGGATTCTGAGGAGCAGCTGGTGAGCTTGAACCACCAACCTTGTGGTTCAAACCAACTTTTCAGTCCAGCACTTTAACTTACAGTGCCACTCCAGGACTGGGTAGACTCACACAAATAATTCTGTACAGGACTCTAACACGGAGATATACCATCTGCTAGGTTTGAAAGGAGGCATCTCTGAAGCAGGAATAGAGGATCTCAAGACCATCATGAAAGGACGGCCACAAGCAGAGCAGGCCCTATATACCATGAGGTTCCTGCTTGGAGAAGTGGCAGCTGCAGAGGTGACAGCAGAGGTGGTGGCATGGAGGGACAGAGCAGTAGGCTTCCTGAGCTTCTGAACCAGTAAGCTGAGTGCCTTCTGGCAGGAGACTGGCTTGCAGAACTGGGTGCCCTTTGGGAATCTATCAGTAGAGCTAAAGGCTCTTGTAACACTTGTCCAAGCTGGACAAAGCCCAAGGAGTCAGCATCGTGGCTAATAGGTCAAGGATGAGAGAGACGCGTGCCTTTGGTACAGCAGATAAGAAGCACTCCTAACCAGAGAGTGTGTGTCCTGAGTGGTTTCTGCTCCCAAATTGGTGCGGCGCTGTAGGATACACACTGGATTGCTAACTGCAAGAATGGTTGTTCCAACCCAACAGCTGCTCCTCGGAAACCCTATACAGGGTTGCTATGAGTCAAAATTGACTCAATGGCATTTAACAACAACAACTTCCCTAATCAACCCCATAATTGTGCGTACAGCCTATGAGCTCTGTGTGACTATCCCAATGAAGTGTTGAAGGCAGCAGAGAAGCAGAATGTTGTGGGAGGTATGGTTGTGTTGACCTAGGATAAAGAAGGTTGGAGGGTGGAGGAAGGCCTGACCTCTGCCTCAGGGGAATCAGCTTTTGGGCGGATGTGGCGTCTGATTCTCCTTCTTCCTTGTGTAGTCAGAAGTGATCCAGCACCGCCTCCATGACCTTTTGGTACCACCTTTCCCAGAGTCACTATGAGTTGGAAGCGATTAAACGGCATGAAAGCAATTCCCAAAGTACGTTCATGCTGAGACATCCCTGTGCTCGAAAGCAGTTTTTAGGTCAAGCACTACCAAATGCTTGATGGAACCCTTGCCCAGTAGTCTGCACCCTGGAAACTGGCTGTGCTGAAGTGTTTCTCCAGGGTCTGAGCTGTGTTGTCCGGAAGGCACGTCTCTATCAATCCTGACCCTTGGATTCTGAGGAAGAGAAGTGCTTCTGAGAATTCTTTAGTAAATATAGTGTGGTGTGTGAGTGTGCTTGTGTGTATTGTACAAGTATGTGTGTATGTGAGTATGGGAGTGTAGAGTGTGAATGCATGAGATGATCTGAGATTGTGTGTGCATGGAGTCAGAGTATGAGTGTGCATGTGACCAGGAACTTGAGAAGGTGTGAGAGAATGAGTGTGTGTGTGTGACTGTGTGAGTGTGAGAGTGTGAGGAATTGCATGTGAGTGTGTGCAGGTCTTCGGTGTGGAAGCATTGTGGGAGTGTGGGTGTGCATGCGTACTTGTCTGTGTCATGTGTGGTCTCTAGTAATTTAGGAGCTGGCGTTGGCAATGAGATTTGGATTTGACTTTATAGAGAGCAGAGATGTGAACTCATCTGGGAGAACATACAGATCCAAGATTGAAAAACAGGAGAAAGAAAGAGTGTTCAAGGCAGAAATAACCCAGGAGCACTTAGAACAATTCATTGGGATACATAACAATCCATTGTGATAAATCCTCCAGACCTGCACAGATTGGAGGATTCCTGCTGGTCCTCAGGAGACAATAATTGGAAGTCTACTGCAGTCAATTTAAGGAGAGTTGATAAAGGCAATGGCAGACTGTTGACCAATGCGAATTTTGGAGAAAGACAGAGAAATTGGAATGCCAAGTGGAGAGGACAGGGCGGGGACTGAAACGACTTTCTTCCAAATTTTAATATTAAACTTAAAAAAATGAGGAAATAGCTTTTCAACTCCATGTTTACATTGAGTTCATGAGTGATTGGGCAGGGGGAGGGGACCCTAAGGGTTGAGTCATGATGATGAAGTGGGCGCTAATCTTCCCCATTGCTTGTGGACTCCATACCACTTCCTTAGGTGATTCCCCTGCCCCACCACTTCAGCGGCTCTCCTACATCTTGGGTTAACTGGGGATAAAGACAAAGCTAAAGTCACAGAATGCCACACTAAAGAGAACCCTGTAATAGGAGTGGAAATCAGTGGGATTCGAAACCAGTTTTCTGACCCAGGCAGGGAAGCAGAAAATGACTCATTATCAAGGTAGAATGGTGGAACCGTTGCCATCAAGTCACCTCAGACTCACGGTGAGCTCGTGTGTGCAGAGTAGAACTGCCCCAGAGTTTCCAAGGCTGGGACCTTTCAGAAGCAGATTGCCAGGACTCTCCTCTGAAGAAACTTCAGACAGAGCAGTTAGACGTCTGGGTGGGTTTCAGCCACACACTTTCGGCTAGTAGCCTAGTACTTGCCATTGGTACCTCCAGGCACTTCTTTAGATGATTAGCAGTAGCTGAGTTTCGCTCTTTTTTCAACTGTGTAAGAAGCAGGTCAAGTTCTCCCAAAGGTACAAATCAGATTGGTGACATTTCGGGCCCTCGGAAGGCTTAAACGCTTTTGTTATTGTTTTATGAATGTAGACTAGTCTATGGCAGTGGTGTGCACTAGTCTCTCTCGCCAGCAAAGGGGCTTTTTTTTTGTCAAAAGTACAAGGATTTTGTCTGTCTTGTGCTGTGAATGACCCTCAGTTTAGGAAGATGACTTCTACGTGCGTACTTGGTGTTTTCTTCTTCCTTCCCTATGGAGTCCGGTGGAAGAAGCACTGGACAGCTAACCACAGGTCGGCAGTTCAAATCCACCAGTTGCTCCTTGAAAACCCTATACCTGGTTGCTATGAGTCAGAACTGACTCGACAGCACTTAACCACAATAACAACAACAGTCCTATATTTACATAATTTTTGTCATTTCACAAATTAAATGGAGTGGAAGATTTGTTTAAATCTGTATCCAATTCAAAGTTTGTACATCTGTGTTTTTATGTCTGAGCTCCAAAAGATGTTTTTATTTTGTAGAAATTAGTGTTTCAGAATTACGACTTGAACTATCAGAAGATTTCTAGGGTATACGGAGTCCTGGTGTGATACCATAGGATAAGCACTAGACCTCAAGGTCAGTTTGAACCTCAAGGTCGGTGGTTCAAACTAAGCAGCTGCTCCT
>NW_006408559.1:17488645-17500716 GCF_000296735.1 Chrysochloris asiatica
TCAAGGTCGGTGGTTCAAACTAAGCAGCTGCTCCTTGGAAACCCTATACAGGGTCACTATGGGTCAGAAACAACTCGACGGCACTTAACAACAACAACAACAGACATATATAAAGGAGCTCTGGTAGCGTAGTGGTTATGAGTTGGGCTGCTAACCTCAAGGTCAGCAGTTCAAAACTACCAGTGGCGATGAGGCTTTCTGCTCCCGTAAAGATTTGCAGCCTCAGAAACCCTGTGCAAAGTTGCTATGGATCAGAACTGTTTTGACGACACTTAACAAAAACAGAATACATATATATGTGTGAATATGTATACATATATATATATATGCAGCATTCCTAACCTTATATTCAATCCACTATAAGAAATGTATTTTGTATTCATATTCCCATTCAATTTTTTTTTTTTTAACTTTTAAAACACTTTATTGGTTTAGCTTTACCTCTAATTGCCATGGGGCTGTTGGTTCACTTTTTTTTTTTTAACGTTTTTATTGTGAACTATGTGGGTTTACATGGGAGAACATCAGTTTTACATTTATCCTATTGTATTTCATTTAATTGCAATGATTATAATCCCCTCCATATATCATCAAACAACCGAAGGGTACACCACACAGGCCTGACCCCTGGCCATCAGCACACAGCCCTTCTCCCTCCCTGAGTCCATTGTCTCCATACACTCCTTCTCTCCACATCATGTTTTCTGCCTTCATTTCTGGTGTCACTGCTTTTTTGGGTAGGATCCCACACTCCGCTTTTCTCACTTGGTGGTCCCAGGGACCTCCACTCCTGGACTGAAAAATCAATCACTCTCCTCTTTTTGTTAGAAAACATCTACCTTTACATTTTGGATACTCACAGTCAGTCCTGATGACAATTATTCACTGTTGGACCGCATGAGTCTTATGCCCATCTCCTTTCAACAGGTTGGAAATCATTCAGTGGCAATTCTACCTTCCCCAGCCCTGTCTGGAACTAGGCTCCTTCTTAAAAGCTTGTAAGCCAATCACTTCTTGCCTTTGTAGACCCCACCCCCATTTTGGGTAGCCAATGTCTAAGTTGCCCATCCCTGTCAATCCTGTAAACCAAGGGAGTGGAGTGATCCTCGTTTTAAAGATTTGTTCCCTTTTTTGAGCTACTAAATCCATAAGTATAGGTAAAGTTCATCAAATCAAAGCAGGTTACTTTTTTTCTTTTCCTCTTCTTTCTTCTTCTAGTAGAGTTCTGATAATCCAGCCATTGAGGCCCGATCAAGTGGGTACTATCTGCAAGTGTGGGTGTCCTTGTGCTTCTCCCTTCACTTCATATCAGGTGGAAGCTTTGCTCTCTGCTCTAGTCTTCTATGGACATATCACTGCCTCTAGGCCCAGGAGTCCCCGGGTCTTGCCGTACTGCTGGCCAACCAGGTCTCGACCCAGGTTCACAGAAGTCTATTGAATGTGGTCGGACTTAGCTCCCAACTTCATTGCTGTTTTTCCCTCTCTTCCCCTTATCAGTGACCAACACAGTCACCAGCCAGACCACATGCCTGCTCATGTATTCCCTTTGAATCTTAGTCTTAGAAGGGGTTTGCTCTGAGGGGACCTGACGACTTGCCTTGATGGCTCCTGGGCGAACAGCTTACTTGTTCTTGTAGCAGTCAACCAGACTGCCATTATGGTTTTTAAATTTTTTCCTGCCAGTCTTTCTTTCATGAACTATCTTCTGTTCTTCTAACCACTCCAGGCTGGTGCACTTGTCCTTTCAAGTGGAAATTTCCCACCTTAGAAGATTCTGGATGGGGATCAGGATTCCACCTATCCCATTTTATTTTAATGTCTCAGAAATCTTAGATTTTATACTGAAATTACATTACACATGCACACACACAGATAAATGAATGTCATATATTTATTGTGTGTGTGTATATATATATATATATATATATACACTCACATTTATATATGGTGTTCTTAAGTGCCATTAAGTAAGTTATGTATGACTCATAGTAATCCCGTATAGGGTTTCTACGGAGTGACTGGTGGGTTTGAACAGTCAACCTTGTGGTTTAAACTGACCTTTTAGTCCAGTGCTTATATTAGAGAGTCACACCAGTATCCTACATTTGTATGCATGCACACAAAAGTGAATGTCATATATTTATGTATGTGTGTATGAATACACACACATTCACATTTATACATACACACATAAATACAAGAAATTATACAACTCTTAAGCAATATTATTTTCATGCTGCAATTTTTCTGTAATATATTATCTACTTCCAAAGGAGCTCAAATTAAATCTACAACATTTTCTCAGTGTTTTGTAGTCAATTGCTCCTCACTAGACACGAGATCACTTTCTACAACATAACACAATATGGAGGTATCTGGGGCTCGCTCTGTCATGTAAGAACTCCATATCTTTGAAGAATCTATGGTGAGGATGCTTCTAGTTGGGAGGGCCTACCAGTAGATATTTAGAAATGTCTGGTGGACAGTTTTGAGGGGCTAAGTGTTGAATGGGTAAATAAGTATAAGTTACTGGCTCATCTACGAAAGACAATGTTGCCATTAGTCTTAGGAAATCACTGTTGGAAATGCCAGTGCCTGGACCTTAGAGGTTGCAGGGGAAGAGGGACTTTGGGATTCAGCCAAAGCTGCAGCCAGAGGAGTCTATGGAGAGTGCAGAGTTGGCAGTGGGCTTTGATGTTGTAGTCTCCAGGAAACAACTTGTTCTAGTTGGAGAAGCAGATTGGTTTTAGAAAGTGAGAGCCAATTACCTGAGAACTGGGGACAAGAAAGGAGGTTTAGAATTGGCTGGTTAACATTAAAGGGTTTCCACATCAGTTCTGAGGGCCACCTCTGTGAAGACCCTCTCTGGTGTTCATGCTCCCCCTTTTCTGGACAGCCCAGTCATGCAGCAGCATGCCAGTACCCAAGACTTTTTTTCAGATTTGTCCTGGAGACCACAGCACACCAACCCTGGATCAGATACCTGACCCATGATGGGACAGTCAGATTCCCTTCTGAGGAATTCAGGACCCAACAGTCACATGAATGGAGCTATTTCAACAGCAGGCTTCAAAAGAAAAGATCCTTCAATTCCTGTGCTGAAGTTGCAAGTGCTTTTGTCCTGTATTTTAAACCCTCCTTGGACTGGGAGATACACCAGCCTCAGTACAATTCAATTCTCCTCAAATTGGCTGAGTCAGATTCTCTTATCTGAAATCCAGAATGAGCTATAGCCAACTTTCCATCCAAGCTGAACATCAGGCTTCTCCTCAGGTAATTTCTTATTTCCTGTTTAAATATAAACAAAATCTTTATCATTCTTTTCCAGTTTTGCAAAGGGGCATGTAATTTTGATTTTATGTATTTTTCAGATCTTTGCACATTATTAAGATTTCTGAAATCAAGATATCTCTTAAATTCAAACAAGTGTCAACTAACTAGTTGGTCTTGGGACATGAATTAATGATCTCTAGTATGGCGCTGTGGGTTAATGCGCCAGACTGCAAATCCATTTGAACTGCAAGGTCAGCAGTTCAAGCTCACCAGCTGCTCCTTAGAAACCCTATACAGAGTTTCTATGGGTCAGAATCGACTCAATGGCACTTAACAACAACAACAAGAATACAAATGGAACATTTCCTAGGACTTCTGTAATAAGTACCACAGATTTGGAGACTTAACACAAAAGCATGCAAGTTAAATTTTACTAAAGATAATGCAAAAACAACTACAACCATACATTGACAGAGAACTTCCAGATGGTCAAGCCAGATTCAGAAGAGGACGTGGAACAAGGGATATCAGTGCTGATGTCAGATGGATCTTGGCTAAAAGCAGAGAATACCAGAATGATGTTTACTTGTGCTTTATTGACTATACAAATGCTTTCAATTGTGTGGATCATGACAAGCTATGGACAGACAACATTGCTGAGAGTGAGTATTCTGGAATACTTAATTGTGCTCATAAAGAATATGTGCATAAACCAAAAGGCAGTTGTTCAAGCAGAACAAGGGAACACTGAATGGTATAAAATTAGGAAAGGTGTGTACCAGGGTTTTTTTCTTTGCCCATACTTATTCAATCTGTATGCTGAGCAAATAATCAGAGAAGCTGGATTAGATGAAAAACAAAGGTAGCATCAGGATTGGAGAAAGACTCATTAACAACCTGCAACATGCACATGATAAAACCTTGTTTGCGGATAAGAAAGAGAACTTAAAATATTTACTGATGAAGTTCAACAACCACAGCCTTTGGCATGGGTTGCACCTCAGTGTAAAGAAAACAATATTCCTCACCACTGAACCAATAACTAACGCCATGTAAATGAAGAAAAGATGGAAGTTGTCAAAGACTTCATTTTGTTCAGATCAACCATCATCATTCATGGAAGCAGTAGTCAAGAAATCAAATGGCATAATGCATTAGGCAGATCTGTTGCACAACACCTCTTCAAAGTGCTGAGTAGCAAAGATGTCAGTTCGAGGACTAAGGTGTGCTTCATCCAAGCCATAGTATCTTTAATAGCCTCATATACATGTGAAAGTTGGACAGTGAATAAAGAAACCATAGAAAAATTGATGCATTTGAGTTGCTGGAAAATATTTAAAGTACTGTGGACTGTCACAAAACAAACAGAGCTGTGTAATAAGAAATACAGCCAGAGTGCTCCTTGGATGCCAGGGGGCAGGGCAAACTTTGTCTCTCATACTTTGGACATATTATCAGGAAAGACCAGTCCTTGAAGTAGGATATCATATTTTGGGAAATGGAGGGTCAGAGAAAAAGAGGAAGATCCCCCCATGAGGTAGATTGGCACAGTGGCTGCAGCAATGGTCCCTGACATAGCAACAATTGTGAGTTTGATGCAGGACGAGGCAATGCTTCATTCTGTTGTGCATAGGGTCACTATGAGTCAGTACCGACTCAATGACACCAAACACCAACAACAGGAACAACACAAAACCAATTCATTCTCTTACAGTTCTGGAGGCTGGAGTCTGAGACAAGATGTGAGCAGGGCCATGCTCTCTCTCAAGACTCTAGGGGAAGATCATTCTTTGTCTCTTCTAGCTTCTGGCGGCCTCAGGTATCCTAGGTTTATGACCTCACCACTCCAATCTCTGCTTCTGTCTTTATATAGTCATCTTCTTTCTGTCTTTACATGAAGTTTCCATGTCTGTCTGTCTCTTTTCTTTTTTACAAAGATACCAGTCATATTGGATTAGGGCCCACTCAAGCCAACTCTGGTTTTATGTTACTTTAACTTTTATGTGCACAGATGCCGATCCTAACCCAGGCCACACTGAGAGGCACTAAGGGCTAGTACTTGAACACACATTTGGGGTGACACAGTTCAACTCATAACATTCGTATTGGTTCCTAGAGAGAGATGAGAGTCATGGTCAGTCAGATACAAGCGGTCTTCAAAAAGTTCATAGAATAATGCCCAACTGACATAACATAGTCTACAGTGATTTAGATCCTATTTTGGTGAGTGGCAACTGAGGTCTTAAAAGGTCATGAGCAACTATAAGGCCAACTATTAGTTTCTTCCTACGCAGAGGAAAGAAGAGTAATGAAACCTGAAGATGCTAGAAAACAATTAGTCCAATGGACTTGTGTAACGTGAATACCATTCTCCACAGACTAAATGGTATCTGGCTACCACTACCAATTTTTCTGAAAGGGATTGCATTAGCAGGTCCTGGATAGAATGAGAGACAATGTGAAACAAAACTAAAAAATTATCAAAAAGGACCAGACTCACTGATCAAAAGGAGACTAGAGAAATCTAAGACTATGACCCTTGTCTACCCTTCAGGTCTAGAACTTAATGCAAGGCTCAATTTTCATCCAACTGTGGTGTTGTGAGGTGTCATCAAGTCAGTTCTAACTCGTAGCAACCCTACAGCAGAGTTAAATACTGCCCAGTTGTCCACCAGCCTCACAATTGTTGTTACATGTGAATCTATACTCATAACAGCCCTACAACAGAATGTACCTACATTCTACAACCCTACAACTGCTTGTACCAGCCTCACAATTGTTGTCACATGTGAACCCATTGCTACTACTACTGTGTCAATCCATCTCATTGGGAGTCTTTCTCTTTTTCACTGACCTTCTACTTTACAAGCATGATGTACCTCTCCAGGGACTGGTCTCTCCTGATAACATGTTTGAAATATGAGACACTAAGTCTTACCACCCTAACTTCTAAAGAGCATTCTGGCTGTACTTCTTCCAGCATAGATTTGTTTGTTCTTTTGGCAGGCCATGCTAATTTTAATTCTCTTCTCCAATAACATAATTCAAATGCATCAATTTGTGTACAGTCTTCCTTATTTACTGTCTAACATTCACATGCATACGACATCTTTTGAAGTAATGATAAGACATACAAATAGATCAACACAGATATGCCAGGATAAGTTATCATCCAGCCAATTTTGATTCTTATGTATCCTGGCATCAGTCTTCCCTGGGTTGGATGATGAGCCAGATATAGGATCCAGACCTAACAAAAAGCAAGCAAGCTTTGCCTGAGGGTCCAATATATTAGAAATCCACTGTTCATAGCAGATCTCACCATAGAGGTGATTGCATTGTATCAGGTCTGATCGCGTGGGGTGACTACATCTCAAGTGCCAAACCACTGAGAATCCTGGCCCAGTCAAGTTGACACAAAGCCATAACTATCACACTGGGGCCTGGGGAGTTCTCAACACGGAGAACTCACGCTCCACTCACAGCTCCTCTTTCTTGGTGGTTAGAGTTCCTTCCAGTCCTGCTGTATTGTCTAATTTCTTTTATATCTCAAAAGAGATTCACCCAATTAACTCAATATGTTGATGAGGCAGGATACAATTTACATCTTAGTCCTGTAAATTGTAACCTGCCTTATTAAATTAACTGCCTCTAAGACTGCCTTTTTTAATGGAGTCCTGGGTGGTGCTGTGGGTTAATGCATTGGACTACAAGGTCTGCGAGTCCGAGGTTCAAGCTCACCAGTTGCTCCTAAGAAACCCTATACAGGGTCATTATGTGTCGGAACTGACTCAACAGCACTTAACAACAACAACAACGGTAACCAAGTTGATACACATTTTGGGGGAGGATACAATTTCGTTCATCACAAGTTTAGTCTGTTATTGTTGTCAGGTGCCACTGAACCAACCCTGATGGACACTGACCACAAGTACAATGAACAGAAAACTTGTGCCAACGCATCTCTTAGAGGGTTTTTCTTTTTCACAAATCCTCTACTTGATCAAGCAAAATGTTGTTCTCCTGGGACTGGTCCCTCCTGATGACTGTCCAAATGAAAGGAAAAAAGATAAAGCGGCTACATCCTCTTCTGGAATGACTTATCTAGTGGATCATATTTCCCATCTCTTGGGAAAATCTGCAGTGTTGCAGAAACTCAGAAGTCATCATCACTAAAAGCCTACCATTCCAACCCTGCTGCACTGAATACATGCCAAGATCTTCACTTTAGAACTCTTTTTGGATAATTCAGACTCAAAACAAATCTACTAGAAGTTTAATCAAGGGAAACCAAGGGAAAAATGAAATAGATGCTGCTATTAAAATGGCAGCATTTAGATAAAGGACTACGTAAACATGGACATTTCATTTTATTGAAATTTAAATGAGTTTGCTATTCATTGGAATTAAGGTCTGTTAATTAAGGCATGAGTGCCTTGTAAATCCTGGATGAGTGCATATTTGCCACATACAGTTGTGGCTGACAACAGTTCTTTATGCAAAATGAAGAATAAATCTAAGCCAATTAAGATACTGTATGTGTAATTATGAATACTGTCAATGAAATGAGGTAACTATGGATTGTGCATTTTTAACATGCATTTGCTGACTATCTCATCTCAGAAGCTAATGTGCTGCTACTGATCGATCATCTTTTGGACCGATTAACCCACCCACTGAAGATGAGCTGATTCCATCTTATACCAGCCCTATAGGATAGATGAGATTACTGAGGTTTCTGAGACAGTAATCTTTATGGAATTAAATGGCCACTTCTTTCTTGGGTGAGTTTAAACCACAAACCTGTCAATTAGCAGTTGAATACAACCACTGAGCCAGCAAGGCTGCTTTGAACTGTTAGAACAATCCCAAATAATGATAAAAATACTAATAGATCAAGATGGAGATGTACTAGAATGAGTTACCAGCCAGCCAAATTTGACTCTTGTGTGTCAGAGTAGAAGTGTAAGTAGAACTGTAAAACTTTCAACAGCTGAATTTTCAGAAGTAGATCTCCAGGACTTTATTCCAGGGTGTTTCTGGGTGGACTTGAAGCACTAAATTTTGGAGCAGTCAAGTGTGTTAACCACTTATGGACTCCAGATGTAGCCTGAGATATATATTAAATCACATGGTGAATCAAGTCTCTAATCACAGACAATTATGGTGATTTAAACCAGTGTGTGGCTCATGTAATGTGTTAGAAGTGGATACTGATGCTAAAATACTGAAGATAAAATTTTTGTATGGGAGAACTCTCAACCTTGTGTGAGAGAGATACAGAAATGAGTTGTGAGAACTGTCGCTTTTATCGAAATGGGTAGACAGCTTTGCACCTTATCTAAAGGGATATCAGTTCTTTCTAATGGGAGTGTTATAAATGAATTATGTCCTACCAAAACATGTGTTGTAAATCCTAACCCCTATATATATGGTTTATTGACTATACAAAGGCATTTGACTATATGGAGCAGAATGAACTATGCATAGCATTGAGAATGGGTATTCCAGAACACTTAATTTTGCTCATAAAGAGCCAATACATAGAACAAGAGGATAGTTGTTGGAAAAGAACAAGGATACTGAATAGTCTAAAACAAGGAAAGATTTGCACTAGGGCTGTATCCTTTTACCACACTTATTCAACCATACTGTTTGTGTGTTGAGCAAATAGTCTGAGAAGCTGGATTGGAGGAAGACTCATGAACAACCTGCGATATGCAGATGACAATCTTGTTTGTTGGAAGTAAAGAGGACTTGGAATACTTAGCAATGACGATAAAACATTACCACCATCAGCATGGGTTACACCTGTATGTAAAGAAGACAAAAACTCTAACAACTGGACTAATAAATAACATCATGAAAAACAGAACAAAGATTGACGTTTTCAAAGACTTCATTTTGCTTGGATTTACAATCAACACTCATGGAAGCAGCAGTCAAAAAATCAAATGATATGTTGTGTTAGGCAAATCTACTGAAAAAAAAACTTTTAAAGTCTTCAAGAGTAAAAATATTCAGTTTGAGGACTAAAGTGCACCTGACCAAAGTCATGATATTTTCAATCGCCTTGTATGAATGTGAAAATTGGACAATGACTATGAAAATCCATAGAAGAATAGATGCATTTGAATTATGGCATTGCCAAAGAATATTGAAAGTCCCATGGACTGCCCAAAGAACAACAAGAATCTATCTTGGAGGAAGTACAACCAGAATGATTCTTAAAAGCAATCATGGTTAAGACTTTGTTTCTGGTGCTCTGGACATGTTTTCAGGAAGGATCAGTTCCTGGAGAAGGACATCACGCTTGGTAAAGTGCAGGATCAATGAAAAAGTGGAAGACCCTAACAAGCTAGATTGACACAGTGGAAACATCAATGGGCTCAAACAGAACAGTTGTGAGGATGGTTGCTATGCGTCAGAATAGACTGAATGGCACCTAACAACAACAACAACAACATACCTGTGGTTACATTATTTGGGAATAGGTTTTCTGTTTTCTGTTAATAAGCCAGTGTTTGTGTAGGGTGTGTCTTGAGTCAATCCCTTTTGAGACATAGCAGGAACTGATTAAGCAAGAAAGCAAAGAAACAGAGATAAGGGAAAGGGCAATAGATAAATATCATGGCACATGATGATCACCAAGAAGCCAAGGAAGAGAAGCTGAAGAGCAAAGGATCTTCTCCCAGAGCTAAGAAAGAAAGCCTTCCCCTAGACACAACTCTCTGAGTTTGGACTTGTGGCCTCCTAGACTATGATAGAATAATTTTCCTTTAGTCAAAAACACCCATTTATGGTATTTCTGATATGGTTTTTGTTGTTGTTGTTAAGTGATGTAGAGCCGGTTCTAACTCATAGTGACACTGTATAGGGTTTCCAAGGAGCAAGTGTTGAGTTTGAACTGTTGACCTTGTGGTTCAAATCAATCTTGTTGTCCAGTGCTTATCCTATAGCGCCACACCAGGACTCCAGCACTAAATAATTAAGAAAGGGGGAATTAGATTCTCGAACAGGATTTACAAAGACAGAAGGCACAGTTCACTGCAACTGCCTTAAATCTTGCTTTTTTTAAAAAGCAGAAGAACAATTTTTGAGAGAAAATTAAAGTTAGCCACATAATTTAATTGTTGTTAAGAAAAAGTATCTAGATCTTGAAAATTGACCCCAAGGATGCTCCCATTTTCTCAATATTATATGGGACCCACCATAACTCATTTGTCAGTTTGTTGTACTGTGGTGTCTTGTGTGTTGCTATCATGCTGGAAGCTATGCCACGAGTATTTGAAATACCAGCAGGATCACCCATGTAGGACAGTTTCAGTGGAGATTACAGACAGACTAGAAAGAATGAGAGACAGCCTACTGAATGGTTACCTACTAAAAATCTTATGAATAGCAGTGGAACATTGTCAGATACCATGCCAGAAGATGAATCCCTCAGGTTGAAAGGCATTCAAAATACCGCTGAAGAAGAGCTGTCACCGCAAAGTAGAGTTGACTATAATGACATGAATGGAGCAAAGATTTCAGGACCTTCATTTGTTGATGGGAAATAACTCAAAATGAGGAGAAACAGCTTCAAATATCCATTAATAATCAGAATGTGAAACGTACTAAGTATGAATCTAGGCAAATTGGAAATTTTCAAAACTGAAATGGACTGCATAAACATTAATATCCTAGACATTAGTGAGCTGAGATGGTCTGGTATGGCCATTTTGAATAATCATATGATTTAGTATGGCAGGAAAGGCAAATTCAAGAGGATTGGAGAAAAATTCATTGTCAAAAAGATTATTCCAAGATCTTTCTTGAAGAACGATGCTGTTTGTGATAGGATAACATCCATATGCCTACAAGGAACATCAGTTAATACCACTATTATTCAAATTTATGTACCAACCACTAAAGTCAGTGATGATGAAATTGAAGAATTCTACCAATTTCTTCAGTTTAAAATTGATCAAACATGCAATCAAGACACATTAACAATTACTGGTGAGTGGAATGTTAATGTTGGAAACACAGAGGAAGGATCACTAGTTGGGAAAATATGGCCTTGGTAATAGAAATGATGCTAGAAAGCACATGATAAATTTTGCAAAAAAAAAGTGACTATACATATGGACCTTACCAGATAGAATACACAAGAATCGACTTGACTATATCTGTGGGAAGACACCATGGAAAAGTTCAATATCATCAGCTGAAACAAGGCCAAGGGCCGACTGTGGAAAAGACTATCAATTGCTCATATGCAAGTTCAGGCTGTAGCCAAAGAAAATGAACAGAATTCCATGAGAGTCTGAACATGACCTTGGATATACTCCAGCTGAGTTTACAGACCATCTCAAGAACGGATTTGATGCATTAGACACTAATGACTGAAAACTGGAAGAATTTTGGGATGACATCAAGAGCATCACACAAGATGAAATCAAAAGGGGAATTGAGGGAAAAACAGCAACGAAGCTGCTAGCTAAGCCCTACCACGTTCAATAGACTCCTGGGAACCTGGGTGGAGACCTGATTGGCCAGCAGTATGGCAAGACCTGGGGACTCATGGACCCAGAGTCAGTGACATAGCCACAGAGGACTAGAGTGGAGAGTGAAGCACCCTGCTGATAAGAAGAGAGGGCATATGCATAAGAACACCCACACTTGTAGATAATACCCATTTGACCTGGCTTCAATGGCTGGATGATCAGAACTCAACTAGAAGAAGAAAGAAGAGGGGAAAAAAAAGAGTAATCTGATACAATTTGATGAACTTGACCTACACCTATGGATGC
>NW_006408559.1:17506734-17514035 GCF_000296735.1 Chrysochloris asiatica
GGATCAGCCAGGTGGCATCATTGATGGCGTCAAGTGTGGCAGCGGTAGTGAGGTTGGCCCAGGATCGGACATTGTTTCATTCTGCTGTGCATGGGGTCACTGTGAGTTGGTTCGACTCAATGGCACCTGACAACAACAACAACAACAACATGAGTTGGGACTGCTTTAAGGCACTTAACAAAAACATTTACTATTTTTTAAGGCAATGCATGTATGTAATAGCATGTTGTTAACATGTAGATTTCATCATGTGAAATACAAAATGTCTCTGTTGAATTGAAAATACAATCATGAAAATTATGACCTGGTTGTCCAGAATGGCATTCACAGCACACTAACTCCAGGATTCTGCCTTTCACTGTACATACAATTTCAGTCTTATAGAGTCTGCTTTGGACCACGTTTATCCACCTGCTGGTTTTCTCATTCATGAGTTAAACATATCCCCAACATATCTTTGTTCTATATTTGAAGACAGTCACACTTTTTACTTTTTATAAATTGTATTTTGATAAGGCAACAGTAAGGGCTCTGCTGACACAGTGGTTCAAAGCTCAGCTTCTAACTGAAAGGCCAGCGGAAGCAACAGTGGGATTCATCATTTTTAAGCCATTTGCTCATCCCATATGGGACCTGGTCTCTGTGCCACCAAACAGAGAGGATTGTGGCATTTTACATGATCACTTCTCCACTCCTGTTGTTTCCTGGAGAAGTCAGAAAAATAACCAACCATTCATTAAGTTTCTAGGACCTTCAGGTCATAGAAGGGTGCAGGTCTTGGAACTGTGTTAGTCATTGATGAAGGTGAGAGAGGGACAAGTATTTTCTAGGACTTTTCTTTGTTTTGGTGGCATGGCCTTTGGAAAGTGCACTGCACTTGTTTTCTCTATAAACAGGAATGGAGAGCTATTTAAAAGTTTGATCTTTTGTGTAAATGGTCAGTTTTCACACGAAATATTTGGATCGGACACTAAAGACATGGACATTTCATTTCTTTTAGGGTATCTCCTTGTTATTGTTGTTAAGTGCCATCAAGTTGGCTCTGACCCGTAGCGATTTGGTATAGGGTTTCCGAAGACAGGCTTCTGAGCTTGAACCACTGACCTTGTAGTTCAAATGACTTTGCAATCTGGCGCATTAACCCACAGTGCCACACCAAGACTCCAGGGTATCTCCTTGGATGGCACTTATCAGCTGCTGTCAAGTCAGCCCCCAACTCATGGTGACCCCATGTACAATGGAAGGTAACACTGCACAGTCCTGAACCAAGCCCAGGACCAGTTGCAACTGGACCATTGTGATCCATAGGGTTTCTACTGGTTGATCTTTTAGAAGTAGATTGACAGGACTTTCTTTCTAGTCTACTTTGTCTGGCAGTGCCACTGACACCAGTTCAGCATCTCACCACCTGAGTGTGCATGAAGTATAGTAGTCAGGAATTGGATCCTGTCCTTCCATATGAAAGGTGGGACAACTACCACTGGACCACCATCACCTCTATTTGGATGGCTCTAGATGGCAGCATAGTGGTTACAAGTCTGGCTACTAATCTCAAGGTCAGCAGTATGAAACTACCAGCTGTTCCATGGAAGAAAGATGAGGCTTTCTGCTCCCATAAAGGTTTCTAGCCTTGGAAATCCTATACAGGGTTGCTATGAGTTGGAAGTGACTCCATGGAACGTAACCACCACCACTACCAGAAGGCTTCTTATGAGCCAACAAAATGTAAATATGGCACCCAAACCCACTTGTCTGAGAACTCCAAAGACATGGAGTCTGAGAACTCCATAGGCCAACTCATGGCCTCCTACATTTCCTACAAAACAAAGAGAAGATGTACTGAATGAATGCTTACCCTGAGTTTGAAGCATATCCAGAAGAAAGAAAATCTCCAGTTTTAGTAGGAAATCATGCAGAAAAGTGTATTGTAAGAGAAGTGTATATTTAAAATTTCCTACAATTTAAAATTTCCTACACCCTCTTGCCATCCCCATTACCTCTTCTTTTCCCTCTCAGAATTCACTTTGCTATTCAAAGCAACAATTTGCTCAGGGCACATTTTATTAGCATTTGGGTTGATAATGTACAGTATGCAAATCAAGTATTAGCGCTGCTGTAGCAAAAACTGGAGAAATAATAAAATAAAAGGCAGTCAATGTGGGAGTCTAAACTCTATTTGTAGTTACTTACCCATATCACCAGTGCCAGTAAGTTCCCTTGGGCAGATGTGACACCCGCTGTGCACCCCTAGTCCTCAGCTGTTAATGTTATTGTCTGCTGCAGCCATGGAGAGAAGTCCAAGTAGCCAGAAGCAGGAGGAGATTCCAGCTGTGAAGCAGTTAAGAACTCTCCTTCCCCGGCCTGCAGAAAGAGGGGTCTTTCCCAGGCAACTTCTAAAGCTTCAGAACCTGAATATTAATGCCACAGAGGAAATCTGACATAAATATACATTCTTAACAGTGAGACAATAGCCTGGATAGAAATAATAATAATAATTCTTAAAAGGACATTGGGCAATAAAAGCAATCCTCCAAGAAATCTGGCCCAACCATTAAAGATATTATTGAAAACAGAAGTCCCTTTGCTCCTCATTAAATCAAGAGAAGCAATGCAAATTGTGCTCAAATCCATCTTCTGTCTCACTTATTCAGGGCTTGCTCTCTATTCTTACAAAGACACCTTATTTTTCTGGCTCTCAGGGGATGAGCTCATCTACATAAGTGAAGTTCACAAATAACAAGCATTTGAGTTGAAGTGCAAAACCTTACGAAAAATTAACCATTTTAATGAAAACATCTATCATGTAAACATCTGCTATCTTAAAGATTGTGTGTCAAATAACTACCACTATTTTCTAAATCTGATTAGTATTTCTCCAAAACTAGTGTCTTAGAAGAGGTCCACTCATAGTGCTCATTAGAAGAGAGGATGGGAGACTTTATTTCATATACTGTGGAGATGCCATCAAATAGAGCAGTGCCTGGAGAAGGATATCATGCTTGTTAAAGTAGAGGGCCAGTGAAAATGAATAGGATCCTCAATGAGATGGGCTGACACAGCAGCTGTAACAACAGACTCAAATGGAAAGGATTCGTCAGGATGTTGCAGAACCAGACATATTTCATTCCATTCTACATAGAGTCGTTATGAGTGGGACCAACACATAACAATAACAACAAAAACCAAATGGGAGCTAAAGTTAAAAAAAAAAAAAAAAAAAAGAGGAAGTTATCAATAGCATTAAAGACTCTTTAGTTGACTCTCATCCCCATTCATTATCGCAGGATATTTCTCTAATAAGGGCAGAATCCAACACCTGTTGGCCAAGTTGCTGTACTGTGGTAGATTGTGTGTTGCTGTGTTGCTAAAAGCCTTGTTACCAATATTTGAAATACCACCAGAATTACCCATGGTGGACAGGTTTCAGTGGAGTTTCCAGACATGGAAGGACTAGGAAGGAGAATCAGTCTCCTACTGAAAGGGTAGCCAATGAAAACCTTATGAATAGCAGCAAAACATCATCAATAGAATGCCCAAGATGAGCCCCTCAGATTGAAAGGCACTCAAAATACCATTGTGGAAAAGCTGCCTCCTCAAAGTACTGTTGATCATAATGACATGAATGGAGTAAAGCTTTTAGGACCTTCATTTGCTGATGTGGAACAACTCAAAATAAGAACATGTACAAAGATCCATTAATAACCAGAAAGTGGAATGTGTGAAGTATGAATCCATGGTAATTGAAAGTGGTGAAAAAATGAAATGGAATGCATAAAGATCAATATCCCAGAGATTTTGGAGTCAAGGTTTGTTGGTGGACTAGGCAGACAGGCTGTGCAGACTCCCATCAACGAACACATGGAAAACCTTGAGAAAGAGATTCAGAAGACTGTCCTGGAACTCTGAATTTCAGATAAAGAGGTAATGATTTGGAACAGGAGCAAGAATGAAGGTGACATCTGATCCAGAGAGGACAGCAGAAGCCTCAGTCATTGTGGGCAGGAGTGAGCAGAGGAAGGGCCAGGAAAATACTCCCAGTGCAGAAACTAGCCAATGATCTGCAGAAACAGAGGTGTGAGTGCTCCCAATGCATAAACTAGCCAATGATCTGCAGAAACAGAGATGTGGGTGTCTTTTTTTCGTCTTTATCATGACTTTTCTTTGGTTCTATCTGCTCATGTCCATGCTGGTGAACAGAGTACATACTCCCAGGAAAGGTCTTATATCATGCACACAAGGTTTTACAATGTGTAGAATGATTGGCACTGTTCTGTGCTGCTTGGAGGAAGGATTTGCACTGGTCACAGGAAGAGACAGAAGAAAGAAACTAATCCAGGAGTGTCTTCCAAAGTGGATCTGGCCAGCCCTGGACTAGCTCTCACTAGGAGAGAAAGATAAATGGACTTGAGGGGAAAAAAGGACGGTCTGGGTCAGATCACATCTGGGAACATTGTGGAATTTCAGTCAGCTTTGCAGACAAAAGAGTTCATTAGGTGCTACTAAAGAATGACTTATACTTTCCTGCTATTTTCTTTTCTATCTTAGTTTTTTTCTGAGTTGCCTAGCTTTGAATATATATTATTTCTGGTTATTTTTTTTAATGACACTTGAATTTGGTGTTTAATCTTGAATTTCAACCTTGCTTATATTTTGTGGGAGAGTTTTTCTTTGTGCCTCATCTGACAAGAGACAACATCTGTGGTCATACAGTCAAGCTACAATTACCCCACCAAGAGGGCAATAGCTAATACCAGCTGTTATACACCAGAGCAGGAGCCACAGCCAACACCTGCTAAAAACACCCTGAAGGAAGCTATAAAAGCAGTGAACACTGAAGCCAATCTCCTGATCACAACTACCAGAAGACAATTGGAGTGTGTTTATGAGTACAACGTCATGCATTTGTCTAATTAATACAAATACAACAGCACCACAATGTCTAAAAAGCAGTAAAAAAATTCTGCTCATGTGCAGAAACAAGACAGAAAAGCTCAAACAAATGACCAAGAAGAGCTAGGAATGACACTAGAGAGTGAAGAGGCTTTGGAATTATCTGAAAGAAAATTTAGGAGAATGATAGTGAGGCTCATTAAATGTTCCACAGAAAAGTCAAGGAAATTAAGGAAGAAGTAAAAAAAAATAAAGGTGCTATAGGAACAATCAAGTAAAATAGATACAGCATTGGAGCTAAAGATTAATATCCTAGGCATTAGTGAGCTGAAGTGGACTCATATTGGCATTATGAATTATATGATTTTTCTATGCAGGGGATGACAGATTGAAGAAGAATAGCGTCACATTCATCATCAAAAGAAAGTTTCAAGATCTGTCTTGCAGTATAATGCTATCTGTGGTAGGATAAGATCGATACTCCTACAAGGAAGACATGTTAACACCATTGTCATTCAAATGTACACAGCAACCACTAAAGTCAGTGAGGAAAAAAATTAGAATTCTATGAATTTCTTCAGTCTGAAATTGCCTAAGATGCACTGATAATTACTGGTGATTGAAATGTCAATGTTCCAACAAAGGGCAGTTGGAAAATAAGACGTTGATGATAGAAACTATGTTGGAGGTCACATTATAGCATGCATGAACAGTGACTTATTTGTTGCAAATATCTTTTTCAACAACATGATAAGTGCCTATATATGTCCACCTCACCAAATGAAATACAAAGGAATCAAATTGACTATATCTATGGGCAGAGATGGTAGAAAAGCTCAATATCATCATCCCAAACAAGAAAAGGGGCCATCTATGGAACAGTCCACCAATTTCCTCATATGGAAGTTTAGACAGAAGCTGAAGAAATTAAAACAACTCTAACAGAGCCAAAATATAAGCTTGAGTATATCCCACCTGAATTTAGAGAGCGTCTTAAGAACAGATTTGATTCATGAGACACTAAAGGCAATGACCAGAAGAGTTGTAGAATGACATCCAGAGGGTCATACAGTTAAAAAACAACAACAACAATAAATGGTCATTAAAAATATAGGTGAAAAAAAGGACAAAATAGATAACATAAGAGATTTTGAAGCTTGCCCTTGATTTAGAGAAGCTAGAATATCTTGAAGAAATGAAATATTTTCAAAAGGCAGCTGGAGAAGAAAAAGTAAAGTATTATAATGAAATGTGCAAAGACTTGGAGTTATAAAAACAAAAGAGATGAACACACTCAGCATTTTTCAAGTTGAAGAAAATATTCAAGCCTCAACTTGCAATGTTGTATGAGTCTATGGGCAAAATGCAGAATGATGCAGGAGGCATTAAGAGAAGATGGAAGGAATACACAGTCACCAACAAGAATTGATCAGTGATCAACCATTTCAGGATGTAGTATATGATCATGAACCGGTTGTATTGAAGAAAGAAGTCCTGGCTGCACTGAAATTATTGGTAAAAAACAAGGCTTCAGAAATTTACAGAATACAAATTGAAATCATTCAACAAACGGATGCAGCATTGTTGTCAATGTTGTTGTTGTTGTTAAGTGCTGTGGAGTTGGTTCTGGCTTATATTGACCCTGTATAGGGTTTCCAAGGAGTGGCTGGTGAGTTTGTGGGTCAAACCAACCTTGCAGGCCAGTGTTTTATCCCACAGCACCACACCAGGACTCCAATACAGAATTGGAGAGACTCGATCAGCTTTGCCAAGAAATTTGGAAGACACCTACATGGTGGGCCAATTTAAAAAGATGCATATTTATGTCCTTTCCAAAGGAAGGTAACTCAAAGAAATGCAAAAATAATCATATGATATCACTAATATCATATGTAAATAAAGTTTTGCTGAAGATAATTAAAAATGGTTAGAGCAGGATATCAACAAGGAACTGGCTGAATTTCAAGCCAGATTCAGAAGAGGCTGTGGAACTAAGGGTATCATTACTGACATCAGACGGATCTTGGATAAAAACAGAGAATACCAGAAAGATGGTTACCTGTGCCTTATTGACTATGCAAAGGCATTAGACTGTGTGGATCATAACAAACTACAGATAACCTTGTGGAGAGGAAATATTCCAGAATACTTAATTGTGCTCATGAAGAACCTGTACGTAGACCAAGAGGTAGTCATTAGTATAGAACAAGGGGATACTCGATGGCTTAAAATAAGGAAATATGTATGCCAAGATTGTATTCTTTCACATACTTATTCAATCTGTTGCAGAGTTAAAAATCCAATAGGCTGGATTATATGAAGAAGAAGATGGCATCAGGATTGGAGGAAGAGTCATTAACAACCTTCGATATGCAGATGTCACAACCTTGCTTGCTAGAAGCAAAGCTGTT
>NW_006408559.1:17514683-17521009 GCF_000296735.1 Chrysochloris asiatica
TGTAAGTCAAGGGTCGCTGAAAAAGAGGAAGATCCCTAATAAAATTATTGGCACAGTGGCAGCAAGAATGGGCTCAAATTTAACAATTATGAGGAAGGCACAGGACCAGGGAGTATTTTGTTCTGTTGTGCATTGGGTCACTGAGTCAGAAAAATCTCAGCCTCACCCAACGACAACATCAACAACAACAAGGGCAGCCCGCAAAAAGAATAGTATTCTGAGCATTAGTGAACTGACTAGGACAGGTATTGGTCATTTTGTATCAGACATTCGTATGGTTTACTATGCCAGGAATGACAAACTGAAGAAGAATGGCATCACATCAGAAAGAGTATTTCAAGTAGAGTGTTTTCTGTGCTAAGATAATGTTTGCGTCTACAAGGAAGACCAATTAATACAACTATTTTTGAATTTGTGCACTGACAATCAAAAGAATTTGGCCAATTTCTGAACTTGATCAAATATGCAATTAAAGTGCATTGATAATTATTGGTGATTGGAATGTGAAAATTGGAAACAAAGAGGAGGGATTGATATTTGGAAACTATGATTTTGGTGATAGAAATGACACTGAAGATCACATGATGTAATTTTCCAAGACAAACAGCTTCTTCACCGTAAATCCCCTTTCCCCTTTTTTCAACAATATAAATGGCAATGATACATGTAGACTTTGCCAGATGGACTACATGGGCATCAAATTGACTATATCTGTTCGAAGAGATGACGGAGAAGCTTCACATCATCAGCCCAAGAAAGCCAAGGCCCAACTGTGGAGCAAACAACCATCAACTGCTCATAGGCAAGTTCAAGGCTAGAGCTGAAGAAAATGAAAAAAGTCCATTATATCCAAAATACGACCTTGAGTATATCACCTGAATTTAGAGACCATCTCAAGAACAGATTTGATGCATTAGACACTAACAACCAAAGACCAGAGATGTTGTGGGATAACATCAAGAATATCACATGATCATTAAAAAGTAAGAAAAGACCAATGTGGATTTCAGAAACTCGGAAAATTGCTATTTAATGTAGAGTAACTAAACTGAATGGAAGAAATGATGAAGTGAAATAGCTGAACAGGTCAACATATGAATCAGGATACACTCAGTAGTCTACGGCAAGAAATGTACAAGATATCCTGGCCATCCAATTGGAAGAAATTCATATTTGTGTACATTCCAAAGAAAGGTGACAGAATGCAGACATCATTGAACATTAAGATGAATATTGCATGCAAGTAAAATATTGCTGTAGATCATTTAAAAACATAGACAGGGTACTATAAGAAATTTAAGCTGGATTCAGGAGAGGATGTACAATGTGGGATATCATTGCTGATATCAAATAAATCTGAACTAAAATCAGACTATCAGAAGGATGTTCACTTGTGTTTTATTGACTATGTAAAGGAATCTGACTGTGTGGATCATAACAAACTATAGATAACACTGAGAAGAATGTATATTCCAGAAGTCTTAATTATGCTTATGAGGAATCTGTACCTAGAGCAAGAGGACAGTGTTTCAAACAGAACGAAGGGATACCAAGTGGTTTTAAATCAGGAAGGGTGTGTGTCAGGCCTGTATCCTTTCATATTACTTATTAAGTCTATGTGTTGATCAAATGGTCCAAGAAGCTGGACTATACAAAGAGGCATGAGGCATCAGGATTGGAGGAAGGCTCATTAACATCTGTGATAGCAAGATGACACAGCTGTCTTGCTGAAAGCTAAGAGGACTTGAAGAACTTGCTGATGAAAATCCATGCCTTCAGTTTGTACGACAATTCAGTGTAAAGAAAGAAAATGTCCTCCAAATGACCAATAAACAACATCACGAAAAAACTGAGAAATGATTGAAGTTGTGTAGGTTTTCATTTTACTTGGGTCCACAATCTATGCTCAGTCAAATGACGTATTGCACTGGGCAAATCTGCTGCAAAGGACTTCTTTAAATTGTTAAAGGGCAAAAATGTCACTTTGAGGACAAAGTTGTGCCTGACCTAAGCCATCAAGATTTATTGTCTCAAAAATCCTATATAGCGTAGCGATGAGTTAGAATTGATTCAGTGGCAGTGGGTTGTGTTTGTTTTGTGTTTGTATATTGGCAATGGACTTAAACACGCTGATGATTGTGAGGATGATGAAGGGCTAGACAACCTTTTGCTCTGTTGTATATAAGTTAGGATGCCCGGTGGCACTGTAAGAAACATTGGACTCTTAACCACAAGTCAGCAGTTCAAACCCACCAGCAGCTCCACAGGGGAAAGAGGAGGCTGTTGCTTGCTCTTGTAAAGGTTTACAGTTTTGGAAACATGAGTTGGAATTGACTCAATGGCAGTGATTGGTTTATGTAAGGTCACCACAAGTCAGAGTAGACTCGACAACACATAAATACAATGCCTCATATGAGTGTGAAAGTTGGATAATGAATAAGGAAGTCTGGAGAAGAGTCAGTACAGTTGAACTATGGGAGAAATACTGAAAGTAGCATGGACTGCCAGAAGAATAAATGAATCTGTCGTGGAAGATGTAAATTCAAAATATTCCTTAGAAGTAAAGATGGCCATACTTTGTCTCATTCACTTTGGACATTATCAGGAGGGACAAATCTCTGGAAAAGAACATCATGCTTGGTGAATTAGAGGATCAGCAAAGAAGAGGAAGACCCCCAACGACATGGATTGAAACAGTGGCTGTAACAATGGCTCAAACATATCAATTACACTGAGAATGGCTCAGGGCTGGGAAGGGTTTTGTTCTGCTCTGCATGTTGTTGTGATGTGCCGTGGAGTCGGTTCCGACTCATAGCGACCCTGTACAGGGTTTCCAAGGCTGTCAATCTTTACAGGAGCAGAGAGCCTTGGAGCTGACTCAAAGGCATCCATCAAAATGAAGAGCCGTGGTGGCTCTGTGGGAGAATTCTCGCTGACTAGGGGAGAGGCCTATGTTCAAAGCCCAGACAATGCACATCATTGGCTGCCACCACTCATGTGTCAGTGAAGCTTGTTTGTTGCTGTGATTCTAAACAGGTTTCAGTGAAGCTTCCAGATTAACAGAGCTGGAAGAAAGGCTTGATGATATACTTTTGAAAATCAGTCAAAGAAAATTTTATGGATCACAGTGGTCTCATCTGCAATCGATCGTGGGTATAGCATGGGGTCAGGTAGAGTTCTGTTCCATTGTGCTTGGTGTCACTGTAAACAACAAGACAGCAACAATGATATCTAAAGGAACCTGAAGGGTGTGTCTTATGTTCTAAGGAACAGGGACAAACCTTTTCAAGTATCACCTGAGGTCAGTTCCTGCTTCTGATCCCATGGGAGCTGTAGACAGGTGACGGCATGTCAAGTCTGTCTTGTCATTGCTCCTGCCTTACACAGGGACTATGTCTACCCCCAGGTATTGTCATCAAATTCTAAACTGTTGTGTGTCTGGTGTGGTGTCTGTCGATGTCACCGAATTCTAAACTGTTGCGGTGTCCTGGTGTGGTGTCTGTTGATGCCTCTCAGTCTGTCAATTTCCCCCCATTATGTCGATGCCTCGTGGTCCTCAGTGCCTGGTGGTTCTGTCTATGATCCACAGACTCTGGATGCCTCGTGGTCCTCAGTGCCTGGTGGTCTGTCCATGCCACACAGGATCTGCATGTTTTGTGGTCTGTCAATGCCTCAGGCTTTGCTTTTACTTTTGCCACTAGGGAACAAGTGGAGGTCATTGCCCACCACCCTGACAGCTCTATGACTCTCCTCTTACATCCCGTGATGCCTCAGGCCCTCCTGAGGTGGGGTCACAGCTCTGAGCAGGTCTTCTGAAGTGTTAGAACGTTATCTCACCTTTGAGATATTGTGTTGCAGGATCTCACAGTTTTTAGGCAGACACACATCTCTTCCTTCATATTTGTGTAATGCTCATGAGGAGCTGTCTGGAAGACAACATGGGTTACAGAAGTACTGGACCCTCCAGCCTCTCTCGAGGAGACTCAATTCCATTTTCAAATAGATGACTTGTGTGCTGCTCATCAGTGTAGACTCATCTCAGTGTAATGTGACTCTGCTCAAGTTGCTGTTACTAGGGCAATCAGCTTTTCCCTGGGAGCGAAACAGCAGTGAGGGACTCAGCTCCCTGTCATGGGCTGTCACTCCCAAGCTGGCTGCCTCTTTCAGTGCCCGTACCTTTAATTAGCAGTTCTCAATCTCTGGTGATTGACAGGTCTCATTGCATACTTTTCTACTCTTTTGAAAGACTACAATTTTCAGCAATGTAAGTGATGAAAAGGGATCAAAAGTTTCCCCAAACTGTTTTTAAAATTAGGTTTAATTGCAACACAAATAGATTTTAGTTTACCAAAGTCTCCATCAGCCAAGGTTTTCCAAACAAACAGAAACAGTAGGATACATACCTTTGTTGTTGTTATTAAGTGCCATCGAGTTGGTTCCAACTCATAGTGACCATGTATAGAATTTATGAGGAGCACCTGGTGGATTTGAACTGCTGACCTTATGGTTTGAAGTCCCATGCTGATCCTACAGGGCCACACCAGAAGTCCAGGATACATACTTAGATATCCTTATATCTAGGGAGCTGTGGGGTCTTAGGTGAAAGGCTGCTAACTGCAAGAATGGCGATTCAAGTTCCTCAGTCACTCCATGGGAGAAAGATGAGTCTGTCTGAGCCTGTAAAGTTACCGTTTCAGAAACCCTACTTAGGTTGCTATGTGTCCGAATGGATTGTATGGTGGTGGGTTGTTTTTTGTTTTTTAATTTTGTATTCATATGTCAGTTGTCATAATGTGGTGGCTTATGTGTAGCTATGATTCTGGAAGCTATGACATGGGTATTTTAAATACCAACAGGGTCATGCATGGTAGACAGGTTCCAACTGAGCTTCCAGATGAAAACAGACTAGGGAGAAGGAGAGACAGATTACCCCCCAGATATTGTTAGCAAATTCTAATATTTAGTCACTGAAAACCTTATGAGTAGCAGTGGAACAAAGTCAGCACCAGATTGTTGAATATGAAAACATGGTGAGAAGCACCTGAATATAGTTGAATATAGTGCTGGAATATGAGCCACTCAGTTTGGAAGGTACTCAAAATGCAACTGAGGAAGAATTGCCTCCTCAAAGTAGAGCTGACCATCATGATGCAAACAAAGTAAAACCGTTGGGGCCTTCATTTGCAGAAGGGGCACAACTCAAAATGAAGACAGAGAGCTATAAACATCCATCAATAATCAGAACATGGAATGTACGAAGTATGAATCTAGGAGACTTTTAAACTCATGGACCTCACCAGATGAAATACACAGGAATCAAATTGACTACATCTGTGAAAAGAGTCAATGGAAAAGCTCCATATCATCAGTTAAAAGAAGGCCGGGGGCAGATTGTGGAACATACCATCAATTGCTCACATGCAAATTCAAACTAAAGCTGAAGAAAATGAAAAACAGTCCATGAGAGTCAAAACACGACCTTGAATATGTCCCACCTGAATTTAGAGATCATCTGAAGAACAGATTTGATACATTAAACACTAAAGAAAAACCAAAGACCAGAAGAATTGTGGGATGACATCAAGAATATCATACAGTAAGAAAACAAAGAGTCATTAAGAAGACAAGAAAGAAGGAAAAGATCAAAAGGGATGTCAGAAGAGACACTGAAACTTGCTCTCCAGCATAGAGATGCTAAAGCAAATGAAAGAAATGAGGAAGTACAAATGCTGAACAGAAAATTTCAATGGTCAGCTCAAGAAAACAAAGTCAAATATTACAACAAAATGTGCAAAGATCTAGAGTCAGAAAACCAAAAAGGAAGAACACGCTCAGCATTTCTTAAGCTGCAGAGAACAGAAGAAAATATTCAAGACTCAAGTTTCATTATTGAAGGATTCTCTGGACAAATCATTGAATGATGCAGAAAGCATCAAATGAAGATTGAAGGAATACGCAGAGTCACTGCACCAAAAGGAAATGGTTTCTGTTCAACCATTTCAAGAGCTAGCATGTGATCAAAGGTCAATGATACTGAAGGATGAAGTTCAAGGTGCATTGAAGGAATTGGCAAAGAACAATTGGAACAAGGCACCAGGAATATATGGAATGCAAATTGAAATCTTTCAAGAAAGTGAGGCAGTACTGGAGGCACTCACTTTTCTATGCAAGAAATTTGAAAGACAGCTATCTGGCAAATTGATTGGGAGAGATCCATATTTGTGCCCATTCCAAAGAAAGGTGATCCAATAGAATGCAGTAATCATCAGACAATATCTTTGCTATCCCATGCGAGTAAAGTTTTACTAAAGGCAATACAGAAACGA
>NW_006408559.1:17521394-17523925 GCF_000296735.1 Chrysochloris asiatica
AAAAGCAATAAAAGAAAACCCAAGGCAAAAACAAACAAAGAACAATGCAGGTGCTGGACCCAGAGAGAAGAAAATTCTTGGGGCTCCTGTGAATCAAAGCGCTCATGAAGTGGTTGAGGGAGGGGTGAGATGGTAGTGTTCCCAGCCCTAACTAGAGTTCCTACAGGCCCAGGCATTGTCCATCTGTAACAAAGTGTCGCCATTGGCTGGGTCAGTTTGCCATGGGCTTATCTGGTAACTCTGTGGGCTCTGTATATCTGGAACAGAACCTCATATCCAGGAGCAAAGGAGGTACAGTTGGCAACCACCTCACTCTGGCATCACCTACAAAGTCTGGGCTGTGAACTCCCGGACAGCAGGGGCCTTTACTGGGAGTGGATATGGATGGGGGTTGGCCACACCTCTGCTCACCAAGGGAGTCTGGGCAACAAGAAAGCTGCACACCTTTCCCGTGGTCAGTCCCAGGTGTGAACTTGTGCTGCCAAGTAGCAGCTGTCTCTGAAGCTGATGGCAGAACTTCAAATTGGCCATGCTGCATCCAGCTGGGAAAACTTTCACCAATCTGTCTCCCTCATTTGTTATCCCTGCTCAGCCTCTCTTCCAAATAAGTGTTCAATTCATTTCTCCAACCTTTCTTCTGAAGCTAAGAGTTCCAGAATGATCATCGATATGTGTTTATTTGGTTTCTGTTATCTTTGTGGAAGAGAGTCTGAGGAGCATATCTACATAGTCTACCATCTTTGCCAGAACCATCCTGAATTCTTCTTAATTAGGGAAACTTTTCACATCACACCATTGCTTAAGGTTTTACAAAAAGAACAAGAAACCATCACAAATCCCTGTGTGTGGTTCCTAAGCCAAGTGTGCATATGACTTCATGTAAAGACCATGCCTTTACATGACTTCCCCTGCCTTCACAAGGGGGAAAGAGAATCAAACTCAAAATCAGCCTAAACCTGATTCCTATGAAGTAGAAGTCAGACATGCTTCCACCCTACAACTTTCTTTATCCTATTCTGACATCAACCACCCCTCCCACAGCACACTCTGCTTCACATCTGGGTTCCATAATCCACTGCAATGATCACACAGAACTCATAACAATACTCATGATTATGGGGCTTTGGATAGAAAAACCCTATCCAGTAAATTCAAGGCACCACACTCCAGTTGAAAATCCCTGTTTAATTTCTCCTAACACCTCTCTCCTTAGAAACTCATGATTGGACAAGTCTACATATGCTTCTTATTAAGCTCAGTCTTGCCAACTCAAGTGTTTCCATGAAAGCTCATACTCTATTGATTTCTTCTGAAGGACTATGGATGATTATTATATGACATTTGATGCATTGGCTCCTGGTTTTGCAGAAGTTTTCCTAATTACTCCCTGTTACTCCCTGTATTACTAGGGACCATTTATCTTTTACAACCCTTCTCTTGAACCCAACCCCATCTTCCCTCAACTCCCTCATTACTCTGCCTCTCCAGGACCGTATTTCCTGAGCCTCATTAGAGCATCATTTGACCCTCTCCTTCCTCTTGTCTTCCATTTTTTGTTTGCATGCTTCTTCTGTTGTCTCTCTAATCTCCTGATGCCCTGTTTCCTTTTGAAATTGACCACAATATTATTTTTTCTCTTGATCAAGAACTAGTTTAGGTTATGCCTTGGTGGTATAGTGGTTAGGCACTTGGCTGCTAATAAAAAAGGTTGGCAGATCTCACTCAGAGCCTCCAAGGGGAAATACCTAGTGACCTGCTTCCATAAAGATTGCTGCGGCTCTTGTTGTTAAGTGTCATCGAGGCAGTTCCCATTCATAGAGACCCTGTATAGGGTTTTCAAGAAGCAGCTGGTGGGTTTCAACACCGACCATGTGGTTCAAGCCGACCTTGCAGTCCAGTGCTTTATCCAACAGTACCACACCAGGACTCAGAAAAAAAAAAAAACAACGGAATTATTCTACTCTGTCATACACCAGCAAGATGTTGTTGTTGTTGTGATGTGCCGTGGGGTCGGTTCCGACCCATAGCGACCCTGCACAGGGTTTCTAAGGCTGTAAATCTTTATGGGAGCAGAAAGCCTCATCTTTCTGCAACGGAACAACTGGTAGTTTCGAACTGCTGACCTTGAGGTTCACAGTCTGATTCTGTCACACACCAGCAAGATAGATATGAATATATACACAAGCAGATACAGACACACACATACATTATTTTGTTGTACTTTGCTTTGTAGATGTTACACTTCTTTACAAATTTAGACTTGTGGCAACCCTATGTCCCACAAGTATATTGGTGCCATTTTTATAACATCATGTGCTCATTTTGTGTCTGTGTGTCACATCTTTACAATTCTTAGAATATTTCAAAATTTTCATCATGCTATTGCACACAGGAGTCTTGGTATAGCTCTGTAAGGTAAGTACCAGACAGCAAGGTAGGTTTGAATTGCAAGGTCAGTGGTTTAAACTCACTAGCTGCTCCTCGGAAAACCTATTCAGGGTTGCTGTGAGTGGGAACTGACTTGACAGCAC
>NW_006408559.1:17524755-17527116 GCF_000296735.1 Chrysochloris asiatica
AATATGCAGATGATACAGCCTTGCTTGCTAAAAGTGAAGAGGCCTTAAATACTTATTGATTAAGACCACAGATCACAGACTTCAGTATAGGTTGCACCTCAATTGAAAGAAAAAAAAAAAAATCCTCACCACTGGACCAATAAAGAACAGCATGATAAATGGAGAAAAGACTGAAGTGGTCAAAGGCTTCATCTTGTTTGGATCCACAATGAACACTTATGGAAGCAGCAGTGAGTAAATCAAAAGATGTATTGCATTAGACCAATATGCTGCACAAGATCTTTTTAAAATGTTAAAGAGCAAAGATACCAGTTTGAGGTTTAAGTTGTGCCTGACCCAACTTATGGTCTTTTCTGTTGTCTAATAAGCTTGTGAAAGTTGGACAATGAATAAGGAAAACTGTAGAAGAATTGGTGCATTTGAATTATCATGTTGGAGAGGAGTATTAAAAATACTGCCAGAAGAGCAAACAAATTGGTCAAGTCAGAAAGTTACTTAGAAGCCAGGATGGCCAGACTTTGTCTCTCATACTTTGTACACTTATCAGGAGGGACCAGTCCCTCAAGAAGGACATCATGCTTGGTAAAGTGGAGGATCAAGGTAAAAGATGAAGACTCCAGTGAGATGGATCGACACAGTGGCAGGATCAATATGCTCAAACGTAACAATTGTGAGGATGCTGAAGAACTGGGCAGTGTTTCATTCTGCTGTGCATAAGAATGTTATGAGTCAAAACCAATTCAAAAGCACCTAATAACAACAATAACACTGGCATGTATATGTAAGTGTCTGACCAGATGGTGCATGCCTTCTATTTCTCTTTGAAAACTAAATTAATGAAATTTTACAGCATTTTTCTTGCCCTATCTATCATCTTCTACCCTAGTACTTATATGGTGAAGTTTTACTTTATTTTGTAAAACCAGTTCTCTCTGATGATACCAGAGCTGGTGTATCTATTGGAAACTCAAGGTGTGAAGCTGGGTCCATGCTGACCTAAGGATACATGAAAAAGCTTTGATTTAATATCAGCAAGAAAAGATGAACATAAATCAGTCTGGGTTTTATTCATCTCTATGTGAACGTGTTGATATGATATCACCTAAGCAATGTGTGTATGGAGAAGGGACCCACGAAGCAAAAGAAAAAGTGTCCAGTTCCATGTTACATACATAGGCAAGCAAGTCAGATTAATCTCGGATCTCTCAGCAGAAACCATGCAAGCAAGAATGCAATGGGGAGACATCTATAAAACCCTGAAAGAAAGAAAAAAATGCCAACCAAGAATCCTTTATCCAGCAAAGCTATCAATCAAATACGATGGTGTAATCAAGACATTCCAGGATAAACAGAAGCTAAGGGATTTTGCCAAAGCCAACCCTGCTCTACAAAACATCCTAAAAGGAGTTCTGTGGACTGAGAACTAACAAGAACAGACAACAACCAGAGATAGGCATACATGGCAGCACCTCCCAGAACTAAATCAACAGATGGAAGAGTCGAGAACAGAACAAAACTAGAAGAACAAACTCAGAGAATCTGGGTGGTCAGTATATGATCAAAACTATTACAATGTAAAAGAAGATAAACATGTAGGTACAGAGACACATATGGTGAGAAGGTCAGGTAGATTACAAGACTAAATACACTGCACTAAATGGAGGGAAAAGTTAATGGACTATAAAGTAACTTCAAAGAAAATTAACACTTCACAACATACCAAGAATATGAAAATACAAGAAGAACATGGAAACATTAAAACTATGAGGAAATGCACAAGAAAGAACACAAAAACCATGAACTCAGCAAAGGAAGACACACAGAACAAAAAAATCAGCAACACCACACACACACACACGAAAAAACATAATGACAGCAATTAATCCATAACTATAGAAAATGACACTGAATGTAAACGGATTAAATGCACCAGTTAAAAGATGGAGCGTGGAAGAATGGATAAGAAAACAAGATCCTTCAATATGCTGTCTGCAAGAGACCCATCTCACACAGAGAGACAAAAACAGTTTAAAAGTCAAAGGATGGAAAAATATATATATCAAGCTAATTACAATAAAAAACGAACAGGAGTGACAGTACTAATCTCTGATAAAATAAACTATAAGCAAAAACCAGCATAATAGATAAAGATGGACATTATCTCATGAATAAAGGGACAATTGAACAAGATGACATAACCATAATGAATATCTATGCTTCCAAAGAAAGAGCTCCAAAATATATAAAGCAAACTCTAATAGATTTGAAGAAAGAAATAGATGAAGCTACAATAATAGTGGGTGATTTTAATACACTGCTTTCAAAAATGGATAGAACAACCAGAAAGAAACTTGACAAAGA
>NW_006408559.1:17536465-17572378 GCF_000296735.1 Chrysochloris asiatica
CAAAGACAAGAAGTGACTGGCTTACAAGCTTTCAAGAGGGAACCTAGATCCAGAGGGCATGGAGGAAGGTAGAATCTCCACTGAGTAGTATCCAATCTGCCTGGGTGGGGTTAATGAAAGGAGATGGGGCTAGGTCTCTTGTGGTACAATGGTGAATAATTGTTATCAGGACTGACTGTGAGGGTTGCAAATATAAGGGTGGACATTTTGTAGCAAAAGGAGGGGAGTCATTGACTTTGCAGTCCAGGAGCAGAGGTCCCTGGAATCATCAAGGGAGAAGAGTGGAGTGTGAGACCCTACCCAGAGAAGCAGTGATGCTTGAGATGGAGGCAGAGATGACTACGTGGAGAGATGGAGTGGCCAGGGATTCTAGACCCAGAGAGGGAGAGGAGCTCTGTGCTGACGACCAGAGGACAGGTTTGCAGGGTATATTCTTTGGTTGGTTGATGATGCATGGAGGGATTGTAACCATGGCAATGAAACAATATACCATAGGATAAATGTAAAGCTAATGTTCTCCCATAGAAACTCTCACATAATTCACAATAAAACATTAAGAAAGAAAGAAAGAAAGAAAGAAAGAAAGAAAGAAAGAAAGAAAGAAAGAAAGAAAGAAAGAAAGAAAGTGCCCAGTTCCATGGATACTATGGTGCTGCTCTGTCACTCGACCCCTTAAAAACTCTTTTGCTACATTCAGTTGCACTTAGGAAAAATACCCAATTCCTCAGCTTCACATCACATCTTTCTCCTTCAGAATCTCTGTTTCAGTGACCCTCAGATTTCCCTTTCTGGATAAGCAGGCTTTCCCTTCTAGTTCCTCTGCCTTGATCCTTCTCCCTTTTTATTCTTTTGATCACTTTTGCTATCTCTCCATCTAATTTGGGTTTCAAACCATAATGTGAAGCTGTAGCATTTATCACATGTTTTTTTTTGTTTGTTTGTTTTTTTGTTTTTTTGTTTTTTTTTAGTATTAATTTAACATTCATTCCCCCATTTCTCTGCAAAGTCTGAGAAAGCTAGGGCTTTTGATCACCCAGTAGCTTCAGAATCCAGAAACCTGCCAGGGTTGATGTGAGTTCAGACAGACTCAGCAGCAATTGACAACAACATCCATGACAAAGGAGTCCTGGTGTGGCACTGTAAGATAAGCACTTGACTGCTAAATGCAAGGCTGGGGATTCAAACCTACCACATGCTCCTTGGAAACACCTATAAAGGGTCTTTATGAGTTGGGATCAACTAATGGCACTTAACAACAACAACCATGAGAAAAGACACTAAACGCTACCCATCAATGAGTTAAATTTTAGGAGAGCATTTGGGAACTCAAGGACTCAAAAACTCCAAATACAAACATAAAACATTAAAAAAAAGCCTTCATTTAGTTGAATTCTACTATAATTATGGTTTTCTATTTTTTCATTAATTTTTCAGCAACAGTAAATCCTGTGGTGGCATGAAGGTCATTCCTAGAAAACAGTATTTTCTCCATGGGCATTTTAAGCCTATTAAAGATTTTTACAGAAAATCTTTCCTTGATATTTATCTTGCACCAAAAGTGACATAAGCTTCATATAGAAGCTAACTTGACCAACCAGATGGTCAAGACTCAGTCTCCTTGTGAATCAGTGTCCAATAAGCAAGGGTGGTAATTCCCGCTAGACAGATGTTTCACATGTGGTTTTGGTTTTCATCGGTGTCACTTCATTTCTGATGGGTTCCTGGGGGTGCCTTACTTGATGACATGTAGGTGGATGTGGCCAACCCAGAAAAAGGGCTTTTCGTCCAATAAACAGTTCTTGTTGGTTCACTCATGGCTGATGAAGTAACGCTGGGACAGATCCAAGTTTATAAGATGTGGGTGGACTCAAATGACAACCGGAATCAGAAAAATTGTGGCTCCACATCCTGTTAAAAATGTAACCGCCTTTTTGGAAAACAAGGGCAGCATGCTTTTTGCATAGAAATGAAATCTATGGACAGGCAGAGTTGGAGACAACTTTTCCAGACTCAAAGATGGAGGCCAATTGCACCACTTTTGAGCATGTGCTGCTCTCCAGAGTGCTGGCCATAATCCCACCTGCCACAGCAGGCTCTTCTGAGGCTTCCATTCCAGAGCTTCAACTTGTAAGTTTTCCAGGTCCACTTAGTGTTCCAGTCCACCACTATTTTACGAGTGTGGGTCCATTATTTCTCTGTGTCAGTCATGACTGAATCAATTTGAAGCTCTGTTATAAAATAAGGCCAGATAGAATCTTGATTTTCAGTGTGGCATCAGTGTGTCCTCTATGGGGGGAAAGCTCCCAGCTATGAGTGCAGTGGCTTCATATGATAAGCACTGTACTGGGAACCACAAGGCCTGCAAATCAAGCCCACCTGCTGCTCTGTAGGAGAAACACGAGGCTTTCCGTTTCTTTCCAAAGATTTAAAAGCTTTGGAAACTCTATACTCTATGAGTTGGGATCAACTAATGGCACTTAACAACAACAACCATGAGAAAAGACACTAAACGCTACCCATCAATGAGTTAAATTTTAGCAGAGCATTTGGGAACTCAAGGACTCAAAAACTCCAAATACAAACATGAGTCGGAACCAACTTCAGGGCACTTAACAACAGCAACTCCAGACATGGGAGTCCTGGTGTGGTGTTGTAAAATAAGCACTGGACTGCTAACCTCAAGGTTGGCAGTTCAAACCTACCAGCCGCTCATGGGAAACTGTATACAGTGGCACTGTGAGTCCGAACCTAGTCAAGGACACTTAACAACAACAAAAACAACAGAGGCAGCTCCCACAATAAAGGAGGGAGGGAGACAAGAAGACACAGCACCAAATGGTTTTCTTTTCATGTCAGTTGTTAACTTTTTGGAGAGATTTCAAAGAATGGGTTTTGAACATTGCTATGAAAGTACCTTTAATTTATTTCTCTGTCCTTCAGAATGAAATCTTGCTTCTAAAACAAAAGGCCAGGATTAATATCATCCTTTTTATGATCACACAAGGTGGCGAAGCCTGTTTTATCTGTAGGAAAACACATTGCATGAATCAGGGGCCAGCTCTGAAATGTTCAGCAGTGAAATCGAAGAATGACAGATGCTGTGGACGCTCTCTGAGACAATAAGCCGGGACTACAAGGACTCCTGGTGTGGCGCTGTAGGATAAGCACTGGACTGTGAACCGCAAGGTTGGTGGTTCAAACCTACCATCTGCTCCTCAGACACCCTATACAGGGTCTCTGTGACTCAATGACACTGAACAACAACAACAATGAGAAGGAGAAGCATCTCGTTCAAGACTTTCGCAGCCATGGCTTTACTTTTGTTGGGAGTGAGCTGGAATTTGGGGTGTTTGTCTTTTCAAATAGGGGCAGGACCTTGTAAAGGCTTTGGTTTGGCTTGGATTTGCCTCCAGATTTCTTTCTCTGGCCACAGAGAGAGAGTTCCATGAAGTTGTACCTAAGTGAGGCCTAGGGGTCAATGTTGGTTCCATCTCTAAAGCCAATTACTTATTGAATATCCATTCAGCATCTCATAAATTCATCCAACTCAAACATTACTAGGGCTTTCTGAAAATATTGATTCATTTCTATGATGGACATCTCTGAAGAAATCAACAATGCAAATGGCCTCATTTTCTACAGACTTTAATCTAGAAAGTATAGTCTCACCGTAAGACCGGAGCTCATAATGACTATCAAGCATGATACACATGCTGAGTATTCCCAGGCTAGGTGTTGTTGTCAGCTGGTATCATACAGTTGGTTTTGACCCACAGTGACTGTGTGTGACAGAAGAGAACTGCCTCACAGGGTTTCCTGGGTTGTAGTCTTTATTGGAGTTGTTGTTGTTGTTGTTAAGTGCCAGTGAGTCAATTCTGACCCATAGCAACCCTGTATAGGGTTTCCAAGGAGCAGCTGGTGAGCTTGGATCACTGGCTTTGCAGTTCCAATGACTTTGCAGTCTGAAGCATTAGCCCACAGCGCCACCCCAGGACTCCTTTTACTTTATAGGAGTAGATCGTAGATTTCTCCCCTTTGGAACCTCTGCATGGATTTGAACCACTGATCTTGAAGTGAGCAGCTGAGTGCTTAACCACTCTGTCACCATGGCTCCATATACCCTACTGGCTTCTTTTAAAAAAAAAGCAAAGTAAGTTCCTCCCCACAAATTAGCTCTGTGCGGTTCATCAATTCATGGAGACTCAGTTTCCTTACCTGAGAAACAATAAACTGAGGAGTCAGAAAAATCACTGGATTGGAGTACCCCAAAATTACCTTCCAACTGAATCATCTCAGAATCCTAAGTCATATGTCTTCATCTGAACTCTAATTTTCCTCATCAATAAAACACTTAACTGCTCATTTCACAAATACAAGTTAAGCTTTTCAAGTCAGTGCTGCTAAAATGGAAATGCGAACCCAGTCTGTTGAAAGTGAATAAAAATATTCATATTTGGCATATTGCCTTTATAAGTATTAATAACGAATCAAATATTATACGATATTCCACTCTTCACTGATGATTGAATAAGGAAGTATTATTACTGCTTCTCATGCAAGCAACTTTTCTCTTTCCAATTACTATCTGAGAGAATGGCATATACATGCAACACACAAATCCCATTTGAAAGAATAAGTTAGCAACTTACCCTGTATTTTATTCAAATATCAGCAACTATTCATTTTAAAGCAAGAGCTTCGGATAAATAGCCTTAATAGCACTTCAGCATTAGTGCTAACAAATGGGATTTGCAAAGACAGATAATTGTTATCAAATCCATTAGAGTAGAAAGCTGTATTTGGAATAGCCTAAGCTATCTCTAAACCTTGGTATGCCTGGTCCTTTAAATGATCTCAAGACAGCAAAATGCCAGATCATTCTCTGAGCCTCAGGGCTCTCAATCTTTGTGGGTGGAGAAAAGACAAAGTGGCAGTCTGACAGCAGTGATCTGGGAGAAGTGACAATTACAGGTAGAGAGGGACTATTTCCCTGCTAAATAGGTTAATTTTTGGCAGAGAGATGCTCTCTGATCTAGTTAAGTTAATGAGGCTTTTACTGAATTAAACCAAGTTGGTGAGATTTGCAAAGCATTGGGGGACTGTCAGAATCTTGCCAACAATAGATACTCGAAGTTTGGGAAAGAGCGATAAGTATGCCTTTAAAAATCAGGAACTGGTTTAAGAACCATTAAATGTCTAAGTGAACAGAATTAACTTGAGTACATATTTTAATGGCCAAGCAAATTTTTAACTTGATAGGTAACTGTTCTTTTTTGGGGGGAAATCGCTACAATGTATTATTGGGGTTGAAGGATGTCCCCCTAAAATTACATTCAAGTTCTAAGCCCTGGTACCTGTGAACATGACCTTACTTGGAAGTAGGGTGTTTACAGATGCTCGCAGTGAACATGAGGTCACACTGGAGCAGGCTGGGTCCTGATCCCACCTGAGTGGAGTCTTTATGAGAGAATTAAAAGGATGGAGGCAGAGGAAGGAGGCCACCTGGAGATGCATGACAAGCCAAGGAGCCTCTACCAGATGCCCAGAGAGGTCAAAGTGCCCTCTCTCAGAGTCCTTAGAGAGAGCACTTTTTGACTTGGAGATGGAGCTGTGGGAGGAGACATGTCTGTTGAGTTAAAGTTACTCACTTTGTGGCCTATTGTGATGCAGTCCTGGGAACAAAGACATGTGACTCTGATTAAAATACTATTAATGTGGAGTCCTGGTATGGTGCTGTGGGTTAATGTGCGAGACTGCAAAGCCATTTGCATTGCAAAGTCTGAGATTCAAGCTCACCACCAGCTTCTCAGAAACCCTATACAGGGTTACTCTGGGTCGGAACTGGCTTAACTAACAGCACTTAACAAAAACAACAATGTGAAGAAAAAGAGAAAAACTAACAAGTGCTGTTTTCTATAAAATTTAAGGGGTGAATCCTATCCAGAGAAGCAGCGACATCAGAGATGGAGGTAGAGATGAGGACATGGAGAGATAGAGCAGCTGAGGACTCTAGACTCATGGAAAGAGAAAGACTGTTTGCTGGCAGCCAGGAGGCAGGCTTGCAGAATGTGCCCTTTGGTTGTTTAAATGTTTATGTATTCCTGAGTGTTTTGGTGTACACCCCCTCCCAACAAACAAAAACAAAACAGAAGGAATAGAAGCAAATACTGTTGAATGTTGATGCACAGAGGGGATTGTAATCATTGATTTGAAACAATAAGTGTAAAAAAAAAGGCAGTCTAATTGGTTAAAAGAACAAGCAAGTTGTTTGCCAGGGAGCCATCAAGGCAAGCAATCAAGTCCCTTGAGGAAAAACCTGCAGCCAAGACTAAAACTCAAAGGGAACACATGAGCAAGCATGTAAGCTTGCTGGCGACCACCTTGGTCTGCTGGTGAGTGGAAGCGGGGAAAGGGAGCAATGAAGAAATGGGCTGAGTTTGACCACATTCCATAGACTTCCATTGACCTGGAGATAACAGAGAGAAGAGGAAGAACAGGTTGGTCTGAAATGTGGTGAGACCTGAAGATTCCTAAGCCCATGGACAAGGACTTAGCCATGGAAGGCTAAAGTTGAGAGTGGATATGAAGTGAGGTGAGAAACACAAAAATACCAAAACTTGCATAGAGTACCCATTTGACCTAGATTCGATGTCTTGATGATCAAAACTCAGCTAGAGTAAGATAAAGAAATTTGGTAAAGACAACAAGTGTAAATTGCTACAATATGATGAATTTGACTTACACTTATGGATGTTTTAGCTCAAAATACCAACTGAGAGGGAAGGAATCTTCACATCAAGGATCAAACCTATCCCCTCTGTGAATAGGGTTGATAGGGACAGACAACTTAGACATTGGCTACCTAAAGTGTGTGTGGGGTGGAGGGAGAGCTATAAAGGCACAAAGTGGCTGGCTTACAAGTTTTCAAGAAGGAGTTTAGCTTCAGAGTGTGCAGGGGAAGGTAGAATCCTTACTGAAACGTTTTCATCTTGTCTAGATGGGTCTGGTGAAAGGAGATGGGGACAAGATTCTTACGATTCAATGTTAATTGTTATCTTCAGTACTTCTTATTGCCACAATTGTAAAGGTAGAAGTTTTGTAACATAAAAGTGGGTGTAGTTTATCTAACACTCCAAGAATAGAGGATACTAGGACCATGAAGGGAGAAGAGCATAAATGGAATGTGGGACCCTAACCAGAGAAGCAGTGGACACCAGAGATGGAGACATGGAGAAATAGAGCAGCTGAGGACTCTAAGCTCATGGAAGAGAAAGGTTGTGTGCTGGCAGCCTGGGGGCAGGCTTGCAGCATGTGGTTGTTTAAATGATAACATATTCCTGACTGTTTTTGTGTACGTCCCCCTAAACCAAACAAACAAAAACCCCAGAAGCAATAGAAGAAAATACTGTTGAATGATGATGCATGGAGGGGATTGTAATCAATGCAATGAAACATAATAAGGTAGGATGAGTGCAAATCTGATGTTCTGTCATGTAACTATCATTCAATTCACAATAAAAGCTTAAAAAAAGAAGAAGAAATTAATAAAGCAAAGAGAAATTTGAAGAAGGGAAAAAAAGTGTATTGTCAGCTTTAATTAATTTTTTTAAAATAAACAATGTTTGTGAATGCAGAAGAGGGATTTTAACCTGCAAAATAGTTGTTCAGGTACGTCTCCAAATTGTGATCTCATTTGTAGTTATTGATAAGTGCCATTTAATTGGTTCTGGCTCATAGCATATAGAGTTTCTGAGGAGTGGCTGGTGAGTTTGAACTGATGCATCAAAAACCAGTATATCTAATAATCAATTAAATGGACTTCTCTAGTACTTGAATTATTCATTCATAATTTGGAATATCAGATAATAAGCTAGGATAACTCTTCCATCCAGATTAAGATATTTTTTCCCTATGATGTTGATTTTCACTATGAAAAAGTAATAATTACTTTGATATTTAATTTTTATCTCACAATCCTCCCCAACTCCAATGAGAAATATTGATAGTGTTGTTCTTTTAAATCCCTTTTCTGACTAAAGTGAGAATAACCAAGGGTTTCATTTCAACATTATATAAATTATTTGAAACGATCCAGATGAAAATATGATGTGCGGCAGATGAAAATGTAAATACATGAATTATTTTCACTATAAATAAATATTGAACTGATAAAGAAAAGAGAAAAAACCTAACGGGTAGGAAGGGAAGAGAAGTTACCTGTGCCTCTGCTGTTTGAGGCTTTCCTTCTGGGAATGTGTCTTTTGCTGAGAAATGTGACCAATGAGCTCCTGGTGGCTTGCTGGGTTAAGCGATGAACTTCCAACCTCCAGGTCAGTGGTTCAAATTCATCAGCTGATCATTGGGAGAAAGATGACTATGCCTCTAGATATGTGTAGCCTTGGAAACCCTATGCAACGTCACTCTGAGCCAGAGTCAGCCCCATGACAGCATGTGGGAGGATGTACCCATGAGCCTCTGCTCACATGCTGGGCACAGACATTAGTGTTAGCCTTGGGCTCTGTTCCAGTTGTTGTTGTTGTTGTTGTTAAGTGCCATCGAGTCGATTCTGACCCAGAGCGACCCTGTGTAGGGTTTCCAAGGAGCAACTGGTGAGCTTGAACCACTGATCTTGCAGTTCAAATGACTGCAGCTTGACACATTAGCCCACAGCACCACACCAGGTCTCCAGTGCATCTCCCCAGATTTATACCATTGCCCAGAATTCCACCCAGGAGTCCCCAATCACCCCTGGTCTCCAAAGTGACCTCGCAGCAGATCTACTCAGCCATCAGCCGTGATGCACACACTGATGAACTTTGTTGTCAGAGCTAAGAGTCCAGCAGAAGAGAAACAGAAGCAGCTCCTTTGTCTCACAGACTGCCATTCCATCAACTGTGGGAATGGTTCCCAGACTTGTGGATGTTATCATCCAGTATAATTTCAACAGCCACAAAAGTGGACAGGGGTTGAGTGGAGCTATGGCTCGGTGCTGTGGGGTTGATGGGAAGAGGAAGTGGACACATGAACCCTCATGCACACACCTGGCATGTGGACACACACATACTCACACACACACACACACACACACACACACACTCATGAGGAAGGAAGTGGGGAAAGCTATCAGCTCAGCATTGTGGGGTGGATGGGAGGACTCACACACACATACACCTGCACCTGACATCTAGACACACACACCTGACACAGAGATACACATGTGCACACACACTCATAGAGAGACATAGAGTAAGCTCTCAGCTCAGCACTATGAGACAGATGAGAAGAAAACAGTTATATGGACACGCAGGCACACACACAGACCTAACATGTGGACACACACACAGGAGAGGTGTAGGGTACAGCTCTCAGCTCAGCACTATTGGGTGGTTGGGAAGAAGACACAGACATGTGGACACACAGATATACACACAGACATGACACATGGACACATGTAGAAGAGATGTTGGGTAGAGCTTTCACTGTGGAGTGGGGGCACACGGACTTGCACGCACATGTATGCACACACCTGTGCTGTACAATCGCAATACATGTAGCCTGGTGTGCTGAGTGATCTAGGGCTGGGAGGGGTGTGCCGATCAGGGACAAATGTAGAAGACTTCTGAGTTATGGGCCTCCTGCCCTTCAGTTCTCTACTGAGCACACAGCTGTCAGGGGAAACCTGCCTGAATGGAGGAAGCAGCCAATTCTGGCCTTTTGTGGCATTTCTTGATGAAGAATAAAGATTACAACCTTCGGAATGGATTACACCTCAACAAATAAGAAACAGAAATCCTCACAAACAAAAATAAGCAACGTCATGACAGAGAAATGATTGAAATTGTCAAGGATTTCATTATATTTGGATCCATAATCAATGTTTATGGAAGGATCAGTCAGAAAATCAAACAATATTGCATCGGGCAAATCTGCTGCAAAAACTTGGCAGAAAATCTTAAAAAGCAAAGATGTCATTTGAGGACTAAGGTGCATCAAGCCAAGCATATACACACACACAAACACACTCATAGAGAGACATCGAGTAACGTGTCAGCTCAGCACTGTGGAGCAGATGAGTACATGGTATTCTCAATGTCTCTCATGCATGTGAAGACCGACCAATGAGTAGGTAAGAACGAAGAAGAACTGAGGCCTTTGAAGGATGGTGTTGCAAAGAATAGTGACTATATTATGAACTTCAGAAGAATGGATAATTCTGTCTTGGAAGAAGTACAACCGAAATGCTTCTTAGAAATAAGGATGGTGAGACTTTACCTTTTGTACTTTACTAAATAAAGGTAATACAGAAACGGCTGCAAGCATACATTGACAGAGAACTTCCAGAGGTTCAAGCCAGATTCAGAAGAAGCCGTGGAATGAGGGATATCATTGCTGATATCCGATGGATCTTGGCTGAAAGCAGAGAATACCAGAAGGCTGTTTACCTGTGCTTTATTGACTACGTAAAGGCTTTCGATTGCATGGATCATGACAAGTTATGGTCAATATTGCGAAGTATGAGTATTCTGGAACACTTAATTATACTCATGAGGAATCTGTACCTGGACCAAGAAGCAGTTGTTCGAACAGAATATGGGAACACTGAATGATTTAAAATTAGAAAGGTGTGCGACAAGGTTTTATTCTTTCACCATACTTATTCAACCTGTATGCTGAGCAAATAATCTGAGAAGCTGGGTTCTATGAAGAAAAGCATGGCATCAGGATTGGAGGAAGACTCATTAACAACCTGCGATACACAGATGATACTAAGGTGCGCCTGACCCAAGCCATGGTATTTTCAATAACCTCATATGCATGCAAAAGCTGGACAGTGAATAAGGAAGACTGTAGAAGAATTGATGCCTTTAGTTATAGTGTTGGAGGAGAACATTGAAAGTACCTTGGGCTGCCCAAAGAACCAATAGATCCATTTTGGAAGAAGTGCAGCCAGAATGCTCCTTGGAGGCCAAGATGGCCAAACTTCGTCTCTCATACTTTGGACATATTGTCAGGAGGGATCAGTCGCTGCAGAAGGATATCATGTTTGGTAAGGTGGAGGAACAGAGGAAGAGAGTAAGACCCCCAACAAAATGGATTGGCCAGGTGGCAGCATCGATGGACTCAAGTGTGGCAACAGTAGTGAGGTTGGCCCAGGATTGGGCAGTGTTTTGTTCTGCTGTGCAGAAGGTTGCTATGAGTTGGTACTGACTTACAACAACAACCTTGGACATGTTATCAGGAGGGGTCAGTCCCTGGGAAAGAACATCATGGTTGGTTGAGGGTCAGTGAAAAAGAGGAAGACCCTCAATGAGACGGACTGACACCCTGGCTGCAACAGGGGTCTCAAACGTAGCCGGATTGTGAAGATGGCATTCTTCCAAGACTCGATGACACTTCACAACAATCACAGTGCGCTTTTGACCATAATGGCAGAAGCCGTCGGTCACAGTGATGAGCACTGACAATCTCTGCATTAGATGGACAAATTCCCGGATTTTGAACCTAATCAGGAAGAGCAGAGCCCTGTCCTCATGATGACAAAAGAAAAAGCACTCTCTTAGCCCTTCCCAGAATGTCCAAAACCGGATCCCTGTGTTTTGTTTGTGACCAAGAAGAGAAGCAAAACATAAGAACACAATAAAGCAACACCATCGCTTCTTTTCAAGGACCCCTGGTGGCACAGTGGGTAAAGTGTTGCACTGCTAACTGAAAGGTTAGTGGTTTGACCCCACCAGCAACTCCAAAGGACAAAGATGAGGCTGCTCCTTTAAATATCTACAGCCCCAGAACCACAGTGGAACAGTGCCACTCTGCTCTAGAGGGTGGCCATGAGTCAGAATGGACTCCATAGCTGAAGGCCTGCTACTTTCCCCCGTACTTCATAATCATATAATGGCTGGGATCCTGGATCAAAGGGAAATCCTTTCCCCAGTGTCTGCAGCCTCCAGAAAAGCCAGAGGACACATGGGAGATGCTCCTCTAGCAGTTTGCAACTCAGGAGCTACTTCAAGGGTGTTATCTGTTAATGAACGGATTCCCAGCCATTGATCACTGAGCATTTAAAATGTTGCTTTCCCCTTGTAATACTTCAGTATGCACCAGGTGGCGGTAAGGAAGCATAGAAGAGCTAGGAACTTTTATCTGAGGTGAGAATTCATGCAGTAAAAAAAAAATTTAAAAACCCTCTTATTTCTCAAGATTCAATTAACTTCATTGTTAAAAGAAATGGATTACTATAACAAAAGCAAATTGACAGAGCAAAAGGCAAAAATAGCATCACAAACCTTCCAAACAAACACTTGTTATATTTTTAAATTTAGCTTTCACTTTTGGGAGGCATATTTTATCCTGGACTCGATATTCTTTAAATTATTATTATTATTTTTAATGCCTAATTCACCCAAAAGTTAGGCTTTGGTGTCTTAAAGCCACCTTGCAGCTCCCTTTTGTCTGCTTTGTCTCTGTGTGTGGCGCTATCATCTGTGTAGCACAAGTCCTGGGGCTGGGTTCGTACCCTTTATAAAGCTGCCATGTGAGACAAGGAGTGGCGGTGTCTCTGGCTCCTCTCCCACATTCTACTACTGATTCGTCACAACCACACATGTACAAGCTGTTTCCCCCCACAGAAAAGAATTCATTCGCACTCTGAGGCTGTAAGACATTGAGATGTGCCATGGGTGGGGGCAGGGGTGGTATTGGCTAACATTCTCCTTTAAATCTCAGTGATGGGCCACAGAGATGGTGAAGGAGAAGAGGATGTGGCGTGAGGGTGAGGGAAGAAACACAAGGGCAAGTGTGTGAAGAGGCGACCCTCCCCCTGCTTGTTCTCAGTCAGTGAACTACCTAACTCTCAAAGCATGATGTATCAACTGGTCTAGTTGTTCTCAGCCCTCATCTTGAGAGATGAAAAAATATATTGATCATTCAGGTCTACCCTCTCATATACTGGATTGACATCTCTGTAATGAAGCCAGAGAATTGTTTCTTTTCCTTTTTTAGGGAATTTTAAACTCAAGTCAGGGTTAAAATCCAATGACATAGCCAAGAAAAAAAAAGTAGGGACCTTGCTGCAATTTAATGCCTTTTCCTTAATCACAATAGGATCGCTGGAGATGTGATATGGACTTGGCTCATTGGGACAATGAGCAGAGAAATCCAATTTGTTCCCATTGTTTGTATCAGAGTAAAGTGAATTACTTTTTAATTTGCAGCCTCAAGATGAGGGCTGAGCATAACTAGACCAGTGGATGAATCTATGTTATTTTATCAAAGTTGTCAGAGACCCTTACCCACTGCTGCCAAATTGTTCCCCACTCATGGTGACCCACTAGGGCAGACAGAATTGCCTCATAGGGTTTCCAAGTCGCCCATCTTTACGGAAGCAGACGACCACATCTTTCTATGACAGAGTGACTGGTGGACTTGAATCACTGCCCTTTCAGTCAGTAACCCAACACTTTAACCGCTGAGCCACAAGGATTTCCAATGAGTTTCCTTTTGTGATTTTCATCTGGGGAGCACCAGGTCATGTGAAAGATGGGACTCTTATGAAGACTAGGATGGCGATCAGTAAGTGGAGAGCATTTGGGTGAGGTGGCACAGCTTGAATTTTAGTATCGAAGGCTGAATAAATCAATGGGATTCTTCTGCAATCCATATTAAGTAAAGAACTTCACATTTGAGGAGGCAAAAGCATAGATATGGTAGAATTCAAATCTGTAATTCAAATGTAAGTATTCTAGATTTTACTATTTTTGTAGTCATTTGACCATTTCTACAGATTTTGTTTTGTTTTATTTTCTTTCATTCTGGTCTACTCTTCTATCAGAATCCAAATTCATTCATAGTAAACAGAAATCATTTGTTCAAGAAGATATTATTGGATTGAAGTGCAGGATAGATTGGGATAGGGAGAGACTGGAGCCAGAAAGAACAGCTACATGGCCGTTGGGACCTAATTGATGGGTGATAAAGTCTAAATTCAGTCAGTGACCATACTAACAGAGGGAGGAGAGCATCCATAAACGTGTTTAGTACTGGAGGTAAATGGACAAGGAGAGACTCTGATGCATCTCAGAGTAAACTTGACTGTTTGCATCTTGATCATGTGGGATCCTTGTTAAAATTCGTATTCTCGGACGGTGCTGTGAGTGAACTGAAATGAATACACCATAGGAATTTTCATTGGAAGATAAACTTTCCAACTGATTCTTACGCTCTGTCAAGTTTAGAGAAGCGCTGGATTCAGAAGGGAAGAAGAAATCAGGGATCAATATCATCCTAACTATTTCTAGCCTAACTTTGCTATCAGGGCTGCTCGTGAGGTAGAGTTCCAAACGATGCTGGGCATAGAAGGAGCAGTGTATTGAGACATGGCCATGATGGACTGGGAAGGAGACTCCCTCACCGCATCATGGGAGCTACCATTGTCTTGGTCCCATTGTTTGTCTTATTAATTTATTCATACACCCTTGTCCCTGACACTCAATATGGGGTCCTTGCTGTTTCCCTGGCTCTCTGTTAAATTTTGGGATGCTTAGGTGAAAAAGACATATTGACCCTGAAGTTGGTTGTTGTTGCTGTTAGTTGCCATCAAAGTGTGTTGTTGTTAAATGGTGTTGACTTGGTTCCAATTCACAGCTACACTTTATAGCATTTCCAAGAAGCAGTTGGTGAGTTTGAACTGCCAACCTCGTGGTTCAAACCAGTCTTGTGGTCCATTGCTTCATCACACAGCACCACACTAGGGCTCCCATCAAAGTTTAGCAGAGGGTTATATTAGAGGAGAATCAATTCTCTCTTCATCATTAGAAACCACCAGCCCTGTGCCCTCTGACAAAGTCTCATCCCCCAAGCCACAGTTAACCAACAATGGAACTCTGACCTAAGGAGAGTCAATCATCTGTGCCTTTCTCTCCAAGACTGGCAGAAGGAGACCTTCTAACTGGAGCAGATCTCAGTTGCTAGGTCACTCTCATCCAACTGCAAAGTAATCCTCAGGAGAGTGGGGGCAGTTGATCCTATGTTTGCCTCAGTATCCCCTGAGTCTAGAGCGTGCCTGCCTGCCTCAGGAAGGAACAAGCCATTGCACGGAGGTGGCACAGAGCACCAAGCCTGAGCTCTCCAGTGGCCCCAGTGAAGACTTTCCCCTAGAGTGCGTCTCATTTTTACAGAGCATCTTGCAGAGGTGGCGTTCCAGTCTTTGCCACTGAGTTTTCACAGTCTCTCTCATGTCTTAACCATATGAGGGAGGAAAAACGTTCTCATTGCTACTCATGTCAGCCTGGCTAGCAAGTGCCACTGAGGAAGAACTTGAGAGTTTAGGTCACAGAGCCACTCATCTCCTGGAGGAAGGGCAAGCCACTTCATCTCTGCCCCCAGGTTAATCATCCCGACCTTCCTGGCAGGGATCACCAGAGAGCTCACTAATCGCCATCTAGGAAGCATTTGGATAATGAAGAAGGCTATAGAAATAATGGCGATACTAATCGTCTGACTTTGGGTGACATATGGTGTGTGAGCAAGGGAAAAATGACAATCTTTGTCTTTTGTCCCCATGATATGGAGACTGTCATGGCTGTGGACATTTATTTTATAACCTTCAGATGGTACAGTGTAATTTCTATTATTGGGGACGGAGACCCTCAAAAAATTGTTTCCTCCTTAAAGGCAGCTATCCTAATATTACTTTCAAAAAACCTATTCTACCAAGTTGGAGTAATTTTCTACTTTTCACTTGCCTGCAAGTGGCAAATTGTCACCTTTTTATTACAGTGCTCTTTTGTGTCAGAAAAGACATAAAACATACACTTAAAATGACTATAAACTGAAACCATCTAGGTGGGTGTTCTGTGCCGATTCATTTGATGGGAACGACTGGAGCTTCTTATACTGTTTGTGTTCCTTCAAGAGAGGAATCCACTCATGAGGCTCCCGAGTGCCTCCTTCCACCTGCTCTGTTACACCATTTGCCAAGGTGGCTGAATGGCAGGAATACTAACCATTTGCGGTCCCATGTAGGGCTTCCTCTAGGAGAAACATTAAAGAGATAGATTTGTTTGTGGTTTTGCCATCTATTTGCTGCATTTAAGCAACACTTCCTACCATGTCATCATTACTTGAAGGCCCAGAAGAAATTTGCCTATAAAGTCAGTCAAGTGAGAGAGTTTCCACCACTATATAGGATTCACATTTGTTTTTGTTATTAGCTACCACTGAGTCAGCTCACATTCATGGCCACCCCATGTCTAACAGGATGAAACACAGCTACTTCTGCGTCATCAGTAAGATGCATTACTGCATTCACTGTGCATTCTCAGGGACTTCCTTCTTCGAGGATTCATAGTCTCGCACTCTATCACATGATGTTCTGTTGTGAGCCACAGAGGTTTCATTGGCCAAGTTTTGGAAGTAGATCACCAAGACTTTCTTGCTAGTCTGTCTTAATCTGGAAGTTCCTCTGACACCTGTCCACCATGGCGGCCTTGCTGGTGTTTGAAATACCAGTGACATAGCTTCTAGCATCCTAGGAGCACACACGCTATGACAACATGAGAAACAGACAGGTGGTGGTTCACATCTGTAACCTTTTACAGGTGTATTTAAGGAACATTCTGGGGTAAGGAAACATTAAACTCAAAGGCATATGCAACTTCTTGTTCTAGGCAGTGAACTTGCTGTTGTCTTTGTTGTTGTTGTTGCTAAGTGCCTTTGAGTAGGTTCTGACCCATAGTGACCCTGTATAGAGTTTCTCAGTAGCAGCTGGTGAGCTTGAACCACTGACCTTGCAGTTCAGACGGTTTTGCAGTTTGACGCATTAACCCACAGCGCCACATCAGCCTGTTGTCTTTAGGACCATTTGATACCATCTCACATTATCTTACCAATTTTGCAATCTGTTAAAGCCAAACTTGTTTCAGATTTAATAATTGGATAAAGGTGGAACTCAGGACTGCATGTATTTCTCCTCTTCTGTTCTCCAGGAACTCCCCTTGTCCAAGGCAAGAAAGGATGCTCCAGTATGACTGTGCTTGTTGGTTTGGTTGGCCTAGTCCTCTGTTTAGGACAGTTATAAACTGACATGTTTTTGTTGGACTGAAGTGAGATTGAATATACAGGGTAACAAGAGAGCAAGACCCAGATGACAGGAAGAGAAAAACATCAAATCCTTAATATTCCCAATTTGAAAAGACACCAGTAAACTCAAAATTCTTACTAGCTTCACAGAAGCTATCAGTAAGAAGCAATTTTCTCTGAGGTGTTCCGTATCCTTTACAATATCCAGAAAGTCAGGCTACTCCGTGCTTCTCTATTCAAAGTGCTGAGAAAATAGGGTCTTGCATATAGGAAACGGCACCACTGGTCAGAATAGCATTGTGTTAAAGAAATCCTGAGGAACTATTATTCAGAAAGGAGGAAAATGTGCTTTTCGAATGAATCAAAAGCACCAGAGAAGAGCTTCCTCACAGCTGTTTGATGTCCTTGGTCCTGCTGCGTCCCGGTTCCCTTTCATAATTAGAAGGACAAAAAGAAAACTCAGCCTTCCCAAATTGTCGGGAATGTTTCATATAACAATAAAGGCTGCTCTCATATATCCTCAGTCGACAGACAATAAAAGAGAAAATTGGCCTACTAAAAAATGATAGTAGGGCTTTGGAGACAGGAATGGTGGTGGTAGACTTGTTAAACAGTTATTTTGGCTCTAATCTTTCTAGAGGGCAAAACTAGTGGAGGTAATTTTTTTCTTGTTCTTCTTGCAAAGACTCTACATTGTGAAAAAAATCACGTCTTGCAAAAATAAAACAAAACACAAAAACAAATCGTGTATTAAATAAAGCAGACTTGATGTTGGGGCAACAGGTAGTCAGCACTCCTCATCGGATGATGGAAAGAGGGATTTGGCTGTCTTCTTTCTGTTTTTGGGGCCTTTGCACTTGGTATTCTTTCCAGTCTACCTTGGAAATCCATGCAGCGCAGTCTCTTACTGATGTCCTCTCATTCTCAAATGGCGCCTCACCAGAAAAGTCTTCTGAATAAAATATCCCCATACAAAGTAAGACCCTTCACATCACCTTCTCTCCTCCTGATTCCACTTTAGTTTTCTTTGCAGCATTTATCACCACCAGACTTCCTACAAACTTTCCTTGGCCTCTTTTCTGTCTCTTTCTATGAGAATTTAAGCTTTATGGTGGCAAAAGATTGTCATTTTTCTTGACTGTTGTTTCCCTAGAAGCCACAACAATGTCTTGTACATTGTAGGTGTTTATGAAATATTTGTGGAACGGAATAGGTGGATGGCTCAAAAACTGCTGATGTCTTATGATAAAAAAAATCTCTACTGCTTACTGAATATCAGTTACCCTTTTCCTTGATACTCAGGGAACGTTGTTTTTCAAACCAGGAGTCCCTGGGTGGTGATCTCTGCTGATACATTAAATAAAAGGTGCAGGTTCAAGTCTGATCCAGGGTACCTTAGACAAAAGGCCTGATGATCTACTTCTGAATAATTATCCACCGAAAACACTATGGAGCAGTTAGACTCTGACAAATATGGGGTGGTCACAAGTCAGAAGTAACTAATGGGAATTCACTGGTTCTTTCTAATTTTAATAAATATTTCCTATTCTTAGTCTACAATTAGTCAAATTGGACTAATGCATCAATTGTTTTCAAATATGTCCTACAATATAGTGAGAAAGATACTGGTGATAGATTTGGACAGACTTCAGTTTGCACTCTAGTTTGATCCATTTGAACCTTGTTTCTGGTACATATAATAGACCGAAGCATAATCACATAAAGCTGCCTAAAGAGACAGTGATCTTTGTGAATTAATGCCTTACTGTGTAGTGTTTCTTGTGACAATATCTGGTCTAGAATGACAATGTGCTTTCCAGAACACAGAGGGAAGGTCTTTCCCGCCAAAGATGACTCTGCTTCAGATAGCCTGGAAGGCATTTCAACTGTGTCCAAAGTGCTGGAGATAAGGCTGACATCCCTCTTCTCTTGACTCCATGCCACTGTAGGACTGAGGTCCTAGTGTTGCAGGTGTCTTTTGGCACAGCTTTGTAAGAGGCACAGACCTATCATATTCCTGTGAGTTATCTGGAGGACTAGACCTGGAGAGGTTGTTAGGAGAGCTGCCTTCGTCACTTGGAACCACGAACACCCATCTAATGTACTTCAGGCATCTTTGGTTCTCAGATTCCAAGAGCTATTCACTGTCCCTCAACTCATTCTCCTGTAGACCCAGTACCTAGAAGCATTATTTGGGGCTGGAGGTTCTGCCACCCACTTGGTGGTGCTGCCAGACCTTTCAGCTTGCTTCATATATCAGGGACATCACATCGTCACCAAATGATCACACTCCACCTGTTTTCTAGTCCCCAGCATTTTTTAAAACACCTGTCTGAATTCTTGTCTCTGTGTGGCTGACAATGGGAACAGTCCCCAGCTTCCCACAACACCATCCCTATGACTCATTTCAGATAGTGCACAACAGACTGTAGTATCTTTTCATGTTTCCATGACATTGTGGTTCATATTGTACAAAATCCTAGTGTGACAAGGGAAGCTAGAAAATCTGGGGAAAGAGCTGGCTCTGTTGGTAGATGAGGAATCTCTCTTGGAAACCTTAAATGTTCAGACCTTTCCCCATCTGCCAACTGTGGTACAGTGAATGATTTATTGTCTTGTTTAGCGTTGTTGTTGTTAGGTGTCTTCAAGTCAGTTCTGACTCATAGCTAGCCTGTACAGGATTTCTGAGGAGAAGCTGGTGAACTTGAAACACCAAACTTGTGGTTCCAACTGTCTTTGCAATCCAGCGCATTAACCCGCAGCACCACAAGTTTCATGATGGATCTGCAAAAGAGAAGGTAGGGAAAGACGTTAACGGATTATATGATTCAGTTATGAGTGATTGTTCACGTGGTTATTTGTGAAAAATTGGAATTCTAACAGGCGTATCAAATGAGACCTCTCATATGCAGGATGAGGGGTTTTATCACCATCAAGGAAGAAAAGCCAACAGTAGACTGCATTATTTGGACCCTAAGATCCTGTGCAATGAACCTCCTCAAACCAGCAACAGAAAGTTGGAACACTAGAGAATTGGTGGAGGAGCAATAACAGCAGAGCCAAGATACAGAGGCAGGCTTTCCACCTAGTGTGACAAGGGCAGCTACAGAATCTGGGGAGAGAGCTGGCTCTGTTGGAAGATAATGAATCTGCCTTGGAAAACTTAAATGTTCAGACCTCTCCCCATCTGCCAATTGTGGTACTGTGTATGATTTATGGTCTCTTTTACTGTTGTTGGTGTTAAGTGCCTTCAAGTTGGTTCCGACTCATAGTGACGCTGTACAGGGTTTCAGAAGCTGTAAATCTTTACAGGAGCAGAAAGCCTCATCTTTCTCCCATGGAACAAATGGTAGTTTCGAACTGCTGACCTTGAGGTTAGAGCCTGACTTGTAACAACTACACTACCAGAATTTCTTCACCTGGTAATTGTAAATAAGGTGTCTGGGTTCTGTGTGGCCATTGCAATGAATTATCTACATTAATGAAATAACACAACCATATTCACAGATACATACTGATAAATATTCATCACAGTGTTAAGATAGTCAAAAAAATGAAATGCAGTCTCATTTCTAAACACAATTAGTTAAAGTATGAGAAACCATACAGTGCTTCAGATGGTGTACATATGCCAACAGGGGAAAAAAAAATACACATACACCTGATATTTAAGTTTTTTGAAAAAGAGTAAGTTTACTGTTTATTTTCAGTAATATGCAAATAAAGGCAGAAAACATCTGAAAGCTGAAAGGCTTTTATCCAAAACATAATATAAACAGTAGAAACATGAAAACGATTTATCTTTACCCGCCCCTTTTATTTTTTGCCTTTTTATACGGATACAGTGCTATAAGGTAAGCGCTGGATTGCTAATCATAAGGCGAGAGGTTTAAACCTACCAGTTACTCAACAACAACAGTATTTATTGTTGTTGTTGTTAGGTGCCATCAAGTCGGTATCGACTCATAGTGACCCTATGCACAGCAGAATGGAACACTGCCAGGTCCTGGGCTAACCTCACAATCATTGTTCATTTGAGCCCATTGATGCTGCCTGCCACTTTGCCAATCCATCCCGCTGGGAGCATTCCTCGTTTTCTCTGACCCTCCAACAATACTTATTATAATAGTAAAATAGATCATTGTTGCTGTTAATTGAGTTGGTTCCAACTCAGCAATCCTGTATAGGGTTTGCTAGAAGCAGCTGGAGAATTTGAACCTCAGAGCTTGTAGTTCAAACCAACATACAGTGCATTATCCTACAGTGTTATAATGAATAGTATTGTAATGTAATATTATAGTGTTGTTGTTAAGTGTCCTTGAAGTAGTCCCTACTCATAGTGACCATAGGGTTTCCAAGGAGCACCTGGTGACTCTGAATGCCATCCCTTGTGGTTAACAATCCAGTCCCTATTCTACAGTGCAGGCCTCATGAAGAACCTGTACATAGATATTGAAAGGTTTACAATTAGGAAAGGTGCGCACCAGGGTTGTATTATGGTGTTGGGGAAGAATATTAAAAGTAACATGGACTTTCAGAAGAATAAACAAATCTGTCTTGGAAGAAGTGCAGCCAGAATGCTCTCCTCAGATGAAAGAACGGTGAGATTTGGTCTCTCATACTTCAGACATGTTTTAGGAGGGAATCTTCCCTGGAGAAAGACATTGTGCTTGGTAAAGTGAAGGGTCAGCAAAAAGGAGGAAGATCCCCAACAAGATGGGTTAGCACAGCAGACTCAGTAAAACACTTGGCAGGATAGTGCAGGACCTGACAGGTTTTCGTTCTGTGGCCATGAGTTGGAACAGATTTGATGGCACCTAACAACAAGTCCAGGTGTGGCACTATGGGCTAATGTGTCAGACTGCAAAGTCGTTTCAACTGCAAAGTCAGTGGTTCAAGCTCACCAGCTTCTCCTTGGAAACCCTATACAGGGTCGCTATGGGTCGGAATCGACTCATCGGCACTTAACAACAACAACCACAATGAGAAAAATATTAAATGATGCAGAAAGCATCAAAAAAGTATGGAAGGAACACCCCGAGTCACTGTACCAAAAAGGATTGGTCGATGTTCAAGTGTTTCAAGATCTAGCATAAGAAAAAGAATGCATGGTATTGAAGGAAGCAGTGCGAGCTCCAATGAAGGTAGTGGCACAAACAAGACTCCCGGAGCTGGTGGAACGAACACCAACTAAAATGTTTCAACAAAGTGATGCAACACTGAAAGTGCTCACTTACCTAAACCAAGAAATTCCTAAGAGGGCCATCTGACCAACTGATTGGAAACGATACATATTTATGCCCATTCCAAGGATATTAACCCAGTGGAATGTGGAAATGATTGAAAAATATCATTAATATTACATGCAAATAAAATTTTGTTGAAGATAACTCAAAAATGGATGCAGCGCTAAACTGACAGGGGTTGCTAGAAATTTAAGTAAGATTCAGAAGAGGATGTGGAACTAGGGCTATCATTGCTGATGTGAGATGAATCTTGACTGAAAGCAGAGAATACCAGAAAGATGCTTACTTGTACTTTGTTGACTATACAAATGCATTCTACTGTATGGAACATAACAAAATATAGTCAATATTGTGAAGAATGGATATTCCAGAACACTTGTCTCATGAGGAACCTGTATGTAGACCAAGGACCAAGTTATTTGACCAGAGCAAGAGAATGGTTTCTGTTGTACATAGGGTTACTATGAGTTAGAATCTAATCAATGGCACCTAATAACAGTAACAATAATCTTTGTGCTACAGATTACCAGCTATTTCTCAGATGCTAGGGGCTTCAAACCACCAAGTATGGCTCCCAATGGAACACTTAACCTTTGCTCCACCATGGTTCCTCCTTCATCCAGTAGTAAGAAATCAATCATCTGGCCCTTTCTATGAAATTCTTGGAGTGGTATTTCATAGGTGGCCATGTGCCTCTGGTAGCAAGATAGCTCATTTTCTCCATGACTCACATGGCCATTTTGCAACATATATTTAGTAAGATACCCAAGAGCTTACTGTGTCTTAGAAAACCTTAATTTGATAGAGAAAAAATACAAATGAAGAGGCTACTGTAGCTAATTTTATTTAGTCAAAATAAGGACTACAAAGAGCAAGAAATACACACAGGCAACATAATTGTATGCTTTCAGTTTATATCAAATTTATAGGCTAAACAGGAGCGATATTACAGTGCTTTTAGTTAATATTTTATGATTGATTTTGTCTATTTTAAATATTCGTGTGTAATTATCTTCCACAAATGTGCCGTCCTTAGCATCTTATTAACCCAGTTGCTTAAATGATGACCTTGACTACATTTTACGTAGCAATGCTAGCTCCTGCGCAGTGGAAAGCACAGGTCTGAAATAACTGCTTAAGAATTAGAGACAATATCCAAAACTGAGACATCGACTCTGAGGTTCTTAGGATTTGGGTGTGTGTCAGCATGAAGACCACATATGAATAACCTTCATGTAAATGTCCCAATATGGAGACCTGGTGTGGTGCTGCAAAGTCAATTAGAACCACAAAGTCAGCAGTTCAAGCTCACCAGCCGCTCCTTGGAAACCCCATACAAAGTTGCTATGAGTCGGAATCAACTTGACAGCACTTAAAAACAACAACAACAAATTTCTCAATACTCGTATCCTCAAGTTCCCTGTTGTCGTTTTAAGATGCCATCAAATCAGTTCCAACTCAGAGTGAGTTTATGCACAGCAGAAGGAAGCAGTATACGGTCCCGTTTCCCCTTCACAATTGTTGTTAAGTTTTAGCTCTTTGTTGCTGTCACTGTGTCAATCCATCTCATCGAGGGTCTTTCCCTTTTCCACTGATCCTCCACTTTACCAAGCACGATGTTCTTCTTTAGGGACTGGTCCTTCCTGACAAGATGTCCAAAGGATGGCATCCTCACTCCAAGTTTCCCTGTTACTATTATTGTTAAGTGCTGTGCAGTTGGTTCTGACTCATAGAGATGCCGTATAGGGTTTCCAAGGTTGTAAATCTTCATGGGAGCAGAAAGCCTTATCTTTCTCCCTTGGTGCAGCTGGTAGATTCGAACTGCTGACCTTGTGGTTTGCAGCCCAGTTCGTAATCCACTGTGCAACCAAGGTTCCTACGTAGCACAGATGGTTTGTGCTTGACTGCTAACCTAAAGGTTGGTGGTTCAATCCTACCCAATAGTACCTTGGCAATCTCTTTCTGAAAGGTCACAGCCTTGAAAACCCTACAGAGCAGTTCTGCTCTGCGCACATGGGGTCACAGTGAATCTGAATCGACTCAAGAGTGACTAGCTTGAGATAAAAAACAGCATCCATCTCTTCAACAAAACATGCAAACCAGCTGAAGTTCATAAAACTACTCCCCAAATTTATTCACAGCCACCTGGCCAGATCCTGGCTATAACCATTTTAATAGTGCCACAGGCTTCTTTGTGAACTTTTTATGCACATGGTCTGCATTTGCAAGCACTTTTGTTTTATTTTTTAGGACAAAATATCTGTTGTTTGTCAGAATCCGCTGCTGGTCCTTTTAAGTCCTGAACCACTTCTAAATGTCATCTTTGATAGTCACCTTTATCTTGTTGGAGTTAAATTTAAGACAGAAGTTTATCTTGTAGGAACTGATTTCTGACAGATTCTTAGATGACAGAGGGCCAGGTCTCCGTGTCTAATAGAAACACCAGTGTTGTGCAGCAGAGGTTTGCTCATGGGTTGTGAAGATGTTTACAACGTTCTGTTACCCATCTGGAAACTCACATAAAACATACTGACTACACTGGAAATCTCCCCAGAATCGTATCTTCTGATATACACTCACCATTCGCATTCAAAATCAGAATGAAGTTCAGATGAAGAAATGTAGCTAAGCATGGCCTTGTGACTAAGCCCAGAGGCTCCACAGCCAGTCTGCTGAGTTTGAATCCCAGCTTCTCTACTGCCTGACAACTTACTGTCCTGAGCATCAGTTTTTTAATCAGTCAAGTGGACACCTTTCCTTACAGGCATGTATTGTCCACCACACACGCACATCTTCAGGATTAGATATTTCCAAGTGCTTAAAATATTGACTTTTCCATGATAAGCCCCTTTGGGAAAAATAAAATAAAATTTCAAATCCTATGCATTTTGGTTACAATTCATTTGTTTCAGTGTTGGTGCACACATTGTACTATGTACTTCCCCCCACCCAACAGGATTCCCTTCCTTAGAGGGAAGGAATATAAGACTTCATAAAAGGAAGAGGGACCTGGTGCTATTAGAGGTCAAAGCCGCTCATTTGTTGTTGTTGTTTAAATTTTGCAGCTACTTGGCATTGAGTGAATTCCAACTCATAAAAACCCTGCCGGACAAAGTAAAACTGCTCCACAGGGTTTCTGAAGCCGCAAATGGTTACAGGAGCAGACTGCTTCATCTTCCTCCTGCGGAGCAGCTGGTGGGTTTGAAAAAACCAACCTCGCAGTTGTTAACAGCCCAACACTTGACCACTGCACCAAAGCCGCAGATCCGTGGGTAGCACATTGTCCGACTTTGTATGTATGGAGGAAATGGAATGTTCTAAGCTAATAGGATGTAGTTTTTAATTTTGTGTTGTTTCCCATGATTCCCCTATTTAGTACAAAGTAAGACTCTCACAGGACCTCTTTGTGATTGCTTCTTTGAAACAAGCAGAGCTGGAACAAAATGGATATTGCTTTAACTTGATAAAAGAGTTTTTGTTTCTGGGTTGGACTTGAGTGCATTTGTGTTTAACTAAATAAAATGTGGCCTATTAAAAGCCATTTGGCAGGACGTGAATTCAGTAATTTCAGTTTGGAAATAAATTACAAATTTAGAGAAGAATATATGGTTACATGTCAATTCTTTAAAAAATGAACTCATGTTCTCACAAGGACCAATTTGGTGTTTTGCTGAGGTGAATTTTGACCATAGGGACTGTTATACTGCCAGGGGACAAAAGTAAAGCTTTTAGTGTCTTACAAGGTCCCATTGGTGTGGTGCTGTATGGCCAGCACTGGACTGCGAATCACAAGATCAGAGGTTCAAACCCACCAGCTCTTCTTGGAAAGCTACAAACAGTTGCTACGAGTCAGAACCGAATTGATGGCAATTCGCAACAACAAGGTGACATTTCTCAGAGACATAAATTGAACATAGGATTGAATATGGGAATATTAAAAAGGATTTGCACATTTTTGGCTTGCTTGAGCTATTGGATGGATGATGATGGCAATGAACCAGAACAGGAAAGACAAAGAGGGACAGAGTACTGGGAAGAAGTGACAAGGTCAGTGTTAGAGAAATGGCTTTTGAGATGCTGGGGGTTCACTCGATTGGAGATGCCTGGTAGTTAGCTGACCAGAAGGGGTATGACTTGGGCAATTGTTGGCCGAAAAGACAGGCTGGCAGTTGTCAACCTGCAGATGACACCAGATCCATGTGGTGGGTAAGGCTGTCCCAAGATATGCAAACAAGAGTAGAGAGGAAACTATAATCCACGGGCTGGGGGGTACATGCCATAAGGGGAAGTTAGAGGATGAGTCAGGAAAGGGAACGAAAATGGAGTGGCTAGAGATGTCATTCCCAGCAAAAATCAAATCCTCTGTTGCCAGTTCAGTTCTTACTCATAGTGACTGACCCTGTGGGCAGAGGAGAACTGCAACAAAGGGTCTTGAAACCTGTAGTCTTTACAGAAGCAGACTGCCACATCTTTCTCTGAGCACTGTACCATTGCACCACTAGGGTATTTACGATGCTGTCTAGTATCATGGAAATGAAAGCAACATAAGAGATGAAGTGGTCAGCATTGTTAAATGTATCCCTATATTATGAAAACAAAATTACAATGCAATTCAGTGTCCAATGAAGTAACTGTAGGTAAGAAAAACAAATAAAAAAAGACAGTTAACTTTAAGTTAATCACACACTTAAGCAATTCTGTCCACTTCCTAGATGGACATGTTAAACTTTGAAGAAAAAAGAGGTTCATGAATTTAGAAAGGAATAGTAACTTGTGTCTTCATGCTAGCATTTTCCTTTTGCCCCTGGGAAACTAAGGCCAAGGAGTAGGGGAGCTGATCTATCATCACGCCAACAGGGAAAGGAATTAAGGCTTTTTGACTCTGGACACTGACTGGTGTGTGTGGGGAAATCATTAAAATGAAAAGAAAATTGTTTATAATAATGAGGGTGCGTTAACATGACACAGACAGTGATGATAGCATGGGAAGCATGAGAAAATCGATCGGCTATAAAAGAGACATAAAAAACAACTCACAGTATCTCAAGCAGAAATGCAGGAAGGGATTGCTTACTTGTCTGGGCATGATTGTAATATTATAAGGTCTGTCTACAGGTAGCATGAGGACCTCATAGTCATCTTTTGTCATGTTGATAGGTTCTGTCACAGAAAGGCCAAACATCTGGGCCACTCAGATGGTCTTTCTGAGTCTTGTCCAGAACATTCATTTTGGTGGTATTCAATCAGTTAACAGATACGAGCTTCAGTATGATCTATGCCTCAGCTTTAAGATGGGCACTGTTGATACGCAACATCTCGGAGGGAGCACAACTAAGGATGCATTGAAAGGTGATTGGTTAATCATTAACAACGTAGAGAAAGGTCATTTTTGTCTGGGACTTATGGAGTGCAAGACCCGTCTTAGAGATTGCATGTTTAAATGTGTGAATTGGAAGAGGAGTTATCACTACTTTTTCAACCCAACAGCAAATTTCATAGTACCATCTCAAGAAATAAATCTCATAATTCCCCCTCCCCTCCATTTCTCCATAAAGCAAGAAGCACTGAAATCTTGAAGAGATGTGTCGCCTGGTGTTTTAATCTATATAAATGAGTAAGTTAGAATCCTGAAGACATCCTCCATACTCACAGCATGAACTATTAAAATGTGGTCCCTACATTTTTGATAGCGTATCCCATTAGCGAAACTTTGGGGTTATATCAGAGAGACTGGTTTCTAAGGACTATAGCACCTGGTCTATCTTTAGGTATGCTTCCATTTCTCCCAAAGGAAGAAGCCCATTAAATCAAGCCTAGTTCCCATGGTAAGTTTCAGATGCTGGAACTTCCTTGGCATGTCATAAAGCAAGGATCAACAGATTACAACGTCCAGGAGAAATCTGTCTTACAACCTGCAAATCGAGATTCCTTGGGCTTGAACTCTGTCCATCTATGACATTCTGCCACAGCTGCTTCATGCTACAGTGAAAGACAGACTATTGTACATAGAATATGAAATATTTATTACTGGGCATTTTATACATGTTGGCTGACTCCTACCATAAAGCAATATTGATGTGTATCTGTTATGTACAACCTGCCCAGTCACACTTGGTATGGCTACTTGCTGCTAAGTGTATAAGGCATATTTTAATGTGTTTTAGAAAATCTAGCCTAGCATTTTTATTGATGTACCAGATTCTTTTTTGTGCTATTTGTCTATTACCTGTTTGACACACATGGTTTTTACTAAGTCAGATTAACAGAATGCTGCTTCATCCATTCTAATTACCCTGAGCTTCTCTGAGTCTTTGTACACTCTATTATGATAGAGATCAGGAAAATGTAAATATTCCTGGGGTATGTAGGCATTAGAGGGTGTACTGATGAAGGTCAGTTTCTTCTGATTGTCCTTATTACTCAGGATTGAGAAGAACGCGTTCAGCAGTTCAGTGAGTGAGTAGTGTATTCCAGGTGCTGGGGATTCCAAGAATTTGTGCCAGTGGAGATATCACACATGTAATGGGAATTGTGATAGGATTACTTTCTGTTTATCTATTGTCACCTCCCAATCTCCATTGTTGTTGGTGTTGTTAAGTGCCATCAAATCACTTCTGACTTGTAGTAACCTATATAGGGTTTCCAAGGAGAGACTTTCCAAAGAATGAAGACCAGAAGACTTGTGGGATGACACCAAGAACATCATACAGGTACAAAGCAAAACATCATTAACAAGAAAAGAAAGAAGGAAAAAGTCAAAATGGATGTTAGAGGAGACACTGAAACTTGCTCTGCAGCGTAGAGTTGCTAAAGCAAATGGAAGAAACGAGAAGGTCCAAGAGCTGAACAGAAAAATTCAAAGATCAGCTTGAGAAGATAAAGCCAAATATTACAACAAAATGTGCAAAGATCTGGAGTCAGAAAATCAAAAAGGAAGAACCTGCTCAACATTTCTCAAGCTTGGGGAACTGAAGAAAAAGTTCAAGCCTCGACTTTCATTATTGAAAGATTCTCTGGGTAGATTATTGAGTGATGCAGAAAGCATCTAAAGAAGATGGAAGGAATATACACAGTCACTGTACCAAAAGGAAATGGTTAATGTTCAACTGTCTCAAGAGCCAATGATAATGAAGGAAGAAGTCCAAGGTGCATTGAAGGAATTAGCAAAGAACAAGGCTCCAGGAATTGATAGAATAAAAATCGAAATCCTTCAAGAAAGTGAGGTGGCAAAGGAGGCACTCACTCATCTATACCAAGAAATTTGGAAGACAACTAACTAGCCCACTGATTGGAAGAGATCCATATTTGTGCCCATTCTAAAGAGAAGTGACCCAATGGAATGTGGAAATCATTGGACAATATCTTTGATATTTCATGTGAGTAAAGTTTTACTAAAAGTAATACAGAAACAGCTACAAGCATACATTGACAGAGAACTTTCAGAGATTCAAGCTGGATTCAGAAGAGGCCGTCGAACAAGAGATATCATTGCTGATGTCTGATGGATCTTGGCTGAAAGCAGAGAATACCAGAAAGATATTTACCTGTGATTTATTGACTATTCAAAGGCTTTCGATTATGTGGATCATGACAAGCTATGGACAACACTGCAAAGTATGAGTATTCTGGAACACTTAATTGAGCTCATGAGAAATCTGTACCTGGACCAAGAGGCAGTTGTTCAAACAGAATATGGGAACACTGAATGTTTTAAAATTAAGAAAGGTGTGCGACAAGGTTGTATTCTTTTACCGTGCTTATTCAACCTGTATGCTGAGCAAATAATCCGAGAAGCTGGGTTCTATGAAGAAAAACATGACATCAAGATTGGAGGAATACTCATTAACAACCTGCGATATGCAGGTGATACAATCTTGCTTGCTGAAAGCGAAGAAGACTTAAAACATTTACTGATGAAGATCAAAGAGCACAGCCTTTGGTATGGATTGCATCTCAATGTCAAGCAAACAAAACTCCTCACCACTGGACCAAGGAACAACATTGTTATCAATGGAGAAATGATTGAAGTTGTCAAGGACTTCATTCTTCTTGGATCAACTATCAACATTCACAGAAGCAGCAGTCAAGAAATCAAACAACATATTACATTAGGCAAATCTGTTGCACAAGACCTTTTTCAAGTGTTGAAGACTAGTCAGCTTGAAGACTAAAGTGTGCCTGACCCAAGCCATGGTATTTTCAATAGACTCATATGCATGCGAATAAGGAAGACCGTAGAAGAATTGATGCATTTGGTTTTGGAGGAGAATATTGAAAATACCATGAGCTGCCCAAAGAACTAACAGATCTGTGTTGGAAGAAGTGCAGCTAGAGTGCTCCTTGGAGGCCAAGATGGCCAAACTTCGTCTCTCATACTTGGGACATATTGTCAGGAGGGATCAATCGCTGGAGAAGGATATCATGTTTGGTAGGGTGGAGGGGTCAGAGAGAAAGAGAAAGAGCCCTAGCGAGATGTATTGGCAAAGTGGCAGCATCAATGGGCTCAAGCGTGGCAACGATAGTGAAGTTGGCCCAGGATTGAGCAGTGTTTCATTCTGCTGTGCACAAGTTCGCTATGAGTTGGTACCAACTTGATGATACCTAACAACAACAACAACAAGGAGCAACTCATGGGTTTGAACCACCAAGCTTGTGGTTAGCAGTCCGGTGCTGAACCTACAGCACCATACCTGGGTCACCTGGTTTCCAAGCTCCATTAGGTCCCTATCTTAGCCAAAGAGTTGAGTTATGCAATAAGAAGGAGCAGTTCTTCATCTTGCAGGTCTTTAGGCTCAGCACTAGTTCCAGAGAGCTCCAAAAACGTCACAGAGAATTGGAATTCAAAGATGGTGGAGCTTTCCATAAACTTTCTGAAGCTCCTCATACATGCAGTTCCCCCAGAAATGCATATTACTTTATTTATTTGTTTTGTTTTCATTCTGGGGGTGGCACAGTTGGCTTTGACCTCTCTCACCACAGAGGTCCTCACAGGAAATGTACATGTTGGCAGTTGCTAAGTTTGCCTTTTCCCAATAATATAAATTCAGAATGGCCCCCACAGGTCTGGTCTGTTGGACATGCTGTTTAATGAACTACTGGAAAGACCTCAATTAATACCCATCTCCACAATTCCCCCAATCTGATTGATAGGCAAAGGTGGCAAAACTATCTGTTGTTCCCTAACGCATTAAAGCAGGCCTACTGTGCAAGCTCTGGCATTCTGTGATGGCTAGGGATTTTTTCAGAAACTCATCGTCCATCCAAAGTGAGGTCTAGCAGAAGAACCATGGCTATTACAGCCTTCCCTGTCACTGCCCTGGCCCACTTCATTAGTTCAGTTCTCATTGGTGTTCTACTTGGGTGTCATTGAGCAGATTGTGACTCGTAGTGGCCCCATGTGACAGAGCAGACCTGACCCGTAGGGCTTCCAAGACTGTAATTTTTATGGGAAGAGATCGGTCTTTCTCTCCCAGAGTCACTGGCTGGGTCCAAGCCATTCAGCTGGCAGCCAAGTGCTTAACCATCGCATCACCAAGTCTCCTCCCTATAGACCATTTCAGTTTCATTTTTTTCTATGAAATCTTTAGAATTTGGACTAAAAATATTCTAATAGATTTGTATATGATCTGTCACACTATCTATCAGCTATCTATGATCTATACACTCATATGTTTCTCTTTAACTCTCACTGAGTCTCTATATGAAGTATTCCTAAAAAAATTCATAGAAACATTTGAAACTATACTTCAAAAGTATATAGATCTATATACTTCTGAAAGTGATGTTTCCATCTCTGTAACCCATCCACAAATAATTCTGTACCCTTTAATTTACACCAAGCTAAAAGGGCAGTTTTAGCATTCTTGTGGGACTCAAAATCATGTTCTTTTTAGATTTCTTTGAGTTTGGCGAACCAAAAGAAACCTTAAGGGCATGATCGGGGCTGTAAGGTAGGTAGGGTAAGGTTTCTCAGTGAAATGCTCACCGGACAGCCCTTGCTACTCTTGAAGAATGAGCAGATGCATCATGGTGGGAAAAAAAAATTGCTCAGCACAACTTTCCTGCCTTTTTACCACTAGTGTAGTTTTCAATTTTATTAAAATTTCTTTCTAATGTTATTGTTGTTGCAAAGTACCGTGGAGTTGATTCTGACTCATAGCGACCCTGTACAGGGTTTCCAAGGCTGTAAATCTTTATGGGAGCAGAAAGCCTCATCTTTCTCCCACGGATTGGCTGGTAGTTTTGAACTGCCGACCTTGAGGTTAGCAGTACAAATTGTAACCATTAAGATACTGTAATTCTCTTGTGTCCTTTGAAAAAATCTATCAAGATAACCCCTTTGGGGTCCTCCAAAATGCAGATCTTTTGAACCTTGAATGGAACTGGCCCAGTGGATCCCATTGGAGATTGTTGTTTTGATTACCCCCACAGTTTTTGAAGACACCCTAAAAGACTGATCCAAGTGTATTGTCAGAACTTGTCTGCATTCATCCACTGATGACAGAGACATGCTTAAAAACATTTTGTTTGAAATAAACCCATGTGTGCCTGAATTGAAGTCCTCGTAGCAATACTTTTTGACTTATGCTTACACTTCGCTTTATGAATATGAGCGGGCGTGTAATCCTAAGTGCATGCTAGTGCATCTATCTATTGATTTGTTTCTTAACTCAGGCTGCTGAGCCTGTACCTGGAGCCATTCCACATGAAGCCCTAACTGTGACATCACTGCTCTCTCCATATCAATGGCAATGAAGCCCTAACTGTGACATCACTGCTCTCTCCATATCAATGGCAAGCATCCATAAACGGAAATGGTCCCTTTCTTGTCAAATTCTGGGATTGGGTTAGATTTCTGTTCTCTCCAGTACTATACTCACCACTCAGGGAACAGACAGCCCATTTACTAGCTCCGATTTCTAAACTACAAGCTCATTCTTCTACCTACATAATGCCTGAACTTACTACTTGCTTGATTTGTATTTTTTATCTAGGTGCCAATGACGATGGTTTTTCAAAAGCAAAGATGTCAGTTTGAAGACTAAGGTGCACCTGACCCAAGCTATGGTATTTTTAATAGTCTTATATGCACGTGTTAGGGAGCTCTGGTAGCGTAGTGGTTACGAATCGGGCTGCGAACCTTAAGGTCAGCGGTTCGAAACTACCAGCCGCTCCGCGGGAGAAAGATGAGGCTTTCTACTCCTGTAAAGATTTATACCCTCAGAAACCCTATACAGGGTCGCTATGGGTCGGAACCGACTCGATGGCACATAACAACAACAACAACATATGCATGTGTTAGTTGGACCATGAATAAGGAAGACCATGAAAGAATTGATGCATTTGAGTTCTAGTGTTGGAGAAGAATATTAAAGGTACCATGGATTGCCATAAAAACAAACAAATCTGTGTTGGAAGAAGTACAACCAGAATGCTCCTTAGAAGCCAAGATGGCCAGACTTCTCTTGTACTTTGGACTTATTATCAGGAGGGACCTGTTCCCAGAGGAGGTCATCATGCTTGGTAAAGTGGAGGCACAGAGGTAAAGAGGAGGGCCCCAATGAAATGGGTTGGCTCAGTGGTAGTAACAACAGAATCAAGTGTAGCAGCGATTGATTGTGAGGGTGTCTCAGGCCTGGGTGGTGAGTCATTCTACTGTACATCGGGTTGCTATGGGTCAGAACTCCCTCAATGGCACCTAACAGCAATGATGATTTTAGAACTGATCACATATAACATTTATACAACTCTAATGATTTTCTTTCTGCAAATTAGTCTCCAAAGTTTGTTTCTTTCATTTTTTTTCTTGAGTCCTTTTTGTTGTTGTTATTAAGTGCTATGGGCTCCTTCTTAGCGCTTATGAAATGCCACAGAAATGCATTCTAAATTGACTGCTTTATTTCTTCATATTTGCCTGTTCTGACACAATATACTAAAGTGGAAATCACAACTTCCCTTCACATTAATGAGCTCCTTGTCCTAGAATCACAACTCATTGTTTGAATTCTGTTGGAAGACCAGTGTTTTCAGAGTGGATAGTTGCATCTAATGAGTCATTAGTCTCTTTACAGGCTGGGATGACGTGCATTGTACTGTTAATAACTATTGTGAGAAAAATGTGTGTTGTTTGACCTAGTGGTAGTATGAGAAGCTTTTTGTTTGTGTGTGTGTGTTTATTTTGTTTCGTAAGCAGTTATTTTTATAAAAAACTGTGAAGTAATTTTAATTTCAAATACATTTCTCTGGATTTTTTGTTTTGTTTTCTTTTAAGAGCTGAGGATGAAGTTTGTTGTATTGACTCTCAGAACTCTGTTGTGGCCACTGAGTAGTCCACTGTTGTTCTGAGGGAGTTAAGAGACTTTTGCTTTGGGTCATTTTAGAAAGAAAAGCAAGGCTGTGAAGTCTCTCTCTCTCTCTCTTTTTAAATGTTCTATTGTGAATTATGTGATAGTTTACATGGGAGAACATTAGTTTTACATGTGAAGTCTCTTTAATGAATGGGCAATTCAAAAATATTCAATCAATTTCAAGAACACACCTAGTGCTGATAACAACTATTAATTATCATACTTGAAAATATTTGAAACACTTATCTAAATCTTTTATTTATTTTTTGGTCAGAAAAATAAGTACAAATTGTATTACAGTATACTTATTGAATGTTTCATTGCTGTTTTTTTAAATTCAATAAATTTACATCAAAGGTGGTGGTTGTACTCTATTCATACTCCCTCAGTTAAGATATACAGCTATTCCCCTGAGGTTAGAAATGACGCTGTAAATTATATAGCCCAGTGAGGTCATTGGTGACTAGCTATATAACAGGGAAGGATCTTTGTGGTATTATTTATAATCTGAGCTTTAAAAAGAAACATAATGAAATGTAATGTATAGGAGGTATAAGATCTAATTATTGGAACTTATTTCACAAAGATTTTCATTTTTGTTTTCCTCAGTAAATTTATGCTCTGATAAGTTCTAGGGCATAAACATATAATTATAAAACCCCAACCCTACTGTTGTTGAGTTGATTCCAAATCATAGAATGTTGGGGTCTGACCTCGACATAGTAGTGTTGTTCATGAGTGTTTGGTTCACGAGGAGGGGAGATCCAGAGGTGATAGAGATAGCAAAAGAGACACAGAGACACAAAGAAAGAGACAAAGAGACACTCCGAAACCAGAGTGAATGCTGGACTGGCATCAGGCAGATCCTGCATTGCAAACATCTCAGCCACGAAGGCAGTAATATCCTGCATAATAAACATCTTAGCTAAACAGGCAGTATGGTTGCAAGGCTGGACTGTGCCCACTGCATGCTGTAACGCACACCTTGCCAGTCGTAATGCACCTGGATTCGTTCTGCGCCTTCCTTTTATTTAGGGGAGGTACTTTACACAAAGTTAGGAGGGGCTAAGACAAGGTACAGCTGTCAATCTTACTTTTCCAGACATTTAAGCAACTTTACATCATACTTCGCAGTTTCAAATCTCACTACCTCAACTTGGTTTCTCAAGCTTAATTAACATACCTTTTAGCACCTAGCCTCAAATGGAGGGAGAAAGGGAGGATTGGGAGGATTCCTATTGTGT
>NW_006408559.1:17572788-17574986 GCF_000296735.1 Chrysochloris asiatica
AACAATAGAAACCATACAGGACATGGTAGGACTGTCCCACAGGGCTTCTGAAACTGGACATATTTATTGGAACAGACAGCCTCATTTTCTCCCCAGGAGTGCTTGGTGGGTTTGAACAGCCAACTTTGCTGTTAACAGACCAGTACTTAATCCTAAAACTCAGAGGTCTCTGCTCCTCACCGGGGGGCACACTTTGCTGTTGTATGCCATCAAATTGGTTCTGATTCAGTGACCCTGTGTAGGATTTCCAAGAGCAATTGGTGGGTTTGAACTGCTGGCCTTAGATGTTATTAAATTCAAGAAACAGATTACAGCTGCCTTCACAGTAGAGAAAACCCACTGTATTCTGAGATGTACTCCTCTTGCAATTAGAATATTCTTTTACAGATAGAGCCTGAGCTTCTTCCTAAAAAGAGCTTTGGTGGTGCAGTTGGGTTGCTAATGAAAAGGTTGGCAGATTGAATTCACCAGCCATTCTTTGTGAGAAAGATGAGGTGATCTGCTTACCCTATGGAGAAATTCTAACCTGCCCTGTAGGGCTGCCAAGAGTAGGAATTGTCTCCATTCTCCATGGAAGTGGATTCCATCTTGAAGTTTCAAAGACAAATTCTACTCTCCCTTTGACATAACAGTCCTTAGTGACCAGATGATGTCTTGAAGCTAAATAGTCCTAGTCTTCTTCTTTATTTTATCCTAAAACATATGTTCACCACTAGCAGGTCAGTTTGTTGTATTGTGGTGATGTGTGTGTTACTATGATTCTAGAAGCTATGCCACCAGTATGTTAAATACCAGCAGGGTCACCCATGGTGAACAGGTTTCAGCTGAACTTCTAGACAAAGACAGACTACAAAGAATGAGAGACAGACTGCTTCCAAATATTTACTCACTGAACCTTTCATGAATAGCAGTGGAACATGGTCAGAACCAGAATATTAAATATTGAAACATGATGAAGAACACAAGATTACTGTCAGATACAGGGCCAGAAGATGAGCCCCTCAGGTTGGAAGGCACCCAAAATACAACTGGGGAAGAGCTGCCTCCTCAAAGTAGAGTTGACTGTGATGATGTGAATGGAGTAAAGCCCTCAGGACCTTCATTTGCTGATGAGGCACACCTCAAAATGAAGAGAAACAGCTGCAAACATCCATTAATAATTAGAACATGGAATGCACAAATTATGAATCTAGGAAAATTGGAAGTTGTCAAAAATGAAATGGAACACATAGACATCGACATCATAGTCATTAGTGAGCTGAAATGGACTGGTATTGGTCATTTTGAAACTGACAATCACATGGTTTACTATGCCAGGAATGACAAATTGAAGAGGAATGGTGTTGCATTTACAATCAAAAAGAACATTTCAAGATCTATTTTGAAGTAAAAAGCTATATATGATAGGATAATGTCCAAAAGCCTACAAGGAGTCCTGGTATGGCAATGTAGGATAAGTAATGGACCATGAGGTCAATTTGAATCACAAGGTAAGTGATTCAAAACCACCAGCCACTTCTTTGAAAACCACATACAGGGTCATTATGAGTCAGTATCAAAATGACCACACTTACAACAACACAACAAGACCAGTTAATGCAACTGTTAATCAAATTTACATACCAACCACTAAAGCCAGTGATTGTGAAACTGAAGAATTCTATCAACTTCTTCAATCTGAAATTGACATAACATGCAGTCAAGATGTATTGATAATTACTGATAATTGGAATGCAAAGGCTGAAAACAAAGAGGAAGGATCCATTTATGGAAAATATGGCCATGGTGATAGAAAAGTTGCTGAGGATCACATGATAGAATTTTGCAAAACCAATTACTTCTTGATTACAAATAACTTTTTAAAACAACATAATAAAAGATGACTGGACACATGGATTTCACCAGATGGAATGCACAGTAATTAAATTAACTACATATGTAGGAAGAGACGGTAGAAAAGCTCCAAGGTCAGGATCAGACTGTGGATCAGACATTCCAGGACTCACATGTAAGTTCAGGCACAAGTTGAAGAGCATTAAAAGAAGTCCACCAGAGACAAAATATGACCTTGAACATATCCCACCCGAATTTAGATATCATCTCAAGAACAGATTTGATGAATTATATACTAATGACAGAAGACCAGAAGAATTATGGGATGATATCAAACACATCATACAGGGTGAAAGCAAAAAGTC
>NW_006408559.1:17577670-17601146 GCF_000296735.1 Chrysochloris asiatica
TGATATGTAGATGATACAATCTTGCTTACTGAAAACAAATAGGACTTAAGATATTTACTGATGAAAATCAAAGATCACAGCCTTCAGTATGGGTTGTATCTCACCGTAAAGAACACAAAAATCATCACCACTGGATCAATGAACAACATCATGACTCAGAGAAAAATCATCACCACTGGATCAATGAACAACATCATGACTCAGAGAAAAATTGAAGTTGTAAAAGACTTTATCAACACTCCTTGAAGCAACAGTTGAGAAATCAAGGAGATATATTGCTTTAGGCAAATCTGTTGCACAAGACCTGAAAGTGTTAAGAGCAAAGGTGTGAATTTGAGGACTAAGGCAAGCTTGACCCAAGCCATGGTATTTTCCATAGCTTCACATGCATGTCAAAGTTGGATAGTGAATAAATAAGACTGCAAGAGAATTACTGCATTTGAGTTGTGGTGTTGGGCAAGAATTTCAAGAGTACCACGGACAGCTGGAAAAGCAAACAAAATTGTGTTGGAAGAAATACAGCCAGAATGTTGTTGTTGTTAAGTGCCATTGGATTCGGTTCCAACCCATAATGACTCTGCATAGGGTTTCCAAGGAGTAGCTGGTGAGCTTGAACTGCTGACATTGCAGTTCAAACCAACTTTGCAGCCCAGCACATTACCCCAGGACTCCACAGCCAGAATACTTCTGGTAGCGTAGTTGTTGTTGTGAAGTGCCATCGAGTCGGTTCCGACCCATAGCGACCCTGTACAGGGTTTCCAAGGGTGTAAATCTTTACGGGAGTAGAAAGCCTCATCTTTCTCCCACTGTAGCGTAGTGGCTACAAATTGGGCTGCGAACCTTAAGGTCAGCAGTTCGAAACTACCAGCTGTGCCGTGGGAGAAAGATGAGACTTTCTGCTCCTGTAAAGATTTACAGCTTCAGAAACCCTTTTCAGGGTCGCTGTGGGTCGGAACTGACTCCACAGCACTTAACAACAACAACAAGATAAAAGGTGTTACATGCCACATCCTTGGGTGGTGAGATTAAGGATGGTGTATCCCATCCTTAATGATCTTCTTGGTTTATCACATCAAATCACATCATAGGGATAGCTACATAGCAACTGTCAAACAAATGTGAATCCTGGCCCAATTAAGTTGAGACAAAACCTTAAGTATCACAGTTTCCATTGATTGACTATACACATTTTGTTTATCAGTAGTCGGTGGATCAACACTTGGACTATTTCCACTTTTGGATGTTGTTCATTGTGCTGCAGGGAATATTGGTGCATATATGTCTTTCTTGCTGATTTCAATTATTTAGAGTGTACACATGAGTGTGAGATTGTTAGGTCATATGGAGCCCTGGTATGGCACTGTAGGATAAACACTAAACTGCAAGATTGGCTTGAAATGCTAGGTCAGTTTTTCAAATCTACCAGCTACTCCTTGGAAAACTTATACAGGGTCATTATGAGTCAGAACTGACTCTATGATGATAGTTGTATGATCAACTTTCTGAGGAATGGTGCCTCAGACAATATTACATAATTTGGTTTCAATGTGTCCTTGGTTCCAGTGTTGATCCAAGTTTTCATTGGTTATCCTAGACTGTACTTTTCACTTAAAAAAAAAAATAAATCTGACACTTCCCAGAAAATCTATTGAGTATCATTTTGCACCAGACAATCCACAAAGTTTTCATCATCTTTGTGGCTTTAGTATATAGTGGTTGCTCAGTAAATACTTTCTTAATAAATATTGCTGAATTAGATGTCTGATTTTTAAAAATATGTCATTTATTAACATTATCTTAGCGGAATGCACTTAGCAGGTTTTGTAGTTATAATTGTGCGTTGCACTGAATGCACTGATAAATATCACAGGAGACAAGGTCAAGGGTAGGCTTAATAGCAATCTATCAGGTGCTCCCTGAGGTTTCAATTAAATACCACAAATATCTGTCAGTGCCAAACATTTATCAGCATGAGGCAGGCCTGTGCAGGCATTAGCAATATGTCGCCCTCAAAGAATGCATAGGCTAGTTTGACATGAACCCATTAATCAATACTCATTGGGTAGAGAGGTTCAAGTAGCTGCTAAGTCATTCAACTATCCCATCATTGAGATCTCATTTTACCACATACTTCAAAGGCTATTACTAGGGATACTTGGATTCATCAAGATAAAGCACACACTCAGCATTTATATAACCTGCCAACCAGAAACACTACCAATAAAAACATATTAGGGTACATTGGAATGATTTACTTATGGTCAAGCCACATCCATGGACTTCTATACTTTGTCATCATTAAGGCCAGTGTTTGGTTATCCAACTATTGTCCTGGTTCTCTTGGTCATGTTACTTTAATTTCCTAATCCCATCTCTTTCCTCACTTGTAAAACAAAGCTCCTAATAGGATAGTCCTCAGAGAGCTGTGTGGGGGATTAAATGAGATGATGGGTTACCTTTGGTCAGGTTCTTTGACAAATAGATTCTGAGGTTCTGAGATTCGCATACAAACCAACTTTCATTGATTGGTGTGCATGATGGCCTGATGTGTACCAGAGTAGAACTGTGTACCATCGGGGTTTCAATGGCATTGAAAAAACAATTAGATTGCCAGGACACAAGACTCCAACTTTCCAATTAGCAGCTAACAGCCTCAATCATTTGCCCTACCCAGAGTTTGTATGTTGTTGTGTGCCATGGAGTTGGTTCTGACTCATAGCGATCCTGTACAGGGTTTCTGAGGCTGTAAATCTTTACAGGAGCAGAAAGCCTAATCTTTCTCCCACGGAACGGCTGGTAGTTTCGAACTGCTGACCTCATGGTTCACAGCCCGATTCATAACCCCTACGCTACCAGAGCTCCAATTGGAGAAATCCTAGGACTCCACACCTGTGTCCAGGTCTACTCTTTCTTATAGGAACATTGTGGGCTGGAATCAACTAAAGACAGTGGTTTGTGTTTTGTTTGTTGAGATGGAGATGAAGTGGAGCAAAACTGGGCAGAGGGAAGAGCTAAATTGCACTGCAGTTGTAACAGGCGAGTCAGCTGATTTTACGCTACATTCTGAAGCTGGTGGGGGAGCATCTACATCTGTTCCAATAGATGGAACAGGGAGGGCTCTTTGTACTACTGCCTGGATCAGTCACTGTATGGAAGAAACCTTGAGTGGCGCAGCTCCCTTCAGCAGAATGAAGATCGTAGAGGGACTGCAAACCTGGAAACCATGGAACCCAAGCAGTACTGGCCAAAATTTAATATGCATACACATGGCACCTGGGGAGCTTGCTAAATTGCAGAGTCAGTAGGTTTGGGTGGCTCCTGATAACTGGGCTTCCACTAGGTCCCTTGAGAAGCTCACACTGCTGGTCTTCAGACCAGAATTTCAGTAGCTAAGGGTTAGAAGATGGCAACAGGCGAACACAGAGTGCCCATTGGTGAATGTTCCTTTAGGAATACTGCTGACCTGGTAGGACGATGGCCCCACAGGTGTAACTCTCTAGATGACACAAGTGGAGGGACCGAGCTGCTATAGATATCAGCATCACAATTATCCAGGGTCTTGTATCTAAGCTAGATGGATCCCTTTCTTTGATACAGTGTCCTCTGCCTGGTTTCCAGGACACGACTCAGCTTCCAGACTAAAACAGATTCAAAAAATGGAGAGGCAGGCTACTTCTGAACATTTAGTCACTGAAAACTTTATGAATAGCAGTGAAACAACTGTCAGATAATGTCAGAATATTGAAAATGATGATTAGCACCAGAATATTGTCAGGTATACAGCCAGAAGATGAGCCCCTCAGGTTGGAAGGAACTCAAAATATGACAGGGAAGAGCTGCCTCCTCAAAGCAGAGTTGACCATGAGGACACAAATGGAGTAAGTCTTTGGAATCTTTATTTGTTAAAGGGGCACAAATCAAAATGAGGAGAAGCAGTTGTAAACATGCATTAATTAAAAGCACATGGAATTTATGAAGTGTGCATCTAGAAAAATGGAAACTTTTCAAAAATGAAATGGAATGCATCAACATCAATATCCTAGGCATTAGTGAGCTGAAATGGACTGGTATTGACCATTTTTAATCTGACAGTCACATGGTTTACTATGCCAGGAATGACAAAATGAAGAGAAATGTCATCTCATTCATCTGCAAAAAGAACATTTCAAGATATATCTTGAAGTGTAATGCTGTCTGTGATAAGAAAATATCCAAATACCTACAAAGAGCAGTTAATGCCACTATTATTCAAATTTATATACCAACCACTAAAGCCAGTGATGATGAAATTGAAGAATTCTATCAACTTCATCAGTTAGAAATTGGTCAAACATGCAATCAAGATGTATTGATAATGACTAGTGATTGGAATGCAAAGGTTTGAAAAACAGAAGAGGGATCAGTATTTGGAAAATATGGCCTTGGTGATAGAAAAGATGCTTGAGATTGCATGATAGGATTTTGCAAGACCAATGAATTCTTCATTGCAAATAACTTTTTTAAGCAACATGTAAGATGATTATACACTTGGACTTCACCAGAGGGAATGCACAGAAATAAAATTGACTACATCTGTGGAAAGAGACAATGGAAAAGCTGAATATCATCAAGCAAATCAATGCTAGGGGCAGACTTTGGAATTGACCATCAACTGCTCATAAGCAAGTTCAGGCTGAAACCAAAGAAATTTAAAACAAGTCCACGAGAGGTAAAATATAATCTAGAACGTATCCCACCTGAATTTAGAGATCATCTGAAGAACAGATTTGATGCATTAGACACTAAAGACCGGAGACCAAAAGAGCTGTGGCATGGACATCAAGAACATCACACAGGAAGAAAGCTAAAAGGTCATTAAGGAGACAAGAAAGAAGAAAAAGACCAAAATAAAAGACAGAAGAGACTCTGAAACGTGCTTTCCAGCATAGAGATGCTAAAGCAAATGTAAGAAATGAGGAGGGAGAAGAGCTGAACAGAAAATTTCAAGGGGCAGCTCAAGAAGGCAAAGTCAATATTTAAACTAAATGTACAAAGACCTGGAGTTAGAAAATCAAAAGGGAAGAGCATGCTCAGCATTTCTCAAGCTGAAAGAACTGAGGAAAAAATTCAAACCTCAACTTGCAATACAGAAGAACTTTGAATGATTCAAAATGCATCAGAAGAAGATGGAAAGAATGCACAGAGTCACTGTAACAAAAAGAATTGATTGATGTTCAACCATTTCAACAGGTATCATATGATCAACAACCAATGGTACTGAAGGAAATAGTCCAATATGCACTGCAGGCATTGGCAACGGACAAGGTTCCAGGAATGATGAAATACAAATTGCATTCTTTTAACACAAGTTCATGCAATGCTGGTGGCACTCACTCAACTATGCCAAGAAATTTGGAAGACAGCTACCTGACCAACGGATAGGAAGAGATCCATATTTGTACCCATTCCAAAGAGAAGTGACCCAACAGAATGTAGATATAATCAGACAATATCTATAATATCATATGGAAGTCAAAGTTTCCTTAAGATAATTCTAAAACAATTACAACATTACATTGCAATGAGACAGAAAGAGGTTCTAACTGGATTCAGATGAGGATGTGGAATGAGTAATATATTGCTGATGTCAGATCAACATTGGCTATAAGCAAAGAATGTCAGAAAGATGTTCAGCTGTGCTTTATTGACTATGCAAAGGCTTTTGACTGTGTGGCTCTTGAAAAGCTATGGACAACATTGTGGAGAATGAGCATTCTGGAACACTTAATTGTGCTCATAAGGAACAGTTACATAGACTAAGAGGCAGTTGTACTAACAGTTAGATGTGCAGATGATACAATCTTTCTTGCTAAAAATTAAGAGGAATTAATATAGTAAATGATGGAGATCAAAGACCACCGTCTTTGGTATAGGTTGCAGCTCAATATTAAGAAAGCAAAAGTCTTTACCACTGCAGCAGTAAATAACATCATGATAAATGGAGAAGACATTAAAGTTCTCAAAGACTTCATTTTGCTTGGATCCACCATCAACTTCATGGAAGCAGCAGTCAAAAAATAGAATGACAAATTGCATTAGGCAAATCTGTTGTACAAGACCTCTTTAAAGTATTCAAGAGCAAAGATGTCAGTGTGAGGACTGAAGTGCTCCTGATTCAAGCCATGATATTTTTAATAGTCTCATATGCATGTGAAAGTTGGACAATAAATAGGGAAACTATAGAATTATTGATGCATTTGAGTTATGGTGTTGGAGAAGAATTCTAAAGGTATCATGGATTTCAAGAAGAATAAACAAATCTGGGTTGGAAGAAGTACAACCAGAATGCTACATACAAATTGAGATGGCCAGATTTAGTCTCTCATACTTTGGACATAGTATCAGGAGGAGCTAGTCCCTGGAGAAAGACATCTTGCTTGGTAAAGTGGAGGGACTGTGAAAAAGGACCACACCTCCAATCAGATTTATTGGCACAGTAGCAGCAACCATGGACTTAAGTATAGCAGAAATTGTGAGGATGGTCACAGGATCAGAGTGTGTTTCATTCTGTTGCACACAGAGTCGCTATAGGTTGGAACCATCTCAATGGCACCTCAAAACAACAATCTTTCAGGGTCTTGCATCTAAGCCAGCTGGATCTCACTCTTTTGTCTCCTGCCCTCTGCCTGGCTTCCAGGACACACTTTACTCTAAGCACTGGATGGTGTGTGGGACAGAACAGAAGAAGCAAACACTTCACTCACATGTACTTCACAGCTTCTCCCATGAACTTCATGCACATTGATCAGGCAAGTGGCACACCTGTGTAACCCGTAGTGTCTTTCTCTTGTGGAGGTTGGCCACTCTGTCCACTGAGATTCTGCCTCTTACATCTCTGAGCTCCCTTCAGGGAACTTTCCCTCAAATCATCCAACTCTTGACCCCTCCCAGTTGCTTCCACAGCATAGGTAGATGTTTGCTGTTAGTTGCCACTGAGTTGTTTGTGACCCATGGTGGCCCCATGTGTGTTGCAGTACAGCAGGTTAGTTAATGCCTCTCCTAGCTACACTGTTGTGGTCAAGTGCTGTCAAACTGGTTCAGACTCACAGGGATGCTGTGTAGGGTTTCTGAGGACTGGCTGGTGGGTTTGAACAACTGATCTTGTAGTTCAAATCGAGCTTGTGGTCTAGTGCTTACTGTACAGTGCTACACCAGGAATCCACACCATGACTTCTAGCTACAGTCTTCATATACATTCCCAACAACATACTTTTTCTTGAATCTGGTTAAAAGAAGGTAGAGGAAGACGTTGACAGGTTATATAACTCAGTTTTTAGTGCTGGTTAGCAGGGATAATTGTGAGAACTTGGAATTCTGACATGGGTATAACATGAAGCATCTCAGAAACAGAAGTGGGATCTCACTCGCATAAAAGAAGAGCCAGGATTGGAGTGTGTCTTTTGGACTCTGAGATCCCTATGTAGTGAATCTCTGCCATGCAGGGAAATAAAGCTGTGAACCAGGAGGAGAGACACAGGGGTGGCAGCAACAGAAGTAAGAGTCAGAGAATGTGACAGAAGAGTGGCCTTCCCGGCCCATGGAGCAAATAAAAGTGAGTGACTTTGGGCAGGAGGCTTGCTTGCAGAGTGGGTGCCTCTGGCCCTTAATTGGAGAAGCTAAGTTGGCTGGCCCACAGAGCTAGAGGCATGCGCCTTACAGCCAGGCTTATACTGGAGTGATTGGAGTGGTGTGCCCTGTGGGCATTTAGCAGCAGCTCTAAAAGGGCTTTATAGCATGGCTGGAACAGAGAAGATTCAAGGCCACCAGGACAAGGGTCAGAGAAAGGCCTCTATGTGGATGTGAGGGAGGAGAGGCTCCCCTGAGAAAGAACTGTGCCCAGAACATTTCTGACTCTGAATTATAATTTATTAACTTCCCTAATAAACTTTATAAGTCTCAGTATGGTGTCTGAGTTCTGTGTGGCCATTACAATGAATTAGTGAACCTAATTAGGTTCTAAGGAGCTCTTGTAGCGTAGTGGTTACGAATCAGGCTGCGAACTACAAGGTCAGCAGTTCAAAACTACCAGCTGTTCCGCTAGAGAAAGATGAGGCATTCCGCTCCTAGCCTTGAAAACCCTGCACAGGGTCACGATGAGTCAGAACCGACTCCACGACACACAGCCACCACCACAAGTAAGTTCTAAATCAAGGTAGATTCAGCTGAGGAGACGTTAGAAGGGATATCACTGTTGACATTAGATGGATCTTGGCTGAAAGCAGAGAATACTAGAAAGATGTTTACTTGTATTTTATTGACTGCAAAGATATTTGACCGTGTGCATCATAACACTATGAATAACATTGCAAAGAACATGTACATAGACCAAGAGGCTGTCATTGGGAACAGAACAAGGACACTGAATGGCTTAAAGTTTGGAAAGGTGGGTGGCAGGGTGTATCCTTTCACCATATTTATTCAGTCTGTATGCTGAGCAAATATTCAAAGAAGCTGGATTATATGAAGAAGAATGTGACTTTAGAGCTGGAGGAAGACTCATTAACAACCTGAGATAGGCAGATGATACAGAAAGTGCAGAGGACTTAAAATCCTTACTGATGGAGATCAAATAATACATCTTTCAGAATGGATTGCACCTCAATGTAAAGAAAACAAAATGCCTCATTACTGGACCAGTAAATAACATCATGATAAATGGAGAAAAGCCTGCAATTGTAAAGACTTCATTTTGCTTGGGTCCACAATCAACACTCAGCGAAGCAGCAGTCAGGCAGTTAATGACATATTATTGCAATAGGAAAATCTGCTGCACAAGACCACTTCAAAATGGTCACTAGCAAAGATGTCAGTTTGAGGACTAAGGTATGTGTACCTGACTCAAGCCATGGTATTTTCAGTCACCTCATATGCATGTGAAAGTTAGACAATGCATAAGAAAGACTGTAGAAGAATTCATGCATTTGAGTTATGGTGTTGGCAAAGAATATTGAATGTATCATGGACTGTCAGAAGAACAAACAAAATTGTCTTGAAAGAAGCGCAGCCAGAATGCTATGTAGAAACAAAGATTGCTAGATTTGTTGAAAATGAGGTAAAGCCCAATGAGATGGGTTTACACAGTGACACCAACAATGGCCTCAAACGTAACAATAATTGTGAAGATGGTACAACACGTGGCAGCAGTTTGTTCTCCTGTGCATAGGGTTGCTGTGAGTTGGAACTGACTCAGTGGCACCTGACAGTAACAACACCTCAGTAGTACATGCTGTGAGAGAGGGTTGCTGCATTTTTTTTTCTTTTTGCATGTGCAGACTGAAATTATTCCATAAGATTTTCAATACTGAGAACCTTCAGAAGGAGATCCCCAGTTCTTACTTTTTAGGCACCTCTGGATAGGTTTGAGCCGTCAACCTTTCAGTTAGGAGTTGAGAACATCACCATCTGTGCCACCCCGTGTCTCCTCACATAGATGCAGCTCAAACCCTCTTTTGTCAAGTGGATCCCGAATCAAAGTGACCCTTGTAGCCCCCGTAGGGGTTCTGAGATTGTGAAACTTTACAGGGGCAGACAGCCTCATCTTTCTCCCCTAGAGTGGCTGGTGGGTTTGAACCACCAAGCTTGTGGCTTACAGGCCAGTGCTGAATTCATTGCACCCCAGGACTCCTTCACATAGATGCATTGTCAAATAAACTTGCTGCTTCTGGGAACTTTGGGGTTTATTTAGGGATGGGGGTGTGGGAATCGAGGCAGAACCCTTCCATAACACTGCCAATACCTTTGTGTACAAAATTCTAAACTGTGGTCAGAACCCATGTAGGGGAACAGACCACCTGGGATGGTGTGAGAGGCCGCATGAGCATGTGGCTAAGACAAAGTCTGAGAACTCACTTGTCCCCCAGGGCGTTCACGTTGAACACCAATTCTCCAGCCCAGAGCCCCTAGAAACATTCTGTACCTTCAATTGCTCCTCTGTAACTAATATGCCTTTGCTCTCACCTAAAGGTCCAGTGTCACATTCCCCAATAAGCAAGGTAAGCACGGGCTGACTTATGCTTTCTTACTCATCAGTAGTGAACAATTTCACATTTTATCACATGTAAGATTCTGCTGCTAGGGTCTAGCCGGCACATGGCTCTCTCTCTCTCATACAGAGTGAAAGCCTCTTTTCAAATTAAAGTCCCTAACAGACACAGAGTAAGCAAGGTAAACATGGGCTTATTTACTAATAAAACCCATGTGGAGTTGCTCAGTACAGATAAGGTAATCCTACGCTTACCTTGCTTGTTGGATAATCTGCCCAGAAAACAATGCCTGAAAATCTTTCCAACTAAGATTTCTACAGTGTCTCAGTCTGGCTCAGAGATGCTGGAGGAATGAATGGATGGTGTGAAGTGTGACAGTTGACTGTGGTTGTATTTAGTACATACGTGCAGCCTGTCGACTTCTTGATCACATTATGGTCACCTATGTGGCACTGTGGTGGATTAATGTGCTGGACTACAAAGTCGATTTGAACTGTAAGGTCAGTTGTTCAAGTTCACTAGCTGCTCCTCGGAAATCTTACACAGGTTGCTATAGGTCAAAACCAACTTGACGGCACTTAACAACAACAATGCAGCACTGTAGGATAAGCACTTGACTGCAAGGTCAGTTTAAACAAGGTCGGCAGCTCAAACTCTCCAGCTGCTCCTAAGGAACCCTATGTAGGGTCACTATGAGTTGGAACCGACTTGAAGGCACTTCATAACAATAACAACATTTCTGGTTAGAGAAGCTGTGCTCTGTGGGAGAAAGATGAAACTTTCTGCTACCGCCAAGCTGTACTGTCTGAGAAACCCTGTACAGGGTCATTACGAGCTGGATCCGACTCAAAGGCATGTAATAGCAGTAACATCACCTCTAGTGTGTTTTGAGACTTTCTCCACAAATATCAATTCACTTGTTGTATGTGAGTTTCTTACACCCCGGAGATCAAGTTTGGAAAATAACTTTATGCAGGCAAAGCTTGACTTTTTGGACCTTGTAAACAGAATCTTCCAGAAAGTGTATGTAGTACTTTGGGCTACCACTGTTTTGAAATCTTAACGTCTGGTGTAGTAGTGTTTATTAAAGATTCACTTGCCATGGCGTCCACTTCTCAAGGCAGCTCCATCCAACACTGGGTGGCCTTTGTTTCTGCTGTCATTTCCCTTCCCCTGGTCTGGAAAGCTGTTTGGTTAGACAGCAGTGATGCAGCCTTGACCCCCTAAGAGAAGTCTGCAGTCTCTCTCTGTTCATTGTGCGGTTTTTGTTTGTTGAGTTAACTCCCATGGGGAAGTATGATATTTTGGATGAGGACTTTGAGCAATCAAATTGACTTCTATAAAAAGCAAGCTGTGTGTTAAAAGCCCCATTGCACCCATGCCAAACCAACGCATGCTGAAATCTCTTCATTCATTTTTCCTCCCATCACATAATTTTTAGTTGCCAGAGGTCTGGTCAACTGCCTGGTTGCTGCTCTATTCTCAGCAGACACAACTATGTACGAACTTCTGGGGGTTGTATATAGACTATGGAGGTACCAGAAGGCATGCTGTACTTTCCAATCATCTCAACCCTGAAAACACTAGGATACTTTGCTTGGAATACTGTGGTGTTGTAGAATACGTACTGGACTGCTAACCACAAGATTGGTGGTTCAAACTCACCAGCTGCTCCTCCAAAACCTTATAAATAGTCACTATGTGTCAGAACCAACTCGACAGCACTTAACAACAAGAAGAACATAATTGATTGAATGGTTTCCCCCTAAAAAGATATATTGAAATCTTAACCTCTATACCTGTGGCTTTGAGATGTTATTAGTTAACATGAGGTAGTACTGAAGTTTGTTGTTGTTGTTATGTGTCGTGGAGTTGGTTCAGACTCATAACAACCCTGTACAGGGTTTCCGAGGCTGTAAATCTTTACGGGAGCAGAAAGCCTCATCTTTCTCCCGCGTAACAGCTCGTAGTTTTGAACTGCTGACTCTGAGGATAGCAGCCCAATTCATAACCACTACTCTACCAGAGCTCTTTAAGTACTGAAGTAGGTGGATCCTTAAGTACTGAGGTAGGTGGATCCTAATCCTATGTGGCTGGTGTCTTCATAAAAGAGAAGAGACACAGAGCTAGAGGAAGGAAACCGTGTGAGGTTGTTGCCGCAATCAGGTACCCCAGGAGCTGAACAAGAGGAAGGTACAAATTCTCCCTCAGAGCGTCAGAGGAATCAGTATGACTCCCAGGCCCCAGACCTGTGGTTTTTATTAGCCACCTAGTCTGTGGTACAGGACTAATAAAGCACTCTTCCAGCACTTGTCCCTCACCCGGTCACCTCCATCACTACCACTGTCACTGTCTCTGCTGCTAACTGGTCCCTTAATTGGAATGGTCACTATAAGGCCCCTTCCCAATGCTTGGATACCACCCACAGATAGTCTAGTCTCATTGGGGATTTCAGACAGCAGATGTTTCAAAAGTTCCCCAGGTGATTGTAAGGTGAAGACAGGTTTTAAATGACAGGGCTGAACCACGTTTCCAGGGAATGATGAGATCTACTGTGTACTTGTTGCGCATGGTTTTCATGAAATCCTGGGCTCAGACACAACCCTTATCCTTCCCTGCCTTCGAACAGCCTCAGTTCAAATTCTGACTATTGCGTCCATTGTACAGTGATTGTTGCTAGTTGTCTCGACTCATGGAGACCCCGCGTGCAGCAGAACAAACGCTGCCCCCTCCCGCTGCCCTCTCCCGCTGCCCTCTCCAACACCTTCTTCTCCATTGCTGATGTATTGCAGTTCATGGCTGTGCTCACTAACAACCTTCCAGCCCAGGAGCTCGTCTTCCAGCCTTGTATCCGATTTGTGGGTTTGTTGTGATCTACAGGGCTATCATTGATTGGTTTTCAGAAATAGATCACCAGACCTTTATCCCAAGTCTACGTTGTGAGGAAGCTTCACTGAAACTTGTCCACCATGGATGACCCTGCTGGTATTTGAAATATCGGCAACATCGTTTCCAGCCTCAGAAATATGACAAAGGGACAGACAGATGGAGAAGAGTCTAGTGTTACAGGTAAAGAAATAACTTGCCCAAATGATGCACAGCTGGCAGAGGTACGGCTTGGACATGAACCCCAGTCTGCTGAACTTCAAAGTAAGGGGAGCAGAGACAATCCCGCTGGCTGTATAAATTTGCACAGAGGAAGAGGTTGGGGTTAGAGAATCAGATTTACAGGGAAGTGGTGTTGAGTGCAGTACAACAAATTAAGAAAGAAACGGCAGCATTCTGAAAATTAAGTTTGGGAAGGAAGAGAGGCAAGAGAGTGATTCTCCAGGATTTCCACGATGTTTTCCTTCCTGCTGTAAGCTTTATAACGGATTGCTCACTGTTTCTTTGATGTTATGTTGGAAAAAGTTTTCCTTTAATCCTATCTAGTATACTCCATACTAAGTGTTCAGTTTGGATGCTATCTATCATCTTTCAGATGTGGAGGATAAGCACTCGACCTCAAGGTTGGTATGAACAGCCAGGTTGGTGGTTCAAACTCACCAGTTCCTCCTTAGAAACGCTATCCAGGGTCACTAAGAGTTAAAACCTACTGGGCAGCACTTACAAACAACAACAATCTTCTTTATAAAAAGGTTCTATTGTCCAATGTTGGTGCACTGGTACGAGGCAGTGATAAGCCGTGCATTGCTAACCCCATGGGGTTAATAAACCCTACATAGGGCGGCTGTGAGTTAGAACTGACACCACGGCAATTAACAACAATTGCTTAACATTCGGCTACTCTCCTGATGGTTAGTGGGTGATCTGAGGCTATGTAAGGAGAAGACTTCATTAGTGAAGGGCCTTTTCAGACACTGAAAACCAGCCTTGGGCAGCTAGGGGAGGACATGCTGAGCTCCCTCCCCTTCTGTTCCTCTCCTCCCAGTTGGCATAAAGACAGATGCACACCAGGCCATGTTTCCATCTCCAGAAGTGGGGTCTTCATGAGTTATAGTCGATTCAGTGGCAATGAACACTAGGCTAACGTTGCATGCATCTGTTTTATACATTTTAAGAATTAATTGAAATTTATGTTCGAAGTATGGAGTCCTGGTGAGGCACTGTAGGATAAGCACTCCACCACAAGGTTGGTTTGAATGCAAGGTTGGTGGTTCAAACTCACCAGCTGCTCCTTGGAAACCCTATACAGGGTTGCTATGAGTCGGAATCGACTCAAAAGCACTTAACAACAACAACAAACTGTTCAAAGTAGCCACCATTTATGTCTGGCACAGAGGAGGTGACTTACAAACAGGAATTTATGTTCTCTTTAGCTATCCCTTAATTTGTGTGTTGGTGTTCATTTCACATCACACTGCTGAAAATTGTTTCCCTACCCAAAGCCACAGCTTGAATCCGCCTTGCTTATTTAGCTGCTGAAACTTCTTTTAAGCATAAGCTAATGACATTCATCATACTCTTTTGATTTTTAATCCTATAAAGCACCAAAGACTGACTATTTATACAACCGATATTCAGGAATTAGCACGGCAATTATATAAACATTAACAGGCCTTGTTTCCAACTTCTATGGTTCATAAGATTTAGAAATCTCACGTGTCTGTGCACGTGGATAAAGATTTGAGTCCTTCTAACATCAGGCTCTAGGAATGTGCATGTAAACACATCACATGCTTACCAACACCATCAGAAAATAATGAATCCTGTCCTTGTTTGAGGGTATTTGCAAATTAATTTGAGAGCCTATAAAACTTATCTTGGTGTCCCCCATGATATCATTTATATGTCAGGGCAAAATTATATCCACACATAACTGGAGCAGGGCTAAACTGATTGAAGGTGTTAAATAAACCACTGAAAATGTAATCAGCACTTTGAAAAACCAGTACCCATTGAACCCACTCTGATTTATGTGTGTCACAGTAAAAACCATGCTCCATAGAGATTTCAGTGGCTGACTTTTTTAGAACTAGATCAACAGAACTTACTCTTGAGGAGACTCTGGGTAGATTCAAACCGCCAACCTTTTGCATAGTAGCCATGCATTTTACTATTTGCACGACCCAGGGCCACCTCATAAAACTTACACATAAGAAAGTATTTTCAAAGCAAAGGAGAAAGATATTTGATATTTCCAGTGTAATATTTTGTTGCTCGTTGGATATCAGTACTCGTCACTGGATCGCTGAAATACACTCAGTGCTGTAACATGGAACCTGCATGCATGTACATTTGGGGTGTCTCATGGGGCCTTCCTGGGCTTCTGTCAGACCTGTTGTAAACATACATATGCACACATCAGCCTGCTACTCTGGTGTGCTGGGATGAAGACGAGGCAAGCCCTTCCTTGGCTAGTACTGCACACATGATCTGTAGAACCGCAGGAAGACTTGAGGCTAGAAGAGGTGGCATCATTTCCCATCAACCTGGTCTCAGCCTCCCCTGCTGCTTTTGTGAGCATCGCTTCTGCATATTCAAAGTTTATAGCAGAGTGCGAGGCTCACGGTTTCTTTTCACATCCAGGTTTTATGGCAAAGCCGCAGCCACATATTAATAGAACAGCTGCAATGCATTGCTAGTGAAATTGTCACCAAGTCTGGGCTCTTCACAGTATTACTTCTCAAGGTCGGAGCCACCAAGGAAAGAGCCGTCTGTGTTGGATCACCAGGGTGATTTGTAATACACGTGTAATAAATACCACGTATTTCTCACTTTTATATGTTTTTGATGAAGAGGTAAAGTGCATCGCCCACCCTTGATTTTCACAAATTGCTCATCTGTTTGGAATGGGGGAAAGGAGACAGAAGCTAAAGATTATTTATGGAGCCCTTACTGCTCCTCACTCGCTGAGCTGCAATGAGAAGCAAGCCGATGCTAGAGCATGCGCAGTAGGGATGTCTCCAGCTCACCCTGTGGTCTCGAGTGTGGGGAGAAAGATGTGTTGATGAGTTCTGCTCCCTTCCGTTTTCACTTGTCTCATTCTGATAAAGCATGGCCTTCTGCAATGTAATTGGGGAGGTCTTTCAGATGTCTCTTCACCTGCTTCAGGAGGGGCCTGATGGTTTTAACTGCTAGAAAATGTCCACGTGCATATAGTGTGTGTTCATGTGTGTATTCGTGTACACGTAGAGCTCTACTTTGCACACACAGGGTCACCATGAGTCAGAACTGACTCTGCACACGTAACGACGACAGCATCAGTACTGGGTGTTTAGGCAAACCCTAGGTTAAGGAGCTCTGGTAGCGTAGTGGTTACGGATCGGGCTGTGACCGTAAGTTTAGCAGTTCGAAACTACCAGCCGCTCCGCGAGAGAAAGATGAAGCTTTCTGCTCCCGTAAAGATTTACAGCCTCGGAAACCCTGCTCAGGGTCCCAACCGACTCGACAGCACTTAACAACAACAACAACAGGTTAAGAACAGGCTTCATGCCTAAGTCTGTCTTTAAGTTGAATTCATACATAAGACAGAATAGTTAGGTAGAGCTTATCTAAATACAGTGTACCTTTCTATGCAATAAAACACATTAAAGAAACATCTCCCACATCTTTAACATAACGCTGCTATAGCTGAGACATCTTTAACATAACGCTGTTGCTATTAAGAGTCTTGGAGTGGATTCTGACTTATAACAACCCTATTATAGGGTTTCCAAGGCTGTAAATCTTTGTGGGAACAGAAAGTCTCATCTTTCTCCTGCAGAATAGCTGGTTGACTTCAACCACCTACCTTGTGTTTTGCAGTCCAGTGCTTATCCTATAGAGCCACTTGCTCCCCCTTTAGCAAAATAATGCAATAATAATAATGATGATGATTTGATGCACATCCAAGGAGGGGCTGGTGGGTTTGATCCAATGACCTTGCAGTTCAAACTGACCTCACAGTCCAGTGCAACCCTACAGTCCCACACAAGGATGTACCATTGTATGTACCTTACATTTATAATGTAGGCTTTGCGGGTGTTGTTTCATAACTACAGGTTGTATGCAAGTCAGATGTTTATAAACCAAAGACTGTATGTTATTGCTATTGTGTTAGGTGCTATTGAATTGGTTCTAACTTATAGTGACCCTATGCACAATAAAGCTAAATACTGCCCAGCCCTGAGACATCCTCACAATTGTTGTTATATTTGAGCCCATTGTCACTGATGCCGTGCCAAGCTATCTTGTTGGGGTCTTTTCTTTTTCCAAGTTGACCCTTTACTTTTCCAAGCAGAATATTCTTCTCCAGGTTCTGGCCCCTCCTGATAACATGCAAAGTAACCAGAGATGAAGTCTCACTGTCTTTGCTTCCAAGGAGGATTCTGGCTGTACTTCTATATGTGAGGGGGCTTCAGAAAGCTTGTGGCAAAATTCCACTATCTTTTAATTCCATTTCTCCATGAAATTTTTGAAGCCCTTTCACATATGTGTGTGTGTAGTGTCTCATGGTAAAAATGTACTGGGTGTTTCATATGAAGGCAGCCCCTATTTGCTACAATTTGCCTGCTATCCCTATCTGTCTTCTAAGTTCAGTCTCTTCATTTCTCTTTTAACTCCTACTGCTGACAACTTCTCGTGCAAAGTCACTTGCAGTATCCTGCTTCATTCCTCACTGTGGGAGCATCCCGCGGGAGAAGGGAGAAGGTTAGCAGTACTGAGAAACATCCCTGAGATGGACACGGGGAATTGGTCAGTGAGCCCCAAGGCAGGAGCTTCACAGGTTGGGGAAGGAGAGGGTCCTGGTGTCCAGGCGCTCCCACCCACTCTCCACCTCTAAGCTGAGCAGACTGCTCCATTGTCCTACTTTCTCCCTGCCCCTCGTCCCCCAAAGCCTGAAGCATCTCTTGAGCAGGACCACTTCTTGATCTGGGGATCCAAACAGCTGTTCGGGTTTCTTCCTCCTCAATTTCCGAATCAGGAGCCCACACCTTTTCCCTCTTCTTACCGTATATTTTCAGACTGTGCTTCTTTTTATTAAGAAAGATGGAAAAGTGCACGACAATAGTCTTCCCTTTCACTGAGAGTCAGTGCTTCTGACACGTCCCAATCTAGTTGCAACAGTCACCAGTAATGTCCATTAATGCTGCCTACAGAGCACACGTGATGACAGTGGCCGTTCATCATTCTAGCCTTTCATGTAGGAGACCCAGGTTCAATTCCCAGACACGTGACTCACGCACAACCACTACCTGTCTATCCGGGAGCCTTGCATATTACTGGGATGCTGAACAGCTTTCAAGGGACCTTCCAGAGTAACACAGACCAGGAAGAAAGGACTGGAAAAACAGCAGTAAAGATCTTAGGGATCACCGCAGTCCATTTCGCAATCCAGTCATGTGGATGACACAGGACTGGGCAGTATTTCACGCCATTGTGCATGCCGTAAAGTTGTGCTAGGGTTGCTTTGGAGTTTTCACGTACTTTTTGATTCACATGATTCACTCTTGAACCCCTCTGATAGCATATGAAGATACTTTCTGAAATAGTGTGAGATGTACAGCCAAGTACAAGTATGAACTAATCACATAAAAACATATAAGCATTCAATGACAAAGGTTTTATTTATGTATTTAAATTGGGTGAAGGGTTACAGAGTAAAACAGTTTTCCAGTCAACATTTCATGCACAATTTTATTTCATTGAATTGATTATAATCTCCTCAAGTTAACATCACTTATCCCACTTCCTCCCTGTGTCTTCTATTTCCATTCTTCCTTCCTTTCTAGCCCTTCCTGTCTCCTGAACTTTGTCCTTGGGCAAATGCTGGCCTTTGGGTAATTCTAAGGAGTCCGTATCTCCCTCATGTCATTGTTAACGTTACAGACCTGTCTATTGCTAACGTTACAGTACTGTTTATTGTTAACATTATAGACCTGTCTATTGCTTGGCCACAGGGTGAATTCAGTTCAAGGCCTGATGGGTAACTAAAGGGTTCCACCAGTCTCTATCCCACAGTAGACTTAGTTTTATGATGTTGAGTTTTGTTCCACATTTTTCTTCCGCTCTATCCAGGTCCTTCTGATGTGAGCCCTTTCAGAGTGGTTGGCAGTGGTAGTCAGACACTACGTAGTTTTTCTAGACTTAGGATTGTGAAGACGGGGATTCATGTCGTAGTGGTTATGAATCCGGCTGCAAACCTCAGGGTCAGCAGTTCGAAACTACCAGCCACTCTGCGGGAGAAAGATGAAGGCTTTCTGCTCCTGTAAAGATTTACAGCCTTAGAAACCCTGTACAGGGTCGCTATGAGTTGGAACCGACTCAACGGCACACAACAACAACAACATTAGTACATTGGACTACTTGTTTCCACACATCTTTGGTTTCCTTCACTTTTCTTTGCGCCAGTGGGGAGAGACCAATAGTTGAATTTTCCAGGACCACTCATAAGCTTTTGAGACCCCAGTGACAGCTCAGCAAAGTTGTTGTTGTTATGTGCTATGGAGTTGGTTCTGACTCCTAGCAACCCTGTACAGTTTCTGAGGCCTTAAATCTTTAAAGGAGCAGAAAGCCTCATCTTTCTCCCACAGAATAGCTGGTCGTTTCGAACTGCTGACTGTGAGATTAGCAGCCCGATTTGTAACCACTCTTGTGGACCATGATGCCACTCCGTGGTGTCCCCTGAGGTTATGGTTAATAATGTTTGAGAAATATAGGATTGAAGTGCATATTTTTCACTAAAACAATGTGAGATTTTTGGAGAAATACGATCACATCTGGGTTCATGCACATTTGTGTCCATATCTCTGTATGCCTTTTAGAAAGAGAATGTAAGAGATGCCCCCTCATCAAAGTTGCAATTTCCCAGTGCCCCTTCTGAATACATCATCAGGAAGACACATGCTGGTAAATCCAACCAACACTCAGCTTCTGCAGAGCAAAGTTGGACCGCGTCCAGAGATGAAGAATTAACGGAATGGAAAATTAAATCTATTATCGCTCATTGACCTGATCAGTTTTACGATGTATGTAGTTGTTCCATATCATTTTGAACACTGCCATTAAATATAGTAGAATTTTATTTTTAGAAAAGCATTTGGAATGCACTTTAGCAAAAATGTGAGACCAAACCCTCCCACTGAATTAGTACAGATCATCTCTTTCTTCACACAGCCAATCAATATATAGTTTGACAAGCTAAGAGGGATACAACAGGGACAAAGTGATTTTTAATAGCCAGATCCTCCTAAGAAACTCCCCTAGGGGTAGTTAGCTGGTTGACAAGGGTATTGTGTGTCTGACATTGGCAGTATCCTTCAATTCCAGTGTTTTATGTTCTTATCAGAAGACATAGTTTAATAATACAATATACTACACTGGTGTGGAGTCCTGGTGTGGCACTGTAGGATAAGCAATAGATTTCTAACTGCAAGGTTAACACTTCAAATCCACCACAAAGATATGGACACAAATGTGCATGAACCCAGATGTCATCGTATTTCTCCAAAAATCTCATGTTGTTTTAGTGAAAAAATATGTACTGCAATCCTATCTTCCTCAAACCCTATACAGGCTTGCTATGAGTTGGAACAGACTCAATGGAACTTAGCAACAACAACATGTATATATGAGTGTGAGTCAATTTAAGGAGCTCTGGTAGCGTAATGATTACGAATCGGGCTGTGAACCTTAAGGCCAGCAGTTCGAAACTACCAGCCATTCCACGGGAGAAAGATGAGGCTTTCTGCTCCCATAAAGATTTACAGCCTTGGAAAGCCTGTACAGGCTGCTATGAGTTGGAACCGACTCGAAGGCACATAACAACAACAACAGTTGTAGAATTTATTTTAATCAACTTTTAGAAAAGACAAATATGTTTTTCAACATAAGCTCCCTGCTCAACAAGCTTTCATATTCCCTCATCAAAAAATATTTTAGGCCAAGCTGTGAGCCGCAAATGCACCACTATCTTCACTTCTTCATCAGAGGTGAATCTTCATCCTCTAAGGGCTGCTTTCAGGGGATCAAACAGGAGAAAGTCAGATGGAGCAAGATCAAGACCATAGGGAGGATGCCAACACCTCAAAAGGAAGTTTTTGTTGAGTATCAACAGTGTGGGCAGAGGTAGGAGGAATGCATTGTCATTCAAGATCACAACCCTCTGCATTTAATCTGAAGTTTAGGAGTCAGCTCTTCAGTGAGTGTTGATTGTTAAACCTTTTTCCTGATAGTGTTCCATCCTCTCCCTTGAGGGTACCAGAACACTGTAAGCATCAGTTTTCCAGCTGATGGTTGACTTTTGAACTTTTTCTTGGCCAGCAATTGAGGATGTTTTCCATTACGTACTCTGCCATTTACTCTCACGCTCGTAGTGATGAATCCGTGTCTCATCACCAGTGTCAAGTATTTTTAAGAAATCTTTACTTTTCTTCAAATATCAGCCCAAATTTTGTTTGCTGGTATCCAAACAGTTCTGTTTATACTCTTCCGTGAGTTTTTTCATAACCCATCTCACACAAACTTTTTGAAACCCAAGTCTGTCCTGAATTATTTCATAGACAGAGACATGGCTGATTGAAAATGATTTTCCACAGTTCAAACCCATCAGCCACTCCTTATTCAGAACCAACTTAACAATAGCAATGACAAGCAACACAAACCAATAAAAGTTCTTGGGTCTTTCGTTATAAATGCAGGTTGGATTTGGGCTCTGTCCTCCAACCCCCAATCAATGTGATATACAGCTAACTCAATAGACAGGTGACCCCATCACACCTCCATTTTTTAGGTATGAGCAGCACCTGACTGAACTCTTATTTGCTATAAAGACCTTAGTGATGATCTAGTCTTACTCTGTCAAAGTGTTTGCTATTTTCATTTCACACCTGTGTCCCATTGTTGAACAGCAATACTCATTTGTTTCTTAACTTCCTAGAGTGGCTATAACAAAATACCACAAATCAGGTGTCTTTAAAGAACATAAATGCATCATTTCTCAGTTCTGGAGGCAGTCGAAAAGCAGGATCTTACCAATGCCATGTTCTGTCTGCTTTGGAGGAGAACCTTTCCTTGTCTTCTCTGGCTTCTGCTGACCCCAGCGATCTTGGCATTCCTTGGCTTGTAGATGTGTCTTCACAGGGAGTCTGCCTCCTCCCATCCCCACAACTCTCCCTGTGTGTCACTCCATTCAGATGGACTGGGACCCACCCTGTTTCTATTCCAGTGTGATGTCTGAACTTCACTGGCAATGTCTTCAAAGGCATTTCCAAACAAAGGTATGACTTCACATATCTTTTTGGAGGGCATAGTTCACTCCATAACAGGTAGTCATTTCTTGGATCATTTCTATGCCTTATGAAACATACCATCTACATTAAGGCTATGCAATGATGTATTGTTCTTACTACAACAGACTCATCTTGAGTTCAGTGCTGAGTTCAGTGCTTGAGTTCATGAAATCTCCTCCGTCCATGCTTTCAAACTCATTGTTACTGATGTTGTTAAGTGCCATAGAGTCAGTTCTGACTCATAGAAACCCTGTACAGGGTTTCTGAGGAGTGACTGATGACTTTAGCCACCAACCTTGCAGTTTAAACCAACTTTGCAGTCTAGGGCATTAACCCGCAGTGTTAATGCCCTTCAACCCCTTCAAACCCACCAGCTCCTCTTTATCTAATCTGATTGATTCATGTGTGAATAACTGGCACCAGGTTTTCCAGTGCTGAAGACTAGATGTTACGGTTAGTGCCCACTCCAGGGGTAGAGAAACCTGCTCCTTGGCAAAACTGGACTCTGTTGAATAACCCAGTCAGTCTCCCTCTCTTTCTGTTTTTTAAGTACAAGTTATTTTACTTTATTTTCCCCTTTACATAAGTTAGCACTTGTCTACCACTTCAGCCCGTGCTCCACTTCTCAAAGAATGTCTCTTTCACTGTGAAAAAGCTTTTTTTGTTTGTTTTTACTTTTTAAACTTGTGGTCCTTTTGTGATTGGCTTATTTTACTCAATATAATGACCTCCAGGGCCATCCTTATTTTACGGTTTTTCACAGGGTCTTTGTTCTTTAATGCTGTGGGCACAGTATTCCACTGAGTGAGTGTATCGGAGTTTGTCCATTCACTCTTCCATTGATGGGCATGTAGGTTGTTTCCATAGTTTCACATATCTTTTTGGAGGGCATATATACCATACTGTGGTATATATATGAGTGCACATATATCTATTTGTGTCTTATTTACCTAGAATATATACAAAGTATAGTGATTGCTGGATTATAAGTCATTTTTACTAAAGATAATTAAAAAATAGCTGTAACCATCCAGAGGTTCAAGCTGGATTCAGAAAAGGCCATGGAATGAGGGATATCATTGCTGACGTCAGATGAATCTTAGCTGAAAGCATAAAATACCAGGGAGATGTTTCCCTGTGCTTTGTTGACTACACAAATGTTTTTGATTGTGTGGATCATGACAAGCTATAGACAACATTGCAGAGAATGAGTATTCTGGAACACTTAATTGTGCTCATTAG
>NW_006408559.1:17601811-17604558 GCF_000296735.1 Chrysochloris asiatica
TTTTTCTCCAGTTCCCTCTGCTTGAGAAACGCTGAGCATGTTCTTCCCTTTTGGTTGTCTAACTCCAGATCTTTGCACATTTCATTACAATACTTGACTTTGTATTCTCGAGCTACCTTTGAAACTTTCTGTTCAAATATTTTACCTCCTCATTTCTTCCATTTGCTTTAGCAAATCTATGCTGGAAAGGTAATTTCAAAGTCTCTTCTTACATTCATTTTTATCTTTCCTTTTTTGTTTTCTACTAAATGACCTTTTGCTTTCTTCCTGTATCATGCTCTTGATGTTATCCCACAACTCTTCTGGTCTTCTGTCTTCAAGTGTCTAACACACTATATCTGTTCTTCAGATGATCTCAAAATTCAGGTGGGATATATTCAACGGCATATTTTAGCTCTTGTGAACTTCTTTTAATTTTCTTCAGCTTCAGCCTGATTTTACACATGAACAATTGATGGTCTGTTCCACAGTCTGCCATTGGCCTCGTTTAGGGTCATATGGAGGTTTTCTACCGTCTTTTTTCCACAGATGTAGTCAATTTGATTTCTGTGTATTCCATCTGGTGAGGTCCATGTGTACAGTTGTCTTTTATGTTATTTAAAAAAGGAATTTGCAATGAAGAAGTCATTGGTCTTGGAAAATTCTATCATGTGATCTCTAGCATTGTTTCTATCATCAAGGCAATATTTTCCAACTATTGAACTTTTCCTCTTTGTTGCCTACCTTTGCATTCCAATTTCCAGCAATTATCAATACATATTGATTGCATATTTGATCAATTCCAGACTGAAGAAGTTGGTAGAATTATTCAATTTCATCATCACTGGCTTTAGTGGTTGGTGAGAAAATTTTAATAACAGCATGTTAGCTAGTCTTCCTTGTAGGCATATGGATACTGTCATTTCACATATATTAATTATACTTTATGACTGATCTTGATATGTTTTTGATGATGAATGTGATGCCATTCCTCTTCAATTTGTCATTCTCAGCATAGTAAGCCATGCAATTGTCAGATTCAAAATGGCCACTACCAGCCCATTTCAGCTCACTAATGCCTTGGATGTTGATGTTATGTATTCCATTTCATTTTTGGCAATTTTCAATTTTCCTAGATTCATGCTTCTTGCATTCTATGTTCCAATTAATGGATTTTACAGCTATTTCTCTGCATTTTAAGTTATGTCCCATCAGAAAAGAAAGGTCCTAAAGGATTTGTTTTATTTGCATCATCACGGTCTAATCTACTTTGAGGAGGGAGCTCTTCCTCAGTTGCAATTTGAGTGACTTCCAACCTGAAGGGCTCTTCTTCCAGTACTATATCCGGTAATTTCTGGCATCCTTTATCATGTTTCAAATCCAATAATCCAGTGCTGGTTGTGTTCCACTGCTATTCATAATGTTTTCATTGACTAAATATTCAGAAGCAGGCCATCTCTCCTTCTTCCTAGTCTGTCTTCATCTGGAAGCTCAGCTGAAAACTGTCCACCATGCTGAACCTGCTGATATTTAAAATATATTTGGCATAGTTTTCCAGAATCACAGCAACACACAAGCCATCACATTAAGACAAACTGACAGATTAGTGGTGACTTGTGTGTTGTAGGTCTCATAAGCTATTGCTATTTCTGTTCACTTGGCTATTAGTTAGAAAGACGCAAAGGAGAGAGAAGAGAGAAGTGATGAAATTATCAGAAATCACCGGAATCCTACAAAGAAGAAAATTAAAACCAAATGAAGCATAAATATAAAGAAAGTTTTCTAAGTCAAGTGAGCTATAATGATATACAAACTTCAAAGGAGACTAGTACAGAATTTTAAGCCCATAGTTGAATCCAAGTTCAGAAACAAGAGTCCACATGCAGATGAGGGTCAGGACCAACACACCGGCCATTAAACTACAGGCAGTGTTGCATTGGGACCAGTCTGGAATAGAGAACCAGGGACCGGAAATCCATCCCCACAAGTTTTGGGAATGGAGTTCTCCACCATGGACAGTTAGACCTTCCTTTACTATTATAGAATGCTTGCTTACTGCTTCTGTTCTTTCTGTCAGAATTCATGCTTGGGCTCACAGTTATGGTAGGGACTTTGCAGCATAGTATGTCTCCGGTGTCAATGGTCTAAATCTATATGAGCTAGACTTTCTCAGGTACATGTACACCTGTGGGAGACCTTTGTTCACGTAAGGGTTGATGAGGTAGCTATGGTGGAAGGAGTTCTGGGCAGCAAGTTGGCTGGAGGAAAGGCAGATCTCCTGAACAATGTGAGGAAAGGAGAGGAAGAAAGGTGTATAGGTTAGGCACTCAACTCTACTCCCATTCTCAGTTCTGCCTGTTGTTGTGAGGTGTCTCAAGTCAGTTCTGATTCATAGTGATCCTATGCACAAGAGAACAAAGCACTGCCTGATCCAGAACCATCCTCACAATTGTTATACCTGAGCCTATTCTTGTCAATCCATCTTGTTGGGGGTCTTCCTCTTTTACACTGTCCCTCCACTTTCCAAGCATCATGTCCTTCCCTAGGAACTGGTCCCTCCTGATACCATGTATGATGTATGATAGATGAAGTCTCACCATCCTCACTTCTAAGGAACATTCTCTCTGTACTTCTTCCAGTACAGTTTTGTTTGTCCTTCGGGAAGTCCACGGTACTTTTAATATTCTTTTCCAACACCATAATTCAAATTCATCATTTGTTCTTCAGTCTTATGTATTCATTGTCAAACTTTCTCATGCTTATGAAGT
>NW_006408559.1:17605422-17615492 GCF_000296735.1 Chrysochloris asiatica
AAGGTTGGTGGCTCAAACCCACCAACTCTTCCTTGTAAACCCTACGCAGGGTTGCTATGAGTCAGAACTGACTTGACAGCCTTGACAACAACAGTTTTAGCTCCTTTGATGCTTCCTTCTAAAGACTCGGTGTTTGTTTTCATTGATTTTCTTATTGTTTTACTATTTTCTGTTAAACACTGGACAGCAAGGTCAGTTTGAACTGAGAGATTGGTGATTCAAATGCACCAGCTACTCCTATACAGGGTCCCTATGAGTCAGAATCAACTTATCGACACTTCACAACGATAGCATTCTCAACCTTGACACTTCATATATAATAATAATTATTATTTATTATTTGCTTTGGATTTAATTTGGTCATCTCTGCCTAATTTCTTAAGGTGGATGCTTAGATCCTAGATTTAAGGTCTTTCTTATCCTTTACTGTAAACATTTATTACTATGGAGTTCCTTGAAAACACTGCTTTAGATTGCCAACAAATTTTAATATATTGTGATTTCATTTTCTTTTAGCTTAAGATATTTTTTAAGTTTGCTGACATTTCTTCTTAGACTAATGTATTACTTATATTTTTGTTGCTTATTTTCTACATATTTGGGGACTATAGATCTCCTTTTCATTGATTTTCAGTTAAATTTCATTGTGTTCATTGATGACACTCACTACGTTTTTTTGGTCTTCTGCCCAGTATACACTTTTTTTTTTTTCCAGTGAATTTCTTAAGTATATTTGAAAGCTGTGTATGATGTTGGTTTCCAGTGACATTACTCATAAATATCAATTGGTTCAGATTGGTTGGTGGTGTTACATTCTTGTTTCAGGTGCCATTGAGTTGGTTCTGACTAATAGCTACCTGACGCATAAGAGACAGAGACCCTGCCCAATTCTGTGCTAGTCTCACAATCGTCGTTATGTTTGAGCCCATTGCCGCTACGACTGTGCCAATGCACCTGGTTGGGGGCCTTCCTCTTTTTCGCTGACCCTTGACTTTTCCAAGCATAATGGCCTTCTCAAGGGACTGGTCCCTCCTGATAATAAGCCTGAAGAATGAAAGATGAAGGCTCACCGTCAGGGGTTCTAAGGAGCACTCTGGTTGGACTTTTTCCTGTTCAGATTTGCTTGCTCTTCTCTCAGTCCATGGAACTTTTCATATTCTTCTTCAAGCACCAAAGCTCAAATGTATTAATTTTTCTAAGGTCTTCCTTATTCACTGTCCGACTTTCACATGCATAAAAGCTATTGAAAATACCAAAGCTTGCGTCAGGCACACCTTAGTCCTCAATCTGATATCTTTGCATTTGATTACTTTAAAGAGGCCTTGTGCAGCAGATTTGTCTAGTACAATATGTCTTTGATTTCTGGACTGCTACTCTCAAGAGTATTGCTTGTGGAGCCACACAAAATGAAGTTTTTCACAACTTTAATCTTTTCTTTGTTTGATATGAGGTTATTTATGGGTCCAGTAGTGCGGATTTTTGTTTTCTTTGCCTTGAGGTGCAACTCATACTGAAGGCTGTGCTCTTTGATCTTCATCAATATTTTAAGTCCTGTTCACTTTCAACAAGCAAAGTTGTATCAGAGGTTGTTAATGAGTTTTCCTCCAATCCTGATGCCATGTTCTTCTTCATACAATCCAGACTTTTGGATGGGTTAACGTGCTAGATTGCAAAGTTGGTTTGAACTGCAAGTTCATCAGTTCAAGCTCATCTGTCACTCCTCGGAAACCCTATGCAGGGTTGCTATGGGCCTGAACTGACTCAGTGGCACTTGACAACAACAACAGTGTCCCCTTGTTTTGTTTGAACAACTGCCTGTTGGTCTAATGTACACATTCTTCATTGCACAATTTGATTGTCCTGAAATACCCATTCTTTGCAATGTTGTCTATAGCTCATCATGATCCACACAGTCAAAAACCTTTTCATAGTCAGTAAAGTTCAGGAAAAAGCTTTCTGCCATTCTCTGCTTTCAGTCACTATCTATCTGATGCCAGCAATGATATCCCTGATTCCAACTCCTCATCTGAATCTGACTTGAACCTCTGACAGTCCTCTGTCAATGCATTGTTGTAGCCATTTCATAGTGACCTTAACAAAATTTTACTTGCACATGATATTAATAATATTGTTCAATGATTTCTGCAGTCCCTTGGGTCACCTCTCTTTTGAATGAGCACAAATATAGCCAGGTAGCTATCTTCCAACTTTCTTGGTATAGACAGGTGAGTGTCTCCAATGCTGCAGCAGTTTGTTGAAAGATTTCACTTTTGTTGAAAGATTTCCATTGCTTCCAGAAGTCTTGCTCTTTGCTAATGCTTTTGGTGCACATTGGACTTCTCCCTTCATTGCCATCAACTCTTGGTCATATGCTACCTCTTGAAATGGATGAGCATTGAATATTTCTTTTTGGTACAGTGACTCTCTGGATTCCTTCCATATTGTTTTGCCCATTGAATCCTTCAATATTTCAAACGTAGGTTTGAGTTTTTTCTTTAGTTCTTTTGGCTTGAGAACTGTTGAGCCTGAACAGGTTTTCTAATTCCAGGTCTTTGCACATTTCATTACTTGACTTTGTCTTCTTGAGCTGCCCTTTGAAAAATTGTGCTCGGCTCTTTCCCCTCCTCATTTCTTCCATTTGTTTTAAAATCTCTACTCTGGAATGCAAGCTTCAGAGTCTTTTCTGATATCCATGATGGTTTTCTCTCTCTCTCTCTCTCTTTTTAAATGTTTTGTTGTGTATTGTGTGATAGTCTACATGGGGGAACATTATACATCATCTCATTGCCATAGTTACCATCCTGTCCGTGCATCATCACCCAACCTAAGGGTATACCCTGCAATCCCACCCCACCCTCCCCTCACGGTCCTCAGCACACAGCCCCTCTCCCTCTCTGGATCGCTAGTCCCCAGCCACTACATCTTTTCATGTCATCCTCTCTGTCTCAGTCTCAGGCCTCACTGCTCCTCTGGGTGGGGTCCCACTCTCCGCTCTTCTCCATTGATGATCCCAGGGCCCTCCGCTCCTAGACTGAAAGGTTAATCAAACCCCTCCTTGCTATATAATGTCCACCTTTACATTTCCAGTCTTCACAGTCAGTCCTGGTAACAATTATTCACCCTTGCATCCCAAGGGACCCATCTGCATTTCTTTTCATCTGCCCTTTCTTAGACACGTCAGATACTACTCACTGGAAACTCTACCGTCCTCCCTGCCCTGTGGCTCTAGGTTCCCTCTGAAAGCTTGTAAGCCAGTCACTTCTTACCTTTGTATCCCTTCTCCCATTTTTGGTTAGTCAATATTCAAGATGGCCATCCCTATCTACTCTTTGTGTGGAGGGGGTGGGAATAATTCTTGGAGCAGGGATTTGTTTCCTTTTTTGAGCTACTGAATTTATAGGAGGATGTCAAGTTTATCAAATTGTATCAGATGATGCTTTTTTTCCCTCTTCTTTCTTCTTCGGGTTGAGCTCTGTTCATCCCATCATTGGAGCCATGGCAAGTGGCTATCATTTGCAGGTGTGGGTGTTCCTGCATCTGTCTGCCCTCTTCTTATCAGTTGGTCGCTTCGGTCTCCTGGTTTTATTTCTTTTAATTATCTTATGATATTTCACTTTCTTATTGTATGATATTCTTGAAGTCACTCTAAACTCTTCTGGTATTTGGTCATTACTGTGTAATGCATCATTTCTTTGTGATGATATTTGGTGTCTTATTAGATATATAAAGAGCCCTGGTGGCTCTTTATGATAGTCACTAACCACAGAGTCAGCAGTACACACCTACCAGCTGCTCTGTGGAAGAAAGATGAGGCTTTTTGCTCCTGTAAAGATCTACAGCCTCAGCAAACTGATACAGGGTCACTGTGAGTCACATTGACTCGATGACAGTGTTTTCTGTTTTTTGATATGAGATATACGAATCGGGCTGCAAACCTTAAGATCAGCAGTTTTGAAACTACCAGCTGTTCCCAGAGAGAAACAGAAGACTTTCTGCTCCCATAAAGATTTACAGCCTTGGAAACCCTGTACAGGGTCACTATGAGTCGGAACCGACACAACAACAACAACAGAGTATCCAGTAGTGTAGTGGTTACGAATCGGGCTGCAAACCGCAAGGTCAGCAGTTTGAAACTATCAGCTGTTCCACGGGAGAAAGATGAGCCTTTCTGCTCCCATAAAGATTTGCAACCTTGGAAACTCTATACAGGGTCGCTATGAGCCGGAACAGACTCCACGGCACACAGCCACCACCACCATATTGACTCAATGACAGTGTTTTGTGTGTTTGTGTGTGTGTGTGTGTTTTATATATATCATTAAGAAGCTCTGGTAGCATAGTGGTTACAAATCGGGCTGCTAATTTCACCATCAGCAGTTTGAAACCACCAGCTGTTCCATGGGAGAAACATGAGGCTTTCTGATCCCATGAAGATTTCCAGCCTTGGAAACCCTGTACAGGGTCATTAGGAGTCGGAACTGACTCCATGGCACATACCAACAACAGTATATCATTGGATTCTTTTCCTTAGCCTTTAATTGATATATAACCTACCTATCTGTCTATCTTTATGTACATATGCCTCTAATAATATATTTCTTCACATTACTTCTATTTGCTCAAAATATACTTCCAGTCACATTTCTCATTTTTTGCATATCCCCAGCCCCGCCCATAGATTTTACTTCTAAAAATGCTAAACTTACTATCACCCATTATTATTTTTGCTTCAAGCCTTGCTATTCTTAAGTTTTCTTTTAAACTTTGTTTTGGGTTGGCCTCCTCTTCATATTCTGATATCATATAAGGTGTCCTCTTAGTAACTGGGTTTCTACTCACCTGTCAGTGAGTCTCCAGGCAACCACATTCTTTTCATTCTGTTGCATTTATTTTTAATTGTAAACTTTCTTTATGGTATTAAGCCATCACTCTGAAATCACGGCACTTATTTTGTTATTATCTCCATAAACATGTGTTTAATTGTACATATCTTGCTCTTCTGAAAGGGACCCTGAAATGACGTTTTCCACACATTTCATAAATGTTCTCTTAATTTGACTCTTTTTAAAAATGGATAAGCTTAATTACACACTAGGATTAACTCAACATTGTTGGCACACAGTTTTTAACCTATCATAACACTCGGTGTGACCTAGTTAGTCCTAGTAAGTTTTTAAAATTTTTAATAATTAACATTTTTGAGGAGTTTTGTTTTTATTGTTATAAGAGCATAATTAGAATGTTCAAATGATTGAGTTTGAATTAAAATACTAATTTACTGCTACTAGGTAAGTATTGTGGAATAGATATTTGCAGGCATTTAATGTTTGAGTATAAATGCATATTATTTTAGCTCTATGGAGAGTGAATTAGTTTCTCCAAAAGCGCTGAACACATTGATTTGAAAATTTGTAACTTCTCCAGCAGTGGCTGTAGTAAAACACTTCATTGTATAAAAGTCAAGAAAAACATTACCTGAAACGGTGCTTAAATGAGGTAATTTTTCATTTAAACTATAGGTAAGCCGTAAAATGTTAGAGGTCACATGTACCGTAGGATTTTCAATCAAGATTGAATCCAAAGAAAGATGCTAGTTATACCTTGGCAACTTGTTCAAGCTGACCATGACCAACAGAAGACTTTTATTTTCAATATTTAAAATTTCTCTAATAAATTGTTTCCAAGGCATTCTGAACTAACCTGGAAACAGGATTGCAAACTCAAATGATACATGATTAATTCGATCACCACTGGCTTTGATTCTCCCAGGTACATGATGACCACACAAAGATGCCTCATAAACAGCCATGTTGCTGTTGTTAGTTATCATCCCATAGGTTCTGAGGCATGGCAATTATGTGTAACAGAATGAGACACTGCCTGATTCTATGCTAACTGCATGAGTGTTCCTCTGTTGGAGTCCATGGAGGACATAAATGGGCTTTAGGAAACCCACGAAGTCCCCAGGAGAGACCACAAAGAGCAATATGGCTTGAACAATGTTGGACGTAGCAGAGAAAATGAAGGCACAGGGAAAACTCTACTTTTCAATTCAAATTTAGCTTCATAATAGTAAGGAGTCCAGTGCGTGAGATGAAATAAGACATTCATGGTGACTGAGGTTGGGACTACTTGTCTCTCTCCACAGAGAATTGAGAGTCTGAGAACCAATTAAAAAAAACCAACAGGCAAAATACCAACAGCACAATTTAAATAGAACATTTGGGAATCTCTTGAAGCTAAGGTGAAGGAGAAAATCCCTCATATCTATTCTTCTTATTTTCATTTGATTAATTCCTCACGAGTCCTGGTGTGGCATGATAAGATAAGCACTAGACTGCTAACTACAAGGTCGAAGGTTCCAATTCCATATAGAGTCGCTATGAGTTGGAACCGACTTGATGATGCTTATTACCAACAGAATATCAGTGGGGACTCTGGAGACCTGCCACTGGGTCCTTGTGCACTCTAAAAACGGGGAAGGAAAGACAATACAGTCATTTTCCTTTAGAATGATGAGCAAGTTTTGCGAACATTGTGATAAAAAAACCCAAAACACAAAAAACAGTTTATCTACCAGAGCATGTTATCTTGAGACTACTATAAACTCTCAGTTTGCTTTCTTTTGGATGCTAAGAGTCAGAAAAATGACACTGTTAGCCTTATTATTATTATTATTTTTAAAGGAACAATTTGAAGAACACTTCCTAGTACACAGCTCTTAAGTCTCTGACAAAATCCCTTTCGGGGGCAGGGGGTCTCATTCTACCACAGATTACACTCATGTTCTTGGTCTGAATTCCAACGCCTGGGTTGTGTGATTGCATTCTTCCATGTCAATGTTCAATAACTTCTCTTCATGGATCTTACAGTTTCAGCAAAGGAGGTGAATCACTTTCTCTGCACATGCTCTCCACTTGCCTAGGCTTAAGCCATTCTCTCTGTGTGTCTCTTTGCTGAGCCCCTCTCCTTCCTTCTGTTCAGACCTCGATTCCTCCTGGGATCTTTCAGACACCTCTGTGCATGCAGCAGTTATCACCTGCGCCTCTCCAGTTTGTTTTTGTGTGTGTGACATTCTATCCCAGCTCTGATGAAATGTTTGTTGCTCCACTCATTGTAGAAACTCAATGAATGTATTTTGAATGAAGGCTAAATAAATTGAGAATAAATATAAGACAGAGAAAGAAGGTAGCCATACAAATCTCTGGATAGAAAGTACGTCTTTTCATTTCTCAAGCTGTTTTAGAACTCATAATAAAACCAGACGAATAAACAGATTCATCATGATGGAAGTACAACCAGAATTCTCTTTATAATGCAGGGTGGAGGAGACTTCATCTCTCATACTTCAGACATGTTATTAGAAGGGACAAGTCCCTGGAGAAGGACATCATAGTCTTGGTCACATGGAGGGTCAGAAAAATGTGGAAGACCCCAATGAGATGGATCGGCACATTGGCTAACACAATGGTCTCAAGCGTAACAAGTGTGAGGCTGGTGCAGGACTGGGCAGTGTTTCATTCTGTTGGACATAGGGTCACCATGAGCTGAAATTGACTTGAAGGCACAGTGTGGTGCTGTGGGTTAATGATCTGGACTGTAAAGTCAGCGGTTCACACTCACCAGCTGTTCCTTGGCAACCTTATACAGGGTTGCCATGTGTCAGAACTGACTCGATGGCGCTTAACAAAAACAACAGGAAATCTTTCCTTAAAAGGGCAACAATATTCTATAAAATATAGAGGATAATATAAGTTGTGGTCCATCTCTAAAAGGAATAGATTTATAGACACAAAAGCACAATCAAAAGGGATAAAAAAAAGTAGGTATGAAAAGTTTCAAGTTTTTTTTTTTTCCCCCCTCTAAAGTATTAGAAAGAAAAGAAACAAAAATAAATTGAGGACCAATTACAATGTATACGGTAACGAGTTAATGACGTTAAAATAAAAAGCTTTTGGATAATGGATTTATGAGAGAGTCTTACTTCTAAAGCCACAACTGTGCCCATGATCTTGGGACCCTGTTTGTGGCACAGAAGGGTCCATCTTCCCTCTGAAACACCTAGGTTTACAAATAGAGCCAGATATTGCAATCCATAATTTCCCATCACAGTGGGTTGTGAGAGATTTTCAATATCTTTTCTGTTCTTTTTGAGGTTTTTGGTGTTCTGTATAAAACAGGAATTGTTACCTTTATGAGTGGAAAAGGAATTCTGTGTGGATGTGTTTTAGGAAATGAAATCAACTCAACTTCATGTGAGATGGTTACAAAGGCTCTACAAGAATGTGAGAGGGATTCTCAGAGCTGCCATAGAGACAAATCAATATGACCTCAAAGGCACCCAACAGGGGTGGTGGAATAGAACTGAGGGTTGGAGAATCTCCGATACCTGTTCTGAGGCACTGTCATCTATCCTGCAGCTATCACTAAGCTGTCTTGAAGAAAACTGCATTTCTTAAGAGCGATATTCTGAGATAGAAGATGGAATGAATGAATCATAAGCTAGCATATTGTTATTTGCTGTTGTTGTTAGGTGTGAGCTCCAATTCAAAAGGACCCTGTTTCAAACAAGACACTGCCCAGTCCTGCACAATTGTAGCTCCGTCTGAACCCTTTGTTGCCGTCACCAGTCCATCTCAGGAAGGCTCGTCCTTTTTTTTCGATGACGTTCTCTTTTATCAAGTATGATGTTCTTTTCCGGGGACTGGTCCCTACTTATAACATATCCACCCTCACATCTATCAAGTTGATTCTGACTCATAGTAACCCTATGTTGTTATTGTTATGTGTCATGGAGTCAGTGTTTTGACTCATAGTAACCCTGTATAGGTTTCCAAGGAACTGCTGCTGAGTTTGAACCACCGATGGTGTGGTTTAAAGCAACCTTGCAGTCCAGTGTTTTATCACACAGCACCACACCAGAACTCCAACGCTATGTTATGATAATGTTAAGTGCCACCGAGCATCTGTACAGAGCTTCTAAAGAGCAGCTTGTGGCTTTCAACTGCCAATCTCGTTGTTCACAGTTCAGTGCTGACCCTATAACATCACACCAACAACTCTATATAGGAATCTTTAGTCTAGAATCCAACTAAATGACATCCATACAGCTTTGGGGAACTCTCAGATCATTTGGAAATGATGTTCTCTTGATAAGAACACAGGGGAGATTTATCATCACTAGTGTTTGTGTTTAGATTTTTAGATTTGCTTTGTTCATTGTTTTGGTGAGCCACTGAAACTCTGCAGACTTAATTTATTCATCTATAAAATAGTAGTTCTGTTCAATGATCTCTGAACCACTTCAGAGCTCAGATCTCTAAAATTCTGAATTCTTTCCTTCATATGGACTCCTCCTCTTGTCTTCTCTCTGATGAACATCATATAGAAGCAGGAGAATAAATACTTTGGACCAGACTGGTGATATTATTCTCTAGGGTAGTACAAGACACTCTAAAGCTGTTTTTTCTTGAACTTCTCACTGACCAGCAGACAAAAATAACTAAGAGAATTTCTAACCTTCAGTTTTTTAAGTTTTTAAGGCTGCTGCAGTCTCAGAGTAAAATAAGCAAGGTTTAGAGAGGACACCAAAGTTACCTTGGCAAGAAAGTTCCAGGTCACTGCAAAGATTCTGTCTCTGGTCTGCACTCTAAAACTTTTGCCAGGCTAGGCACACAGAGTTGTAAGCATTGTCATTACTTCTAGGTTTTATAAGTATTCCTTTGCAAACCTTAGTATTTGAGCAACAACAATGTATAGCTTTCCCCTGCTATTTTTTAATATAAGTATATCTACTATTAAATTTTTATATTATTTACTCAATTCTTTTAAAAAAGTCACCTTGGTATAATTGAGAATCATTAGTAAACCACCATTTCTTGAAAACAACTTAATACTTTTTTTTCCGGGAAATTAAAGCATAATATAACACATTGAAGAAATGGTTCTACTGCAGATTCTTCAAAAAGTAATTATGGGACTCTTTATTCATTGAAGGAGCTCTGGTAGCGTAGTGGTTATGAATCGGGCTGAGAACCACAAGGTCAGCAGTTTGAAACTATCAGCTGTTC
>NW_006408559.1:17616062-17617504 GCF_000296735.1 Chrysochloris asiatica
AACTCTTAGACATGCACAATCAATACATACCAAAAATATGTTGATAAACTTGCATGTAATTAGTTTTACAACATTTCAGAGCTAGATGTTAGTTCTTCCGTGAGAATACTACAGAAAAATAATGCTTACCATGCATAGGTGCTGACACAGTGTCAGTTTGTTTATGAAGAAAATAGGGTCTAACATTCATGGTACTTTGCTTTTTGTGTTTTTAAACTTTCATGTCAACTTGAGTCCCCATGTTCTGTTGTTAGGTGTCTTGAGTCAGTTCCGATTCATAGTGAAGTGACCTCATGCACAGCAGAAGACAACGCTGCTAGGTCCTAGGCCATCTCACAATCTTCAGGTTTGAGCCCATTGTTGGTGCCACTGTGTCAGTCCATCTCATTGGGAGGTTTTCTCTCTTTTTGCTGTCCCTTCACTTACCAACCATGATATTCTCCTCCAAGGACTGGTCCTTCCTGATAGCATGTCCAAAGTAGAGACAAAGTCTCACCATCTATATGTTGTTACTAAGTGCCATCAAGTTGGGTCTGATTCATGGTGGTTGGTGGTTATGTATCATAGATTGTTGTTGTGTGAAGTGTGGTTGAGTTGGTTCTGACCCATAGCAACACTGTATAGGGTTTCTGAGGAGCAGCTGGTGAGCTTGAACCTCTGACTTTGCAGTTCAAATGGCTTTGAAGTTTGGCGTATTAATCCACAGCTCCACACCAGAACTCCATGGATAGTGACCCTGCATAAGGTTTCCAAGGAGCTGGTGAGTTTGAATTGCTGATCATGTGCTTATCCTACATAGCACCAGATCAGGACTTCTATAAACGAATTGTTACTTTATCATAATGTTATATGTTGAGTATTTTTATTTATTTTTTATTCTGTTGTTATTTGAGTAAAAGTTTATAGTGAAAATTGGTTTTCCATTCAACAATTCATACACATTTTGTTTTGTGATGTTGATTGCAATGCCTTCAATGTAACAGCCCTCTTCCCACTTACTTCAGTTTTTTCTGTTCATGAGTCCTTCTTTATAATTACTTCTTACCTCCTGAGCTTTATGCCTGGGCACATACTGCCCTTTGATGCCCTGTGGTTCACTGGTGTAAGGAGTGTATATCTCCCTGATGTTCGTATTCGTCTTAAAGGCTTGGCCGTGACTGAATATGGTGGTGGTCATCGTGTTTGGGTGTCATGGAGTTGGTTCTGATTCATAGCTACCCTTTATAGAGTTTCCCATGCTGTAAACCTAGACGGGAGCAGAAAGCTTCATATTTCTCCCATCAAGTGACTGGTAGATTCCAACTGCTGAGCTCACAGTTAGCAGCCCAGCTTGTAACCCATTATGCGACCAGGGATCTTTGAAAATTAATATAAGTGGGTTTTATTCAATAAACTTCAATTTCAAGAAGCTGTCTGAAACTGTGTGTTCCCTAAAAATGTGG